>NW_023270164.1:11676874-12115150 GCF_011800145.1 Mirounga leonina
TTTGTAGTTGCTCTCTCTTCCGGGTAGGAGGGGAAACGATCTCCAAATTCCCCAAGGCTGATTTTGGGGTGGACCAAAAATGTTAAGTGTGTTGCTCTCTCCTTCAAGTGGAAGAAAAATAGCTAAATTGGATCCGAGGGCTGGAGCAAGGCTTTAGATAAACCAGAGGGACAAAAATGGCAAAGAAAAGAAAAGAAAAGAAACGAACAAAAAACCACTCTAGCCTTTTTTCCCCCCAGCTTAGCAGCTGCCCCGTTCCGCTGCGGGGCCCCTCCTTACTTGGCTGCTCTGAGCTCCGGGCTCCGGCAGCTGTAATGTTAACCCTGTAAATGCCGTTTTACAGCTAGGGGTTCGAGGATAAAAGAAAGGGGAATTTTTAAAAAGCCGTTGAATCTTGTGGCTACTGCATCTGGGGGCATGAAAAAAAAATGGATGTAAAGTGACAGACGTTTCATCGGCGCTTGGCAGGTCATCCGGGTCAAGGAAAGCTGTAGATGAAGCAAAAAGTGGTGGCTCCTATCTCCCTTGCTTTGTCTTGCCTGGGGACAGATGGCAGTTTAAAGTCTTTTAAGTATGGGAGACAGAGCAAGACTCTATAAAGAATGATTTCCCCCTATTGGAGTCTCTGGAAAAAGACACCACGAAAAGAGGCAGTCTGGGGCGCCTGGGTGGCTCAGTTGGTGAAGCGTCTGCCTTCGGCTCAGGTCATGATCCCAGGGTCCTTGCTCTGCGGGAAGCCTGCTTCTCCCTCTCCCTCTGCCTCTGTCTCCCACTCCCCCTGCTTGTACTGCTACCTGTCAAATAAATAAATAAATAAATAAATAAATAAATAAATAAATAAAATCTTAAAAAAAAAAAAAAAGAAAGAAAAAGAAAAGAGGCAGTCTCCAGATAGAAAGGGCACTTCTGGAGTTGGGAAACTCAGCTTTTAGTTTGCTAAGGTGCTCTTCTGGAAACGAGGTGCCTGGCCCCCGTGGAGGCTGCTGCTGGCTTTCCAGCCCCATGCCCGTATGTTTGAGTGGGTCTGCTTGCACTCTAAAACTGACAAGATAAAAAGGGCTATTAAGGAAGCTTTGCTTGGCAGTGGGACTGGGAACGCAGCTGTCCGGCCCTTCCTTGTCTTGGCTTTTGCTGCTACGGAAGAAAAGCTGCTGGCTTTGAAAATAAATCCTGGATTCCCAGATCCTAATTGCCGGGGCCTGACTCTAAGCTGAAAGCGGACACTGACTTCGGCAGCTGTTCTGGCCCGGACAGTGAGTTGTACTGAACTGAAAGCACATCTCAGAAAACAGAACTCAGATTCTGGAACGGTTGCCTATTTAACACAGCCTCCGGGCGCGGGGGGGCATAAGCTAGGAACATACCGCGGGTGCGGATTGAATAGGATATTTGAACTTTTTTCATTTTTATCTTTTATTATTGAAGTACGATTGACAATGTTATATTAGCTTCAGGTATACAGTGTGATGATTGGACAATTCTATACATTATGCAGGGCTCACCACGGTAAGTGCGGTCACCATCTGTCACCATACGACGTTACTGCAATATTATTGACTATATTCTCCACCCTGTACTTTTCATCCCCGTGACTTATTTGTTTTATAACTGGTAGTGTATACATCTTAATTCCCTTCACCTATTCTGCCCATCCCCCACCTCTGACAACCACCAATTTGTTCTCAACAAATAAACAAACAAACCAAACAAACCAACAAAACAGTCAGAAGCAGACCCATAGGTCTATTTGAATATCATACAGATGCCCACCGGAGAGGGCTGTTGTCTGAAATGGAGCTGCTGGTTGGCTTTATTTTTATTGATTGATTGATTGATTGATTTCATTTATTCATTTGAGAACGAGAATGAGTGAGAGAGAGAGCATGAGTGGGGGAAGGGGCAGAGAGAGAGGAAGAAGCAGACTCCGCACTGAGCAGGGAGCCCGTTGTAGGGCTGGATGTAGCGCTGGATGCAGGGCTGCATGCGGGGCTCAGTCCTGGGCTCCATCCCAGGACCCTGGGATCATGACCTGAGCAGAAGGCAGGCACTTAACCGACTGAGCCACCCAGGTGCCCCTCTGGTTGGCTTTATGTTACTGATACAGAGACTAATTGTGGGGGCGACATTACAGGGAATGTGACCCTTCACCCACTCCCTACAGATGGGACTCCTGACCATCTCTTGGGGATGTCTCGCTGCTGTTGACTTGCTGTGTTTGAATTTCCAGATTACTTGCAATTTGTACCTCTGAACTGATAGCCTGACTCTTCATCTCTCTCTCTCTGCTACACACTGAGATGCATTTGCCAGGCATTTGATTACCAAATGCAGCTGTCCCCAGCAAGGCTTGATGTTTTTCTAGGCTGTTCGCTGGGAAAATGATCAGGATGAAAGGAGTGGGAGGTTATGTAAACCCATTTTGAAAAAAACCGAAAGTTGAGAATTCTTCCCGACAAATTCCGGGACATGATGCATCCGTCTGGTTAAAATTGTATAACAATGTTTTCCTGGGGAAAATGTTTCTGTCCTTCTTGCATGCAACCCTTTCAGACAAAAGGTTTGGTGGGAGAATAAAATGCTTGGGAAATGTAAGGTTAGGTCACTGAGGGAGACACACTGATGGTGTAACCATGGAGAAATTAGGAGACATCTGGGGAGGAGCCAGGGAGTACAGGGGGCATTAATGATCTTTGCTTTTCTGAACTGTTCTGGAAGCTTTCTGTCTTCTGGCAGAAAAATGCCCCCACGGTGTTTGATTTCCAAGCTTCTGTGAGCACCTTGAATGCAAACTGACTGACGAGCCCACGTCACACCTGCCGGGGGCTCTGACACCTCCAGATGTCGTCCACACTCATGAGAGGGAAGACATATGTCTCAGACAAGCAGAACCGATGGAAACTGGCTTGCTTTCAGGCCATCCCTCTGAAACCAAGGACTAAACGGAATTATTTGGATTGGACTGGGCGGGAGGCCACACTGGGGGGGCCCTGTTAACCCATACTGCGTGACTAGCATCTGTCCTGCTTGGGGTGCCCTAACAATTGTAAACTGTTCCCTGGGGTGCCACATGTGCCCTCTGGGACTGCACCTCGTGTGTGTGTGTGCCTGGACTATCTCGACATTGCCTCAGCCTGGAAGACTTTCAGGTCAGCTTCCGCTTCCTGACCAGAGTACGCCATGTCTGAATGGATGCCATGAGCCAGGTCCAAAAGGGTTACTATAGAAACTTAAGGAAGAAGCCACCTGACTTTCTAAGATAGATCTTTGTGGTTAATGGGATTTGTTTTAACTGGTGAAATCTAGGATCCCTGGAGGGTGTGAATGAGGTCAAGACTGCAGGTTGGTCTCACCCTGCTGCATGTGGTCCTACTGATAATTTTGCTGTAAAGTTGACTTGGCCAAGGGCCAAGGGGTAGACCATCCAGAAAGAGGTTAATAAAGCAGGCCAGAAATGCTATCCTTTGAAAGGCCTGCTTGCAAGGTTGACACTTGGCTGGGAACTTGGATTTGGGGGGTGGTCCCGCTATTCCTTAACTGGTCAGAACGGCTCACTGTACCCAGACTACTTGTGCAAACAATGTGGTTTATGCTGCTCATCTGCTTTCCTCCTAAGAGTCTGGAATTTGGGGGCGTCTGGGTGGCTCAGTCGTTAAGCGTCTGCCTGGGATTGAGCCCCATGCGGCGGGCTCCCTGCTCAGTGGGGAGCCTGCTTCTCCCTCTCCTCCTGGCTTGTGCTCTCTGTCGCTATCTCTGTTTCTCTCTCTCAAATAAATAAATAAAATCCTGAAAAAAAAAAGGGTCTGGACTTTTGGTATGTGCTAGGCAGAGAACGCCTAGTGACCAGCCCCCAGTAATAGGGCATTGAGTCTATAATGGCTTCCCTGGGTAGAAACATCACACGTGAGTCACTGCATTTTCGTTGCTAGGGAACAGTGAGCTCTGCGTGACCCATCGTGGGAGGGAGACAGCATAAGAAAGCCTGTGCATGGCATCCTTTAGACTCTGCCTATCTATGTCTTTTTCCCTTACTTTTTCTGTCACAAATCCTTTTGCTGTAATAAACCTCAGCTGTGAATACGACTATATCCTATGAGTTTTTCTAGCTAGTTACCAAATGTGAGGTGATCTTGGGAACCCCTAACACAGTGGGATAGAGTCAATGAATAATTATGAGATATTCTATCATCCCCTGTTATCTTTGAGAACCTGTGTTTGGGGTGTGGAAGAAGGAAATACAGACACAATACACAAGAGGTTAAAAAACAAAAAATCTGTATTCCTGAATTTGAATCAGAAATATCAGTATGATCTCATAAGATAGTGCATTTAAAAAAAGAAGTGTGTGTGTGCGCGTGCGCGTGTATTTTCTAGTTCTATCTGCTGAAGAGGCCTAGAAATAATGACCAACTCAGTCGCTAGCAATCCTGGCACCCAGATTGTAGCCTTGAAATACAATTTCCCATGAAAAGAAATCAGTGTTTCTTGGGCAAATGGCTGATTCCAGGTCTGGGACTGGAAATGTTCAAGATGACCCTAGAATCTTGTCATCGTAACAGATTGTGAGGAAGCTGTCAAAACCTCCTAGGGTCATGGCCAAAGGACCTGGGGCCCAGCTTCAGGAGTCTCCCATTGGCCACAGATGAGATCATTTGAGCTTCAAGAAGATAATAACTGCAATTTGATTGAAACCCATCTAACATGTTTACATTAATGACTTCACAATGATGTTTAATCAAGTCATGACTTTGGAAGATGATAGAGAACCAAACCATTCTCTTGAAAACTGGCAAACAAAGGGGAAAGAATAAAGCATTTATCCTGCCCTTCCTATATGAACTATAGCTTTGGGAACCAAACAACAGATGGCTGAAAGCATCTCTATAAAAGTATTGCAATTAACAAATGAAAACAAATTGTTAAAATTTGAATATCATTATTTTGCAATCACTAATGAGCAGATCTAGGCATTGAGAATCTCAGCTGCTAACATCACAAAAAAAATGACAATCAGACAATATGTGCCCCCTGATAAGAAAACATGTCCCTGTCTGTAGTATTACCAAAGAGATCAAACCTGAACCAGATCTGGCCTCTGCATCCAGCTGCCAATTTGCAGGAAACAAGAGTACAGAGAAATACGTTGAACTGCATGGGACGTAATAGAAAAAATCTATATTGGTCTCTGTCTCTTGGTTCCTGGCACGGAGCTCCTAAAATCCTTAATTTCCAAAGCATTAAGAGCACGAGGAGCATCTTCTGTTCTAATATTTGGTTTTTGAGCCTGGTTCCTGGCACAGAGTTCACAAGTCCTTTGGAATTTCCTGGGTGACAGTAATGTCTTTTGTTCTAATGAGATGACTCTAGGTGAGTCCTGGATGGAGGCTGGTCACCAGAAAGCCTAAGCCATGATTGGAAGATTGGGATTTTCAGCACCACCCCGGGACTGGAAACAGTTAATCGTCAATCATGCCTACATGATGAAGCTTCCATAACAACCCAAAAGTACATGGTTTGGAGCGCTTCCAGGTTGGTGAACATGTGGGGCTGCTGGGGATGTGATGCACCGGAGAGGATATGGACGCTCCCCCACCCCTTTGCATACCTTGTCCTATGCAACTCTTCCATCTGGCTGTTCATCTGTATCCCTTATCATCCTTCTGTAATAAACTGGTAAGCTTCCTGTGAGCCACTCTGGCAAATTAATGGAAACCGAAGATGCCATCATGGGAACCTCTGATTTATAGCCCACCAGTCAGAGGCACAGGTGACGACCTGGCCTGGGGATTGGCATCTGAATTGGAGAGGAGTGGGCAGTCTTATGGGGCTGAGCCTTTACCTTGTGGGATCTGACCCCTATCTTCAGGTAGTGTCAGAATTGAGTTAAATTGAAGGACACCCAGCTGGTGTCACAGAATTGCTTGGCATGGGGAAGACGCCCACACATTTGGTGTCAGAAGGGTTGGGAGCATGGCAGTCATGTGACACGAGAGGAGAAACACATAGGAAGAGGAGTGTAAGTTTTCTAGACACTGCACCGCATGTACGCAATCGCTCAAATCCAGACCTGAGTGAGAACTTGGAAAATTAAGAGACTTAAAAACCTAACAATTTTTTTATAGTTTATTTATTTAAATCATCTCTACACCCAACATGGGGCTTGAACTCACAACCCCAAGATCAAGAGTCGAACGCTCTTCTGACTGAGCCAGCCAGGAGCCCCAAAAACCTAACAACTTTTTTTTTTTTAATGGAGAAGACTAAACTACAATGTTTGGGATGTACACTTGGGCAATAAAACAATTTTAAAAATGCAAGGAAATAATCGCTATAGAGTCAGTGTAATGGTTGATGGGTTGAATTTGGATGAGGGTTCTGGGGTGAGTGGCAAAGCTCTTTCTTGAATTTGGTAGTGGTGACAGAGAAGTTTGCCTTATCATAAACCCCGTAAGCTATACTTTTGTGATACATGGCTTTCTCGATCTATATTTTATTTTATTTTATTAATATTTTATTTTTAAATTTTTAAACAAGATTTTTATTTATTTATTTGACAGAGAGAGACACAGCGAGAGAGGGAACATAAACAGGGGGAGTGGGAGAGGGAGAAGCAGGCTCCCCACTGAGTGGGGAGCCCGATGCAGGGCTCGATCCCAGGACCCCGGGATCATGACCTGAGCGGAAGGCAGACGCTTAACGACTGAGCCACCCAGGCGCCCCAATATTTTATTTTTTTAGTAAAAATATTCAGGCCCTGGGCTATTATTGCTTTTTTCCCCCTCTTACGGCAGAGAATATTTATCTTAAATGCCCAGTCATCATCCATTTAGATTTCATTTTAAGCATGTGCTATCAGAGTCATTTCTTGCTCCTGTTTTCCTCATTTCGAGATTTCTGTTCTAAGGTTAGAGAATTTTGTCAAATATTTTTCTCAAGCCCAGAACATTGATGGCAAATTCTCTGTACTCTTGGTCTGAAAATACCTTTGCATTGACAGAGAGGAATTTTCACACACATCTTTAAGACAAAGCAAGTGAAAATCACCTTCTTTCTATTTTCACATCTAAAAAGAGGAAGAACTGAAATAGAAACTCATTAATTTTGCTCAGAGTTTTGTGCTAGTTCCAGTGTTGCAGCACGACTAAAATCTAGAGTCGATTTTTACTGCACTTCGTATACTATTATCCAGCGCTGTGGCCGCTCTCAAGTGTCTCCACGATGCATTTGCCCAGTAAACTTAAAAGTTACAACAACAGGGGCGCCTGGGGGGCTCAGTCGTTAAGTGTCTGCCTTCGGCTCAGGTCATGATCCCAGGGTCCTGGGATCGAGCCCCGCATTGGGCTCCCTGCTCAGCGAGGAGCCTGCTTCTCCCTCTCCCACTCCCCCTGCTTCTCCCCTCTCCCACTCCCCCTGCTTGTGTTCCCTCTCTCGCTGTGTCTCTCTCCGTCAAATAAATAAATAAAATCTTTTTTAAAAAAAGTTACAACAACAGAATTGTGGTAAAATACGCATAACATAGAATGTACCGTCTTAACTGTTTTTAAGTGTACAGTTCGGTAGTGTGAAGTATTTTCACACTGCTGTGCAGTCAACCTCCAGAACTTTTCATCTTGCAAAACTGAAACTCTGGACCCATGAAATGCTAACTCCCCACCTTCCCCTCCCCACACCAGCCTCTGGCACCCACCATTCTACTTTCTGTCTCTATGATCTCGACTAC
This sequence comes from Mirounga leonina, assembly GCF_011800145.1. Classification (NCBI taxonomy): domain Eukaryota; kingdom Metazoa; phylum Chordata; class Mammalia; order Carnivora; family Phocidae; genus Mirounga; species Mirounga leonina. The sequence continues at coordinate 11,684,592 of NW_023270164.1, forward strand.
CCTTGGGACCTCCTATATGTGGAATCGTGTAGTATTTGTCTTTTTAAAATTTTTATTTATTTTATTTTTTAAAGACTTTATGTATTTATTTGAGAGAGAAGGAGAGATCACGAGCGGGGGGAGGGGTAGAGGGAGAAGCAGACTCCCTGCTTTGCAGGGAGCCTGATGTGGGACTCGATCCCAGGACCCTGGGATCATGACCTGAGCTGAGGGCAGATGCTTAACCCACTAAGCCACCCAAAGCTGAGCTTTGCATTCCCGTGCCCAAGTGTGGCCCCTCACCTGCCATCATCAGGCATCACCAGATGGTGGGTTTTGATAGCGACATGGGAGAGCACCTGTCCGCCCCCAGGTACAGCGTGACTGAGCCACCATTCCCAAGCCTGCCACATCCCGGGTCTGGGGAGACCCTACAACTGTGCCCCCATGACAGCACCATCCTGTCATCTTGACCATCTCTCTCACTGCTCCATGAACTTTGCGGGCAGCTGAGGGCACATCTTACTCCCTTTTGCAATCCTAGTGTTAGGACCCAACATAGCTCCCCCGACTGGGGTTTATAACCCGAGATTCCTGTGCTCTGACCCCAGAATCAGAGGAACCGGCAAGTGGCAGGTGGGGTCCAACAAGGGCTCAGGTAATCCTCACTGGCACCACATCTCCCTGGCGCAGGTGGACCTGGATTCTGCCAATGGCCCTGCTCGGTCTGGAAAACAGTGCTGTGTGTAAGTGAGGCACGCCACTCCGAAGCTGGGACAAGAAGGGACAAGGCTGGTTTTCATCGCTCCATCTGGAAGGAGTGTGAAGAAATGGCAGCCCTTGCAGAAGGCCAGGCTTTCAGGCGAGTCAAGATGCACTTTCCTCAAAAGGCCTTAATCACTCTTTCTTTGTTGGGCTCCATCTGAAAGCTGCTGGAAGCCTGGAGGCGCTGCCCAAGTTTGGGGGTGGGGAATTCAGCTGCTTTCTCTCCTGGTTAGGGGCCCAGATCTAACACTATCTCTTCATACCCACAGGGAAAGCTACTGGAGAGTAAGGACGGACCCACTCCCCCCACCTGTTTCCATACCCCAGAAACCTGCCCTTGGCGCAGCATCAGGCCAAGGGCAAACCAACCATCAGTGCACTTAGTTTCACAAATCCAGTGAAGGCCGAGTGCCTCAAACTTGGCTCCGAAGGCTTTTGCCTGGGGAGACCAGCTCTCAGCTACCTGCTGCTTCTGGGCTCCAAGCCCCAGGCTGGAGAGGTGCTGGCGTTCCAACTTGGGGCTGTGGAGTGATCACCGCAGTGTGGGTTGGATCACAGAAACAGCCACACGCCTGAACAGGACAGGTCCTTGCAGCCTAGGCTGGGAGCATGGCCTGGTTCCAGGGGCTCCCTCCTGGCTCTGCCGGGCTTCGCTTATCAGCCGGTGGGGTTGGGTCTTACTGGTTGGTACTGAGATGCTTCTTGGTGGAGTCCTCCATCAGTCCGGGGTGTTTGCTCTTGACGTTCTTGTGACTGTACATGCAGCGATACTGGGAAAGAGGAGACCCAGTGGGGTAGCTAGCTGGGGGGGGAGCGCTCTGGACTTCCTGAGTATGGCTCTGGTTGGCTTCTCCATGGATGATGCTGCCTCCATGGACCCCAGCCTGGCCCCTTGCTCAGGCAGGTCCCGGAGAGGTCCTGGCCGCTGATGATGCTCACAGTGGTTGTGTGGTTGGGGTGGTCAGACTGCACTAACTCTGTGTTTGTGATCACCAGCCCCTGAGGCTCATCTGCCTCTCCCAGAGCTTCCTCTCGTTGCCAGCATCTGCAGGAATTCCCAGGGGTGCTCCTCCCAGAGCTTCGGCGCCTTGAACTGCTACTGCATTAAGGATAACAGCCTCCTTCTGCTGCAACTTCCGCTTGTGGACACCTGTAGGGTACTCCCTCTGCTCCTCCCTGAAGCTGAGAATGAGCAGAAGCCCCTGCTCATCACCATCTTGCTGCCTTTTGCTGTTGCGTGGCTCAATCTACCTCATTTACTGATGCATTGCGAAATAAGTTGCAGACATCGGTGTATCTCGCCCTTGCTGGAGCATTTTCAAGGAAAATCCCAGATGTTATTTCCCCTATAAATACTTCAGTGTATATCTTTAATAAACAAATACTGCTTGTCTGTACATAACCACAAGACCCTTATACACCTCACAAAGGTAACAATCCCTTGATACCACCTCCTATCCAGTACGTGTTAAAATTTTGTGGGGTGAATGGTGACTGACCACATGCACACTGGCTCTCCAGGGTTTCTTGGAGTCTCTGCGGAGCCCCTGGGCCAGACCCCGAAGCGGAGGCTGCAGGACCTACCTCCCGGCCCCAGCAGCCCTGATTGAGTCCCCAGTTGCCCAGCTGGCTTCGAGCTCCTGGGAAGAGCAGAGTCATCAGCAAGAGAGCCCGGAGCTGAGGCCCAGCGGAAACATGCCAGCTAACGGGAGTTCTCCCCAGTTGTCCTCGGTTCTGGCTGCAGAGGGACGTGGCGGCTTGTGTGAGGTGAGGAGGGAAAGGACTCCAGGGGCAGGAATTCGCTCAGTGAGGAGACAGCCCTGACCTGTCACCAGGGCCTCAGGGGAGGGGCAGGTGGGTCACAGGAGCACAGAGGGCAGACTCAATGCCCCTGAGACAGATCACTATCTTTCTGCTGAGAGTGAGCACCACGTGGCGGGTGTCCTGTGACATGGACAGAAATGAACAAGTTCCTGGTGGTTTGTCACTTCATCATCAGTTTATTATTGCCTCCTTTGTTTTCCATTGAATTTTAGGATTTTTCTAAGATGCCCTGTAACAAAATGGCCAAATAAACTGGTAAAATTTAGCATCAGGGAAAAGAGAGAGAGAGAGAGAGAGAGAGAATATTAATACCAGGACAGTTTGAACTGTAAACAGAAGGCATAGCAAGAAACAAAATGATATCAGAAAATTAGAAACAGATTAGGTTACAGAAATTACAGAAATTACAGATTAAGGTTACTAATTACAGAAATCAGGTTATATCAAGGTTACCCCTCTCACGGACTTATTTCACTTAACATTATACCCTCTAGGTCCACTCATGTTGTTGCAAATGGCAAGATCTCATCCTTTTTCATGGCTGAGTATTGTCCCAATGTATATATCTACCCCTTCTTTATCCGTTCATCAATCGATGGACACTTGGGTCGCTTCCATATATTGGCTATTGTAAATAATACTGCAATAAACACAGTGGTGTATATATCTTTTTGAATTACTGTTTTCATATTCTTTGGGTAAATACCCAGTAGTGGAATTACTGAATCTTATGGTAGTTCTATTTTCAATCTTTTGGGGAACCCCCATACTATTTTTTTTAGATTTTTTAAAATTTATTCATTTGGCAGAGAGAGAGAGAGAGAGAGAGAGAGAGAGCATGAGCAGGGGCAGAGGCAGAGGGAGAGGGAGAAGCAGGCTCCCTGCTGAGCCTGGAGCCTGACACGGGGCTCGATCCCAGGACTGTGGGATCATGACCTGAGCTGAAGGCAGACGCTTAACTGACGGAGCCACGAAGGCGCTCTGCAGAACACTTCATCTCTGACACTTCTGGTCACCAAATGCATGGAGGGTTTTCCCCACACCAAGTGATTGTCTGTGACACCAGAGGGGGCCTCCTACAATTTAACTCATTCCGACACGATCTACCTGGAGAGAATGTCAGGTCCCACAGGTTAAGGGCTCAGTCCCACGAGACTGCCCCCTTCCCTTTCGTCAGATGCTAATCCCAAGTCCTGGGTTGTCACCTGTGCTTCTGACTGATGGGCTATAAATCAGAGGTTCCTATGAGCCCCTCTTTGGGTTTGATTAATTTGCTAGAGTGGCTTACAGAACTCAGGAAAATGGTTAATTTTTTTTAAGATTTTATTTATTTATTTGTTTGTTTGAGGGACAGAGAGAGAGTGAGCAGGGGGAGGGGCAGAGGGAGAGGGAGAGAATCCCAAGCAGACTTCCTGCTGAGCTCGGAGCCCCATGCAGGGCTCGATCTCATGACCCTGAGATCATGAGCTGAGCCAAAATCAAGAGTCAGTTGCCTAACCAACTGAGCCACCAGGCGCCCCAGGAAAACAGTTTATTTACATTTACTGGTTTATTATAAAAGAATATGATAAAAGATACAGATGAACAGCCATATGGAAGAGACTGGTAGGGTTAGGTTTGGGGAAAGGGGGCGGAGCTTCCGTGCTGTCTTCCAGGGGCCACTCTCCCAGCACCTCCACGTGTTCACCAACCCAGAAGCTCTCTGAACCCCATCCTCTTGGGATTTTATGGAGGCTTCATCATTTAGGCATGGCTGCTCATTAACTCCATTTCCAGCCCTTCTCCCTTTTGGAGAGAATGGGGGGTGGGGTGAAAAAATCCCAAGCGTCTCATCACGGCTTGGTCTTTCCAGTGACCAGCCCTCATCTGGGAGACCACCTACAGTTGCCTCATTAGAACAAAAGACACTCCCATCACCCAGGAAATTACAAGAGTTTCAGGAGCCCTGTGTCAGGAAGCAGGGTCAAAGAACAAATAGAACAAAAGGTGCTTCTAGTGCTCTTATCACCGAGGAAATGACAAGGGGTTTTGGAGGTCTGTGCCAGGAACTGGGAGCAGAAACCAAACTGTATTTTTTCTATTATCTCATATCACCCCAAATCACAGGCTAGAAAGAGCCAGTGCTGGGATTCAAATCCAGGTAATCTGGCCTCGAGTCCATGCTTGCAAATAATAAACATAGGTTATTCATTCCATCTGCTTGATGAAAGCTCTTGAAGAAATCTTGACAAAAATCTCTTCTGAGGCTTTCTGACCTGCCCCAATCTGAACTCATCGTCCTACACTAGACCACCCACTCCAATCCTAGAATCCAGTGAGGTCACTGCTGTGGGTCAGCTTACTGGATAGCCTTCCAGACCATTTTCTTTTCTTTTTTTTTTTTTTAAGATTTTTATTTATTTATTTGAGAGAGAGAGAATGAGAGAGAGCACATGAGAGTGGGGAGGGTCAGAGGGAGAAGCAGACTCCCTGCCGAGCAGGGAGCCCGACGCGGGACTCCATCCCGGGACTCCAGGATCATGTCCTGAGCCGAAGGCAGTCGCTTAACCAACTGAGCCACCCAGGCGCCCTTCCAGACCATTTTCTGTGCATTTACATATATATTGTACATAGAAAAATGCGTAGTTTGTGTTTTTTCCTTTTATGGGAATATTCTTATTTTTCTGCCAATTGCTTTTCCAATTAAAAACATAGGTTGAATATGGATCTGGGAGATTTCCATATTGATACATATAAAGCTACCTGTGGTATTCAGAATAATGACTCCTTCAAAGATATCCACATCAAAATCCCTGGAATCTAGGAATATGTGACCATACATGGCAAAAGGGATTTGCAGATATGATTAGATTAATTATCTTATAACAAGGAGATTATTCTGGCTTATGTGGGTGGTCCCAATATAATCACAAGGGTCCTTATAAGAGAGAAGCAGGGGCACCAGGCTGGCTCAGTTGGTAGAGCATGCAGCTCTTGATCTCGGGGTCGTGAGTTCAAGCCCCACCTTGGGCATAGAGATTACTGAAAAAAATAAGTAAACTTAAGAACCCCCCCCCCCAAACAGGCATTCTCAACAGAGAAATAAAAAAATTGTTTTTTGTTGTTTAAAGAGAGAGAAGTAGAAGGGTGGGGGGGGGAGATTTCTATGCTGATCTTTTGAAGATGAAAAATGGGATCGTAAGCCAAGGAATGTAGGTGACCTCTAGAAGATAGAAAGGGCAAGAAAATGAATTTTCCCTAGAACCCGTAGAAGGAATGCAGGCTGGCGAACACTTTGATTTTAGCCCAGTGAGATCCATTTAGAACCTTCAACCTCCAAAACTGTAAGATAGTAACTTTTTGTTGTTGTAAACCACAAACTTTGTGGTAATTTGTTACAGCAGCAAAAGGAAGTGAATATACTCACTACCTCATCATTTTTAACTGCTACATTGTCAGTACTCCATAGTAGGGGAATGCCATTGTTCAGCCATTTCCCAATCAGTGAAATTTTAGGTCACTTTTAAGTTTTCATTGGAATGCTCAGCAGATTCCCTGGTACATGATTCTGTGGGTATCCATGTGAATCTTTTATTAGAAGAATGGATATCTAGAAATAGAATCCCTAGGACAAAGATGGGCACTACTAATTTTAATAAAACTGCCAAATTAGGGACCCCTGGGTGGCTCAGTCGGTTGAGCGTCTGACTCTTGATTTCGGCTCAGGTCATGATCTTAGGGTCATGAGATCGAGCCCCACGCGTGGAGCTCCGTGCTCAGTGGGGAGTCTGCTGGAGAGTCTTCTCTCCCTCTGCCCCTCCCCACCTCTAAAATAAATAAATCTTTATTTTAAAAAAACTGCCAAATTATCCTCCAAAAGGCAGAACCAGAGCATGTTTATGAGTGGATGATTCTGCCGATTATACACTCTCTCTCCAATGTTGGATAGTATCACTCTTTAAGTCAAACAAAACTAAATCTTATATTTGTTTTAATTTGCATGCCGCTAAATACCTTTGTACTTCTCTTGTGTTGAGCAGAATTTCCTAAGTTGATTGGACAATTGTATTTCTTTTTCATAAATCACCTATTCATATAACTTACTGGTTTTTCTACTGGGTTTAAAAAAATCTTTTTCCCGTTGGTTGGTTGGAATTCTTGATTTTGGATATTAAACTTCATTATACTTTTGTGACTTATCTCTCAATGTTATTCATGATCTATTGTGCAAGAATTTTGAACTTACACAATAAAAAGATAAAGAAAAAAAGAATTTTGAGCTTAGATGTGGTAACATTTGTCAATATTTTTCCTTCTGGCTTTTGTATTTTATATCTTACTGTAAAAAGCCTTCTACAAGCTGAGATTATTTAGTAATGTTCATCTAACATTTTTATAGCCAGCATTTTTGTCCACCTGGAGTGTATTTTAGTTTTTCTTATGCAAGGATATTATTATTTTAAAATTTGCATACAGTAAAATTACTTGTTTTAGTGTACAGTTCAATGAGTTTGATTCACGTAACCACCACCGAAATCGGTATACACGAGTTTCCTGTCTTAAAAAATTCCCTCATGCTTCTCCTTTGTAATCAAACCTCTCCCTCATCCCAACCCTTGGCAACCACTGATCTGTTTCCATCCCTCTAGTTTTGTTTTTACTAGAATGCCATATAAATGAGATAATCAGGAACATTCATTCAGGTTCTAGTACTTAACGTTTTAAGCCTGGTTTCTTTCACTCAGCATAATACTTTAAAATTCATCCATGTTGATGCATGTATCAATGGTTCATTTTTTTTTTTTTTTAGATTTTATTTATTTGACAGAGAGAGAGAGAGCGCGAGAGCAGGAACACAAGCAGGGGGAGGGGGAGAGGGAGAAGCAGGCTTCCTGCTGAGCAGGGAGCCTGATGCGGGGCTCAATCCCAGGACCCCAGGATCATGACCTGAGCCGAAGGCAGACGCTTAGCCAACCGAGCCACCCAAGTGCCCCGGTTCATTTCTTTTTATTGTTGAGTATACTCAGCATGGTTGTATGTTCTATTGTATGAATGTATCACAGTTTGTTTATACATTTACTCATTGAGGAACATTTGGGTTGTTTCCAGTTTGGGGCTATTATGGATAAGGCTGTGATCAACATTCATGTTCGCTGTGCACGTAAGTTTTCATTCCTCTATGGCAGAGGCCAGCAAACTATAGCCTGTGAGGCAAAACCAGGTTGCTGCCTGTTTTTGTAAATAAAGTTTTATTGGAACGAGACACACTCATTTGTTCATGTATTGGTAGCTTTTCTGGAATAATGGCCGAGTTGGGTAGCGTGTATGGTACACAAAAGCTAAAATATTTACTGCTTGGCCCTTTACGGAACAAGTTTACTGACCTCTGGAATTCATAAATCGTTTTATGGGGTTGCTTTACCAAGTTCTTCACTCTAGGGAGGGAGGGAGGTCTCTCCCTCCTGGGCCCACAGCCCCACCTTCTGGAAAGGCCGGTTTCCCTCCCTCCGGGTTCTGGGTCTGTCTCCTTTGGCCACCGCTGGTCACACCACAACATTGCTTAGAGCCCTGGGCACGGAAGACCAGAGAAAGTAAAAATAAAATGGTGGGGGATTTCCACACTCTCTCTGAGCCTTAGGCATTCTCTTTTCTATTGCTCGCGCCACAACTGAAGGGCTTCCCCCGGATCCCTTTCTATGCCACAGTCTTCACTTCCCATTTCGACTGCATTTACTTCAAGCTGGAGCATCCTGGAGGAGAAAAAAGGTGGTAAACTCACCACCATCTCAACAGTACCTCGAACTCGGGGTTCGTCCTCGGGTTACTTTTCAGAGCTCTCAAATAGCTGGTCCATGCATTTCGCTCAGGCTTTATAGCCAAGCTAAATCTCTGACGTCTGTCTCCCCTGCAATGTGCAGCCACTGATGATTCTGCTGGGCTGTTGTTTGTTTGTTTTTCCTTAAGGTGGCTTTCGAGGGGTCACCCCCTGTCTGTGTGAAAACGGGTCAAGCCGTGTTTGACTTCGCTTTATGGCTGGAGAGTACATGCAAACCTCAGGCCCTTGACAAGTCGGCCCTGGCTTTTATTTTTTTCACGGGGCTTGCTCGTGTCTTCTGGGCACACACAGGCTCAGTAAGCCAGAGCTACGTGGGTGATTTGGGTCTGCTCTGAGCTCTGCTACACATGGGTACGGGCCCCAGTCTGCCCAAGACATAGGGAGTGAGTTTATCAGGTCTCCTATGGATGTCTCACCTCCGAGACGTCCAAGTTCAATTCCCAGGAGATCGGTGCATTGCTTGCCCCCAACAGGCTGTCAGGTCTGGCTAACGGCACTGCTGCGCGCCCTCCCTTTGCTTGCTGCTGAGAGAGTCACTGAAGCTGGCCATGCTCCAAATCACACTGGCCATCCCTAGCAGCTGCAGTAAAGCTTGTTTTCCTTCTCTGCTTGGCCCTGTTTGAACGACTGTATCAACAGGGCTGGAGGAGGGACGGGACCCCCACTGGATAAAAAACAAAAAACAAAACACCACGAACGACGCTGCTCTGAGCCACAGCTGAACCGTTTTGATGAGTAAAACACTTCTAAATTTGTAGTATGCATTTAGTCTAATTCTGGGGGGACCCAAGTGGTGGTTTTTTTGACCGTTTTTTTCCCTCCAGCTTTTAGAGTTGCTTTCTGGGGAGAGAACGCACCAGCTTGATCCTGCCGGAAGCAGACATCTCCCTTAAGTTTTATACAAGCAAAAATAATAGAAGAAAGCAGCATGCCTGCCACCCACGTCAAAACCTCAAATTAGAATCAAGACAGTCCACAGGGGGCAGGAAGCTTGTCTTTTCGCGGACATCCTCACAACAGAACGTCTAGTACTTGCTGACAGCAAGATCAGGACCCCACACTTTCCCATCAACCACACGCTTCTTCTGCATACAACTACGCACCCCCATCACCTTCCTCGGAATTTCAGAACGGAATTTCCATGACCTTTAACCTCTAGAAAGCCAGTCATTTCCCCAAATTGGAAAGGGCAGGCCAACACCGAGCTATGTAACCAGACCCAACATGCTTACAAAACACTTCATCCATTTTATCCTTTCACATTAAGTGTTTCCACTCTCAATGTAGCTGTATTTCATTCGTATACCCATTCTGAGATTCTCTATCATTATTAGGGGTGAGGATAATCATTTATATTCAGTGTGATTCTTTGGTCTTATTTCTAGACCCGTAATTCTCAGCGGGGGGCACTTTTGCATACACACCCCACCAAGGACATCTGGCAATGTCTGGAGACACTTGAGTTTTCACAATGAGGTAGTGATGGTGCTAAAGAGCCTACAATGCACACCGTAGGGTCCCCCACAACAAAGAAGTTGTTCCGAATGCTTGGGGGATTATATATTTGATTTCTCAGTAACTATATCGTAGGGATGCAGTCATTGCCATTGCTGGGCTGTGAGTCACTCAGCGATCCGTTACACATCCAGGAAATGACCTCCAAGAATGCTCCATCTGCTGATATCCAAAGCCTCCCAATCACTGCATCATATGCTCAGCATTGCTGACCCCAGAATCTGGTGTTGGTTGAAAACTACTGATCTAGAGTTGCCTCCATCTAGGTACCCTAGGAAATCCACTTGCTTGACCCCCAAACCTCTTAATTACTGACTCTTAATCACTAAGAGACATAGATTTCATGAGACTAAGGCCCACACAGACCTCATAGAACATAAGCAACCCATAGTGACTGGTGATATAGCCCCTAATAATCGACCTCGAGAGCACTCACACCCCAGATGCCCCCTAATCACACTACCTTGCAGACAACCACAATCACTAACCCATAGGCCTCCCACTTATTCACCTACACATTCCCCACCCCCCAATCAATAACTCTCTTGCAGGCCCTCAGTTGCTTTAAGCAACAGAGCTCCATTTTCTTGACCCTCACAGATCTTCATCACTTGACATCAACAGATCCCAAATCACTGATCCAAGAGACAACTAAACTGACATCCAGGGACTTCTTCCTCGGACTCAAGAGACAGCAAATTGCTGCATAGATTCTTACACAGTAAGAATAGCTGAAGTCCACTGATCACTGACAGCCACAGATTCCCATCACTAATGCCCCACAGAAAATTAACCACGAAGGAAGATATACAGTTGGCAAAAAAGCACATGAAAAGATGTTCAATGTCATATGTCCTCAGGGAATTGCAAATTAAAACCACAGTGAAATTCCATTACATACCTATTAGAATGGCTAAAATCCAAAAACTGACAACACCAAATTCTGGCAAAGATATGGAAGCTTCACCAGAATGGAAGCTCTCATTCATTGCTGATGGGAATGCAAAATGGTATAGCCTTATTGGAAGAATTTGGCACTTTCTTACAAAGCTAAATATAACCTTATCATACGACCTAGGCATTGTGCTCCCAGGTATTAACCCAAATAAGTTGAAAACTTATGTCCATACTAAAACCTAGACAGGAATGTTTATAGTAGCTTTAATCACAATTGCTGAGAACTGGAAGCAACCAAAATGTCCTTCAAAGGGTGAATGAAAAAAACAAACCATGGCACATCCACACAATGGAATATTATTCAATTATTTTTAAAAAATGAGCTAAGGTGCCTTCTTAGCGCAGTGGGCAACGCGTCAGTCTCATAAAAAAATGAGCTATCAAGCCATGAAAAGACACGGAGGAACTTTCTTTTCTTTTTTAAAAATTTAAAAATTTATTTTTATTTTTTATTTTATTTTATTTTTTTAGAGGTGGGGGAAGGGGCAGAGGGAGACTGAGAGAGAGAGAATCCCAAGTAGGCTTCAGCCCAGTGCGGAGCCTGATGTGGGGCTTAATGTGGGGCTTGATCTCAAGACCCTGAGATCATGACCTGAGCTGAAATCAAGAGTCAGACACTTAGGGATGCCTGGGTGGCTCAGTCGGTTAAGCGGCTGCCTTCAGCTCAGGTCATGATCCCGGGGTCCTTGCTCAGCGGGGAGCCTGCTTCTCCCTCTGCCTGCTCTGCCTGCCGCTTCTCCTGCTTGTGCTCTCTCTCTCTCTTTCTCTCTGACAAATAAATAAATAAAATCTTAAAAAAAAAAAAGTCAGATGCTTAACCAACTGAGCCACCCACTGAGCCACCCAGGCGCCCCTACACGGGGGAGCTTTAAATACATATTTCTTAGTGAAAGAAACCAATCTGCAAAGGCTACATACTGTATGGTTCCAACTATATGACATTCTGGAAAAGACAGAACAATAGAGACATGTATACCCATGTTCGTTCGTAGCAGCACTATTCACAATCACTATGAGGTAGAAGCAACCCAGATGCCCACGGATGGATGAGTGGAGAAACAAAATGTGGTATATACATATAATGGGATATTATTCAGCTTTAAAAAGGAAGCAAATTGTGGCACAGGCTATAACGTGGGTGAACCTTGAGGACATTATGCTAAGTGAAATAAATCAGTCACAAAAATGCAAATACTGGATGATTCCACTTTCATGAGGGATCTAAAGTAGTCAAATTCATAGAAACAGAAAGTAGAAGGGTGGTTACCAGAAGCTGGGGGAGGAGGCAATGGGGAGCTGTTGTCTAATGAGGGCTGAGTCTCAGTTTTGCCAGATGAAAAAGTTCTTGAACTCTGTTGCCCTTCAGTGTGTATGTACTTAGCACCACTGAACTGTGCACCTGAAATGGTTACAACGGTAAATTTTATGTGATGTGGTTTTTTTTCCCTCCAAATATTTTATTTATTCATTCGAGATACAAAGATACAGAGAGAGAGAGAGAGAGCATGAGCAGGGGGAGAGGCAGAGGGAGAGTGAACACAAGCAGGGGGAGTGGCAGAGGGAGAAGCAGGCTCCCCGCTGAGCCAGGAGCCAGACGTGGGGCTCGATCCCAGGACCCTGGGATTGTGACCCGAGCCGAAGGCAGATGCTTAGCCATCTGAGCCACCCAGGCGCCCCTGTGATGTGTTTTTTTTTACCACAATAAGAAACACTTTATTTTATTTTCTTTAAGATTTTATTTATTTATTTGAGAGAGAGTGAGAGAGCACAAGCAGGGGGAGGGGCAGAGGAAGAGGGAAAAGCAGGGCTCGATCCCAGGACCCCGTGACCATGACCTGAGCCGAGGGCAGACGCCTAACCGACTGAGCCACCCAGGCGCCCCACAATAAAAAAAACATTTTTTTTAAAAGATTTTATTTTTATTTATTTATGAGAGAGAGAGAGAGAGAGAGAGAGAGAGAAACAGCATGAGAGGGGAAAGGGTCAGAGGGAGAAGCAGGCTCCCCACCGAGCCGGGAGCCCGATGTGGGACTCGATCCTAGGACTCCAGGATCATGACCTGAGCCGAAGGCAGTCGCCTAACCAACTGAGCCACCCAGGCGCCCTAAAAAAACATTTTAAAAAATGATAGAAACAGTAAAAAGATCAGTGGTTGCCAGTTTCATGGGGAGAGGGGTAAGGGTGAACAGATGGAACAAGGGGAGCTTTAGGGCTATGAAATTATTCTGTACGATACTGTAATTCTGGATACATGTCATTACACATTTGTCAAAACTCCTAGAACTGTACAAAACCAAGAGTCAGCCATAATGTAAACCATGGACTTCAGTCAATAAACACATATCAACATTAACTTAGTAACAAACACATAGCACAAATGCAAGGTCTTACTAACAAGAGAACCTGTGAGCCATGGAGAGAGGGGGTATATGGGAACTCTGCCCTATCTGACCAATTTTATGCAAACCCAAAACTGCTCTAAAAAAATAAAGTTTATTCAGTTAAAAAATGAATGCCGTTGGTATCGGTCGTGCAGTTAGTTGGATTATTTCTGTTTTGTGAAGCATGCGTTGCCAAGATTCACTGATGTTACTTAGTCCCTCGTGGTGTTTATCCACCAGTTTCAGACACCCGCACTGTCTCTGAGCCAACAATCTATGTCCTCATCTGTGTCCACTGTGAGGACAAGATTTGCCCGGGGATATCTGCCTAGGTCTCAGATTTCTAAGTCACAGGACTTAGCTATACGTAAATAAGCAGTGCCAGATGGCGCTCTCAAAGGGCTGCTGTCACCCCCTGGGCGTGGAGTGAGTCTGTCCCCTCATCCCTGACAAAATGTGGCATGATCCAGCTCTCCTATCATAGTTTTTTTTTTTAAAGATTTTATTTATTTGAGAGCGGGAACAAGCAGGGGGAGGGGAAGAGGGAGAGGGAGAAGCAGACTCCTCGCTGAGCGGGGAGCCCGACGTGGGGCTTGATCCCAGGACCCTGAGATCGTGACCCGAGCCGGAGGCAGACACTTAACCAACTGAGCGACCCAGGCATCCCTATATCACAGTTGTTTTAACTTACACTTCTCTATTAAAAAGCTCAAATATCTCTTCATATGTTTCTTGGCATCTCTCTTATGAACTGCCTGTCATATGCTTTGCCTATTTTTCGATTGGAGTTCCTACCTTTTCGTTGTGGCTACTGATTTGCAGAAGTTCCTTGTATATACTAGATATTGTCCTTGGTTGGTGTTAGACATTTAAAATATCTACTCCTGATTTTTCGTATGTCTATTAACTTTGTCTATGGGCCCCTTAATTGAGCAGAAATTCTTCTGAAATAGATGATATTTACCAAGTTTTTGTCTTATAGACTGTACTTGTGTGATTTTTCTTTAAGAAATACTATACCCATCCTAAGCAGGTTGTTACCCCCAGCTTTGATATAATTGACACGTAACACTGTATACCTTTAGGGGGAGTGTAGGACATGTTGACTTGATACATTTATATGTTGCAAAATGGTTACCACCATAGCAGTAGCTATTACTACCTCCATCCCGTCACATGGTTACCATTTCTTTTTTTGTAGTGAGAACACTTAAGGTCTGTGCTCTTAGCCACATTACAGTATATGATACAGTATCATTAGCTAGAATCACCATGCCGTACATTGGATCCCCAGAAATTGTTCATCTTCTAACTGGGAGTTTGTACCTTTTGACCAATATCACCCCATTTCCCTCACCCCTCCAGCCTCTGGTAACCACCATTCTACTCTTTGGTTCTATGAGTTTGGCTTTTTTAGAGTCCTCATACAAGTAAGATCATACACTAGCTGTCTTCTTCTGTCTTAGCATAATGCCCTTAAATTTCATCCATGTTGTTGCAGGTGGCAAGATGTCCTTCTTTCTCACGGCTGAATAATATTCCATTATATATCATATATATATATATATATATATATATATATATATATATATATATATATATCACACTTTCTCTAAGCATTCATCCACTGATGGACACTTAGGCTGTTTCCATATCTTGGCTGTTGTGAATAATGTTGCAGTGCACGTGGGGGAGCAGATGTCTCTCTACAAGATTCTGATTTCAGTTCTTCTGGCTATATACCCAGAAGTGGGATTGCTAGCTCATATGGTATTTCTATTTTTTATTTTTTGAGGAACCTCTATGCTGTTTGCTATAGGCTGTACCAGTTTACATTCCCACTGACAGTGCACGAGGGTTCTCTTTTTGGCACGTCTTCACCCACTCTCATCCCTTGTTTTCTTTTCTTTTTTAAAGATTTTATTTATTTATTTGAGAGAGAGAATGAGATAGAGAGAGCATGAGAGGGGGGAGGGTCAGAGGGAGAAGCAAGCTCCCTGCTGAGCAGGGAGCCCGATGCGGGACTCGATCCCGGGACTCCAGGATCATAACCTGAGCCGAAGGCAGTCGCTTAACCAACTGAGCCACCCAGGCGCCCCGTCATCCCTTGTTTTCTTGATGACAGCCATTCTAACTACTGGGAGGTGATAGCTCATTGTGGTTTTGATTTGCATTTCTCTGATGATGAGTGATATCAAGCACCTTTTCACGTACCTGCTGGCCATCTGTGTATCTTCTGTGGAAAACTGTCTACTCAGTTCTTCTGTCCACTTTGTAATTGGGATGTTGGTTTTTCTTTCTTTCTTTTTTTTTTTTGCTATTAAGTTGTATGAGATCTGTATAAAGTTTAGATACAACCCCTTATCAGATATATCATTTACAAACATTTTCTTCCATTTTTGAGGTTGCCTTTCCATGTTGTTTGATTGCTTACTTTGCTGTGCAGAAGATTTTTAGTGTGAAATAGTGCCATTTCTTCATTTTTGCTTTTGTTGCTCATGCTTTTGCTGTTATATCCAAAAAATCTTTGCTGAGACCAATGTTAAGGTGCTTTTTTCCCTTTGTTTTCTTCTAGGAGTTTTACTGTTTCAGGTCTTAAATTTAAGTCTTCAATCCATTTCAAGTTAATTATTGTGATGGTGGAAGACAGGGGTCCACTTTCATCCTTCTGCATGTGGGTATCAAGTTTTTGTGGCACCATTTATTAAAGAGATACTCCTTCCCCCTTGAGTATTCTCAGTTCCCTTGATGAATACTAGTTGATTGTTTATGCACAGGTTTATTTCCGGGCTCTCTATTCTGTTCCATTGGTCTATGTGTCTATTTTTAATGCCACTACCATACTGTTTTGATTACTACAGCCTTGTAGTATAGTTTGAAATCAGGAAGTGTGATGCCTCCAGCTTTGTTCTTCTTTCTTAAGGTTGCTTTGGCTATTCGGAGTCTCTTATGACTCCATACAAGTTTTAGGATTATTTGTTCTAATTCTGTGAAAAATGCCATTGGAATTTGGATAGGGATTACATTGAATTTGTAGAATGCTTTGGGTAATATGGACATTTTAACAATATTAATTCTTCTGATCCACGAATATATCTTCCTATTTGTGTCTTCTTCCATTTCTTTCATCAAAGTCTGATAGTTTTCAGTGTACAGATCTTGCACTTCCTTGGTTAGATTTATTCCTAAGTATTTTGTTGTTTTTGATGCTATTGTGAATAAAATTGTTTTCTTCTTTTCTTTTTCAGGTGTTTTGTTATTAGCGTATAGAAACACGACTGTTTTCTGTATGCTGATTTTGTATCCTGCAACTTTACTGAATTCATTGATCAGTTCTAGCAGGTTTGTGTGTGTGTGTGTGTGAAGTCTTTAGGATTTTCTCTATATAAGATCATATCATCTGCAAACAAAGACAATTTTACTTCTTCCTATTTGGATGCCTTTTATTTCTTTTTCTTTTTTTTTTCCTGGCTTGTGTATTTTTTATTTTTAAAAAAAATTTTAGAGGGGAAAAGGGGCAAAGGAAGAGGGGGAGAGAGAGAATCTTAAGCAGGCTCCACGCCCAGGGTGGAGCCCAAGGCAGGGCTCGATCTCACAACCCTGAGATTATGACCTGAGCTGAGATCAAGAGTCAGATGGTTAACTGACTGAGCCACTCAGGCGCCCCCTGTTATTGTTTTTGTATGTATCTTCCCAGCCTGTCTTTTGCCTAAATAGCCCAAAATTATTCCAAAAATCTCTAATATTATGCATTATTTTGAAACCTACTTTTAAAAGTGTTTATTTGGGGTGCCTGGGTGGCTCAGTCGTTAAGCGTCTGCCTTGGGCTCAGGTCATGATCTCAGGGTCCTGGGATCGAGCCCCGCATTGGGGCTCCCTGCTCTGCAGGAAGCCCGCTTCTCCCCCTCCCACTCTCCCTGCTTGTGTTCTCTCTCTCGCTGTATCTCTGTCAAATAAATAAAATCTTTAAAAAAATTTTTTTAAAGTTTATTTTTATAGAGATTTATTTACTTATTTATTTATTTGAGAGAGAGGGGCAGAGGGAAAGAATCTCAAGCAGACTCCCCACTGAGCATGGAGCCAGACTCGGACTTGGGGTTCAAAATCAAGAGTCAGACATTCAACCGACTGAGCCACCCAGGCACCCCAAAAGTGTTTATTATTTTTTATTATAGATACCTTCAAACTTATATACAAGAGAAAATGCTAGGGGCACCTGGCTAGCTCAGTTCGTAGAACATGTGATTCTTAATCTCAGGGTCGTAAGTTGAAACCCCACATTGGGCGTGGAGTCTACTTTAAAAAATATTTTTTTAATTCAAAAAAGAGAAAATGCTAGTAAAATAATCTCTCATTTATCTGTCACCCAGCTTCAACAACTATCGACATGTAACTTATTTTATCTGTACTTCAACTCCACAATTGACTATTGAAGAGTAAGTCCCAGACACTATAACATTTTGTCTATAAATACTATATTATGAAAAATAATAAATAAATAAATAAATAAATACTGTATTACGTGTCTCTAAAACATAAGGACCCTTTGTTTTAATAACATCACCACAATACCATTAACATGTTCAAAAATTTACCAAAAATCTCTTAATATTATCAGTGTTCAAATTTCCCTGATTGTCTCATATGTCTCTTATTTACAACTGGGTTGTTCAAATAAGGATGAATGTCCACATTGCATGCAGTTAATACACCTCTTAAGTGTCTTTTAATCAATAACACATTCCCTCCTTCTCTTTTATTCTTGTCTTTTAATTGTCAAAACATCCTGGTCACTTGGTTGACTTATTTCACTTAGCATAATCTCCTCCAGTTCCATCCATGTTGATGTATAAGTCAAGCAGAGAAAGTCAATTATCATATGGTTTCACTTATTTGTGGAACATAAGGAATAGCATGGAGAACATTAGGAGAAGGAAGGGGAAAATGGGGGGGAAATTGGAGGGAGAGATGAACCATGAGAGGCTATGGACTCTGAGAAACAAACAGGGTTTTAGAGGGGAGGGGGGAGGGGGGATGGGTTAGCCCAGTGATGGGTATTAAGGAGCGCACGTACTGCATAGAGCGCTGGGTGTTATACGAAAACAATGGATCGTGGATCACCACATCAAAAACCAATGATGTATTGTATGGTGACTAACATAACATAATAAAATTTAAAAAAGAAAGAGAATAGAAAAAAACAAAACAAAACAAAACAAAACAAAACAAAAAAAACCCCATCCTGGTCACTTGGCCTAGAATTTTTCACATTCTGGATTTAGCTCACTGCATCTTCATTGTGGTGTTAATTTGTACCTCTATCCCTGAAGTTCCTGTGAACAGATGGTAGAAGCCTGCTCAGATTCACGTGTTGTATTTTGATAAGAATACTTCATAGGAGATGGTGTGCATTTTTTATTGCACTTATTTATACACACATGATATGGCATTGGTTTTCTTTTCGTAATACCAATATTGACCAGTGGCTTTGGGTATTGAAACTTTTTTTGTTTTGTTTTGCTTGTCAATATAATGTAGATACCTTTCAATGTTAGAATCTACCAGCCAATCCAGTCTGTAAAGGAGACATACTGGAGTTCTCCTCTGGATCCTTATCTAGTACAAACTGCTGGTATAGTTGCTGTTTGTAACAAGAGCTTGCACATTTCTGTGACTGTTCCTTGCTACCCATAAATTTCACAGTTACATGAATTTGTTTTCTCAAATCTCTGAGACACAGGCTATTTACATGTTCAAGGAAGACCTGTCTGAAATTCACTTTGGAAAGATCTTAGGCATTTTAGACATCTAAGCATAAGTATTCAACCATAGTGTTTTGTGTGTAGTCTATCGTGCGGTTCCAGAGTAGTTGGACATTTACTCTGACATCTCAGATACCTGAGCAGTCAGCCTTCTTCTAAAAAAAAAGAAAGAAAGAAGAAAGAAAGAAAGGAAAAAGAAAGGAAAAAGAAAGAAAGAAAGAGAAAGAAAGAAAGAGAGAAAGAAGAAAAAAGGAAGCAAAGAAGATGGTATGCTGATTCTATTAACGGGGATATTTTTAAAACATATTTTAAAAATCACCTGTGTTGGGGTGACTGGGTGGCTCAGTTGTTAAGTGTCTGCCTTCGGCTCAGGTCATGATCCCAGGGTCCTGGGATCGAGCCCTGCATCAGGCTCCCTGCTTGGCAGAGAGCCTGCTTCTCTCTCTCCCACTCCCCCTGCTTGTGTTCCCTCTCTCACTGTCTCTCTCTCTCTCTGTCAAATAAATGAATAAAATCTTTAAAAAAAACAACCCTGTGTTTTAGCCTAGCATTGCTTTGTTGTTGGTTTTTTTTCCCTAATCCTCATTGGGAAACAATTTGACTATACATATGATTTACCATACAAATGTTCACAGGATTTAGCATGTTAGCTCCCTGTTTCAGAATTTTTCTTTTAGAAATGACTCAACACCACTAAAAATTACAGGTATAAAACTTAGGGAGGGGCACCTGGGTGGCTCAATTGGTTAAGCGACTGCCTTTTTCTCAGGTCATGATCCTGGAGTCCCAAGTTCAAGTTCCGCATCAGGCTCCCTGCTCAATGGGGAGCCTGCTTCTCCCTCTGACCCTCCACCCTCTCATGCTCTCTCTCTCTCTCTCTCGTTCCCTCTCTCTCAAATAAATAAAATCTTAAAAATACTTAGGGAAATATTATTCACAAGAGACCCTGAAATATGGAAAACCCTCTATATATCTTTGTAAGTAAATTGTGTTATGGCAATATGCTCTGATACAGTTTGGCTGAAAGGAACAATACAGGGGCGCCTGGGTGGCTCAGTTGGTTAAGTGTCTGCCTTCGGCTCAGGTCATGATCCCAGGGTCCTGAGATCAAGCCCTACGCCAGGCTCCCTGTCAGGCTCCCTGCTTAACAGGGACCCTGCTTCTCCCTCTCCTTCTGCCTCTGCTTCTTCCCTCACCACCCCCGCTCATGTTCTCTTTCTCAAAATAAATAAATAAAATCTTTAAATAAATAAAAGGAACAATACATTTATTTTTCCAGAACTCAACAAGTTTTTATTGAGCAACCAACCTATGGTATTGACTATACAGGAGTAAAACAACAAATAAACAAAAACAAAGTCCCTGCCTTCTGAGGCTTACATCCTAAGAGCTAAATGAGGTTAATATTGAGTTTTTAGGTATCTGTAAAAACAGCAAAATATTCAAATAACAATGCCAAGGAGACTGAAGCTGAGAGGAAAGGTCTGGGCTGCAACCATAAATCTTGTGATGGCTGGTATAGAGATGCCAATTAAAATATGGAAGGAAATGACGTCACGTCATTTTCTTGCAAAATTCTCAACTATCGGCCCAAAGCTGGTCTGAACAAAAGAGGCCATGATCTTTTTTTTTTTTTTTTTTAAGATTTTACTTATTTATTTGACAGAGAGAGGTAGAGTGCGAGCGCACAAGCAGGGGGAGCAGCAGAGGGAGGAGGGAGAAGCAGATCCCAGGACCCTGGGATCAGGACTTGAGCCAAAGGCAGCCGCTTAGTCAACTGAGCCACCCAGGCGCCCCAAGAGGCCATAATCGGGTGGTTCTCCTACGAGATGTCCCAGCAAAAGGCCCTGGACC
Organism: Mirounga leonina; assembly: GCF_011800145.1. NCBI lineage: Eukaryota > Metazoa > Chordata > Mammalia > Carnivora > Phocidae > Mirounga > Mirounga leonina. The sequence goes on from NW_023270164.1 coordinate 11,705,444, forward strand.
CAGGCCAGTTGTTCTCACATGCCAGGACTCAAATACTTCCTCAAAGGCCAAGGCCATGAAGGCCACTCCAGACAGTGGGGGATGGGGCAGGTTATTGACACGTGGCACGCTTTCAGAACACGTACATTAGACCACACAGTAGAACATGTAGAACCTGAAAAAAAAAAAAAAAAAAAGAACAGTTGTATCATGACAACACAATATACCAGAATAGGTATGTGAAATGCAAATGGGAAGAGAATATAAGTAAGAAAAATACTTCTAGGCTATTTCTATCCTGCCAGTCAGGGTCCTGGCAGAAAACAGACAGCACCCTCAAACTGGGTGACTTAAAGGGTCTAAGAAAATGGCAAAAGTGCGGGCAGGGGTAAGAAGCCACAAGAGTGTGTATGTACCCTGGATCTGAAAACCCGGAACCATGAAGGACCGGCTGATGGATTGGTGGGGAGGGGAGAGAGACAGAGCCAAGGGCGGCCTGCCAGGAACTGGGAATGTGAACACATGAAGCACGGGTCACTCCCCAGGGGCCTGATGTCCCCAGATAGCAAAGCGCACATGGGGATCTCAAGCACCACTTGCTCCCCAGCCAGATCCAAATGGTCTTGCCCTCCCATTCCCATCAGCTGCCCATCCCAAGCTAACCCTCTAGCTTTCAGCATCCCCTGCTGCTTAATATAATTCCAAACCCGATGAGGTCAGTGTCATGTGCTGACCTTCACACATGCTTCATCTCTCCAGGTCCATCTCTATAAGTGCCCTGTACCGTTGGTCTATTTCTCTGTTGTTGGCCTAATACATACAAAATATATTACATAGAATACATAGAATACATAGAAATACATAGAAATACATAGAAAATACATAGAAATACATAGAAAATACATAGAAATACATAGAAATACATAGAAAATACATAGAAAAAATACATAGAAATAAGAAGCTTGGTAACTTTATGGTGGTAATGGAATACATAGAAAAAAGAAGCTTGGTAACTTTATGGTGGTAATGGGAATACAGATTCCTTTTAAAAATGCTTTCTGTTGTTCTGTTTACTCTGAATGTTTGTAATTAACGGACAATGATCTATGAATAGAACAATTTGTAAGTAAAACATTTAGAAAATGTCCACATTTAGAAAAAAAAATGTACCCCAAAGTCCCGCCAATAAAAATGACTTGTATGTAATTGTTCTATTTAATTTCTGAAGTAAGTTACTCCCGAAAGGTTCTGCAATTATTTGTCTTTATTGTTGCCTTAAAATCCCATAAGAAGCCTCTGTGTTGAATAGATTCCAAATCATATGCAACCGATTCCTCTACTTATGCAGCTGATGATGAGAGTGGAGACAGGGAAGGGAGTATCGTGGGAGTTAAAACCCTGCATTCTGGGGCGGGGTAACAAAGGCTTAAAGACCGGTTCCATCATTGTCTAACAGCTCCCATAACCCCGGGAAGGCCACTTAACCCCAGTTTCCTTACTTCTCAAATAGACATGATTGTCATAAGGGTTGGGTAGGACACTAAAAGCAGGAGGGGGACATTCACTGAGGAGCTCCTATGAGCCAGGCAATGGGGTAAAGTCTTCTTTTTTTTTTTAAGATCCTATTCATTTATTTATTTGAGAGAGAGCGCGAGCATGAGCTGCGGGGGAGGGCAGAGGGAGAAGGAGCAGGCTCTGTGCTGAGCAGGGAGCCCGATGCGGGGCTCGATCCCAGGACCCCGGGATCATGACCTGAGCCGAAGGCAGGTGCGTAACTGACTGAGCCACCCAGGCGCCCCAGTGGAGTAAGGTCTTATCAAGAATTACCTCATGTAATCCTCACGGCAACCATGCATTAGGCATTATTATCCTGAGAAAATCCTGAGAAAACAGGAGTGCCCTTATTCAATGTCCTTATTCAAAGGAACACAGCTAATAAAGGATCAAATCAAGATTAATCCATAGGCAGTCTGCCTCCCGAGCCCCATGTGCTTAACAGGGTGCTTCCAGAAGGCCCATAAAACACACATGAGTTGGCATGAGGTGAGTGCTTAATAAATGGTCATCGTTATTAAAATGAGTAATAAAACAATCAGGTATAGTTGACATAGTTCGTAAATCTCTGCTACAATTCTTTCTGTTTCAACACGCTGAATCTATGAAATAAAGAAAATTGCAAGTATTTTGACTGTGACTGGTTGTGCTTATTCCCTAACATGACATAGGCTGAAAATGACAGGCTAGAATTTCATCTTCCAATTAAGTTCATTTGATTCCTCATCCTGCCTGCAAAGGGATGGAGAATTCATAGACTCACACTGTCCAATACGGTAGCCGCTAGCCACAAGGATTGAGATGCGTAAAATACACGTGGGATTTGAATGATTTAGTATGAAAAAAGAATGCACAACATCTCATTAATATTCTCATACCAACTGCATGTCAAAATGATATGACTTAGGATATTATGGGTTAAATGAGATATATTCTTTAAATTGATTTCACTTATATCCTTTTACATTTTATAAAGTAGCTGCAAGAAAATTTAAAGTTACTTACGTGACTTGCATTATATTCCTATTGGACAAAGTGTTGGTCCTGGCAGGGCTTGGCCAGTGAAGCTTCAGGCTGGTTAGACATAATCATGGTTTATAAAATTCTAAATCCAGTTATAAAATAAATGTCAAAATATGATCAAAAGATTATTATATAGGGGTGCCTGGGTGGCTCAGTCGGTTAAACATCTGCCTTCGGCTCAGGTCAGGATCCCGGGATCCTGGGATCGAGCCCTGCATCGGGCTCCCTGCTCAGAGGGGAGTCTGCTTCTCCCTCTCCCTCTGCCCCTCTGCACCCCTTCCCCCCGCTTGTGATCTCTCTCTCTCACTCACTCTCTCCCAAATAAATAAAATCTTTAAAAAATGGGGTTTTTTAAAAAGATTTTATTTATTTGACAGAGAGAGACACAGAGAGAGAAGGAACACAAGCAGGGGGAGTGGGAGAGGAAGAAGCAGGCCTCCCGCGGAGCAGGGAGCCCGATGCGGGGCTCGATCCCAGGACCCTGGGATTATGACCTGAGCCGAGGGCAGATGCTTAATGACTGAGCCACCCAGGCACCCATAAAAAAATATTTTTAAAAGATTATTATATAAAATAGCACAATGGTAACTATGTGAGCCATAACCCCTAGATTAATTAAAAACAATAAAAAACAAGAATGGAGAGGGGTATAACAACGATCAGATGCATGTTAGATTCCTTCTTTTAAATAGATGGGACTCAAAAATGCCATTTCTTTCTTTCTTTCTTTCTTTCTTTCTTTCTTTCTTTCTTTCTTTCTTTCTTCTTTCTTTCTTTCTTTCTTTCTTTTTCAGAGAGGGAGAGGGGGTAGGGGCAGAGGGAGAGGGAGAGAGAGAATCCTAAGCAGGCTCCACACCCAGCACAGAGCCCAGCACGGGGCTCCATCTCAGGACCCTGAGATCATGACCTGAGCCAAAATCAAGAGTCGGATGCTTAACCGACTGAACCACCCAGGCACCCCTCAAAAATGCCATTTCAACCTTAATTTTGACAGTTAGAGAAACACCATTTGTTCTTGTTTCTGATATATATATGTATATTCTGATATACATAATAATACTGTGGATCAGAATTTGATGTACAGTGAATGGGGTGGGGACAGAGGTCCTGAAAGGGTGGCTGGGGCAGTGGGGCTGAATGTCAGGTCGATCTGGGACATAAAGCAGAAATAACAGCCAAAGAAAGTTGGGAGGAGGAGAAAAAATGACCAGCATCGACTCTTGGCGCATCAGTCCCCTCCTCCCAGCCACCTGTCTAGCGGCTGAAGGCAGGGGCCAGATTTGTAACGGGAAGTGTTAGAGCCAGAGGACCAGCCCCTCCCCTCCAGCTCCTCCATCGCTGCCAGGTCCTGACTCATCCCTCCATTTATTCCAGTCATGGTGGCAAGTTGAGAGGGAAGGGACACGTCAGGTGCAGAGAACACAGGAAGAGAGGGTGTGACTAGGGAGAAGGGGGGGGGGATTGAATGGGGTGGCTCCCATTTCTCAAGCTACTTTCCCCAGTTTCTTTTGCAGCCCCTTCTGCCCCGTCCCCTGGGGAGCCCCCGCCTAGCATGCAGGTGTGCTTTGGGCAAAAAGGCCGCAGTCGCAGCAGCTCGGGCAAGAGCTGTATCTCAGGGGCGCCTGGGTGGCTCAGTCGGCTAAGCGACTGCCTTCGGCTCAGGTCGTGATCCTGGAGTCCCTGGATCGAGTCCCGCATCGGGCTCCCTGCTCGGCGGGGAGTCTGCTTCTCCCTCTGACCCTCGCCCCTCTCATGCTCTCTCTCATTCTCTCTCGCAAATAAATAAATAAAATCTTAAAAAAAAAAAAAGCTTGTTTACAAACAGGCACAAAATCATTTAAAAAAAAAAAAAAGAGCTGTATCTCAGCTCCACCATAGCCAGGGCTGTAAATCCATCCCCGGCACAGCGTGAAACCACTCTTTGCCTGTCCCAGTGAGTTAGGAAGGTGGAAGACACAGAGCCCCTTCATATCCAGACAGAAGATGCCAAGTTTGTCCTCCTGCACCTGCGTGGGAAGCAGTAGTCAGGGAGGCTTTCAAATTCCTTACCTGCCATCCCGGGCCCAATATACTCGAGTGAAAATTACTTTTAGGGGCCTGGGTAGGGCCTGAAAATGACTATAAAGTGTATTATACACTTGGAAATTAAATGCGTATTTTAAGAATCTTGCTTCTCTGTTTGCCAATGTTTTAACTTAGACCGGTGGACAGTGAATGCATTTTTTATTCCACGAAGAGTTGTTGAGCACCAGATGTGTACCCAGCACATATTACCTGTATGTCTTTTTACTTCAATCCCATCCGTTACACTAAAAGTTCCCTGGGGCCATTTAGGGAACTCCCCATTAGGGCTCTGGGCCCAGGGCTCAGGGGCATGGATGGTCCTGAGCACCATCAGCAAGGTGAGGAGGATTTGGGAACGGCCAACTGCCTCCTTTGTCTGATACACATACCTGTGGGGAAAATTGCAGTTACTGGGAAACTGTAAATCAGGGCCAAAAGGTGCGTGTTTCTAATGCCAGACGTGGATAGATGTCTTCAATTCATTTGACCAATGAAAAGATTTTAAAAATATTTGGAGCAGAGAAATGTTAGCGGGAGATTACTTCCAGAAGCCTTGAGAGTAAGATTCTGTGTTTGTGGGGGTGGGTTTGGGTGTGTGTGTGTGGGGGGGGGGAATCTTAAGGATGAGATACCTGGGCACAGAGGAAGGGGGGCAAAGAACTGCGGGTTTCAGAGCTGTGTAGGGGTGGTCTGGAGGGTCTGGAGGACCACCCAGCCATGGTTTTGCTCAGGAGACCCGGTGTCGAACTCACGCCCTGCCCAGGCTCCCCCTCCTGCCCAGCCACAGCCGTGATGCAGCTTGCTTCTTCTATTTGCAGAGAGAGAAGGCTTCCTTTTATTTTAGTGCAAATTCAAACACACTCTATAAGCGTGAAAGGTCTGGAAGAGCATTACTCTACCTCCAGAAAACCATTATTCATATTTGGGGGGAGTATTTGTTGTCATTCTTTTTCTTCGTATAGTTAACGTTTGTTTTGTTTTTGTTTTGTTTTTACATGGGGATCCACGTCTATTTTCGCATTTTTTTGCTTTAATATTACATGAAAAATCACTTTCCGGTGATGCTACATAGTCTTGAGAAACAATATTTTAAATGGCTTCACAGTATCTTTAGAGAGACCATCTACAGTAATTTGTTACTCTCCAACGGTGATTTCAAATGTTTCCCTTTTTTACAAATAAAGCCTGGATAGATACCTGCACACACACACACACACACACCTATTTATCTACCATCTATCTATGGGAGGCAGGTGAATACGGACGAGAAGATGGAGGAGAAGATGGAGGAGAAGATGGAGAAGATGGAGGAGGCGGGGGAGGAGAGGACTGACGAAGGGAGGAGGGCTTCTGCTTCACGTTACGAACCCTGGTCCCGGGTTAGGAGCCCGGAGTGCGCACGACGGTCGCCCGGCCGAGGCTGCGGAACGGGGCGGAGCGGCCAGAGTCCGAAGGCGGAGGCCAGCCCCCCACACTGCGGAGAGCGCGGCGGGCGCCTTTGCCGCAGTGGCACTTGGCCTTGGCCTCGGCGGTCTCTGGCGCCCCCTGCCGTTCTCGCCGTAAAGCTGGAGAGGGCGGGGGCTCTTCCTCCTCTCCTTCTCCCCGCCGCCTCCTCCATTTTGCCGCAGCCCTCCCTCCCGTGTCTCTCTCCAGCCGTCCGCTTGTTAATGTGGGGGTCCCAGCCCGAGGAGCCCCTTGCGGACCTGGCTGCTGTCGTTAGACCCAGGGGAAGGAGCAGGCCGAGAGGGGGCCCCGGATGCGCCGGGTCCAGGTCCCCTCCCGGCGTTGCGGCTGCTCTTGAGCTGTCGCCCCTAGCTGCCAGGCGCCCCTCCTTGCAGATCCTGGTCTCTGTGGTCCCGGGTGGGGGTGCTGGAAGGGACCGAACCCGGCTGCGGTGGGGACTGCCCAGCCTCGCTCACCCCCCACCCCCACCCCCCGGCCCCCCTTCGGGCAGAGGAAATCGGACGGGCAAGCCAGAGGCCTGGGGTCTCAGGGGCAGGGACCTGCCTTTGTCAAAGAAACACCAGAGCCGGACAGTAGTTAGAGTGGTGAAAACAGATTTTATTCAGGACTATTGCAATAGGGGAAAAGCAACTCCAGTGTAGAACCGGCCTCAGTTCTGAATACAGCTTGGGCAAGTGGGAATGTATAGCCAAGGAGCAGGGAGGGGGTGCATCTGTGGATAGAACGTTACTGAGAAGAAATGTCAGGGGTCAGGGGGATTCTGGCTGAACTGACCTATGAGGATTCTTGTTGAGGGCAGGCTGGGGTGATCACACATCACTGGGCAGGGCTGGTGGGGGATAAGGAGCCTGATCATATATTGAGGGCGATCAGATGTGGGGGATTCTGGCTACACTGACTTAGCAGGAGTCTTGCTAAAACTGGACAACGGACAGATGAACACAGAAGTCAAAAGATTGAGACCTAGTTGAAAAGTTCAGGGGAGGCTGAGTAGAGTTTGGTCAAAGAGAGAATTTTTGTCACCACTTCTTGGCCCGGGACCCTGGAAATGCCCCATTTCCAGGCACTTTCAGATAGTAGGACAACTGTTCAGGAACGGGTGGAGGGGCTTTTGGGGGACAGGAGGCAGCCACCTCTTCACCCCTTTAGTAGCTCTCGGAGAGCTCAGACTGCCAGGGATTGATACTTCTCTATCCTTGATTCAGAAAAGCCAATTCCAGCTGGGCTCCTGGCCTGAGGGACTTCTCATGGTCTAGCCTCCAGGCTGAGTTAATCCACGTGGGGCCAGAAGGCACCTTAGTGACCCTCCACAAACCCAGGGTCAAGTCTCCCCAAATGAGGTTCAATTAGCATACCATCTCACCTGAAATCCCCATTTACGTGCCTCTCCCTGCCTCCTGTGTTTGGACCGGGGTTATCCCTCCTGCTGTCCCAGACCAGGGATTGGATGGCCTGACTCAAGCCACCTAAGCATGGTTTGCAGGCAGGGGACGATTCCCAGCAGTCAGACATGAAGCTTGATTCCAGAACCCACCCACCTGCCAACCCCAGGGACCCCACAGACCTCCCTAGCAGAGCCAGTTCACCAGGAGGGCTGCTTGGTGGAGGCAGAGTTGCAAACACTAGAGGCCAGTGATTCCTGCCTGCACACCGATTCACTCACTCGGCTTAGGGCTCGGAGCTTAGACACATGACCCAGACTTACAAAGACTCAGGATCACCACATCTTCCCCCCAGCCCCGTATATTCTTCTATCCACACATTCACCAAGTATTTGTAGAGCTCCCAGCTGCTTGAGAGGCAAAGCGGAGTAAGAAGGAGCTCGGAGGGGGGAGGAGGAAAGATGCTATTACAGTCAAGTGCAGTCACGGAGCTTGTGCAGGGGAAGTTGGGAAGACCTGGTCAGTCCAGACCAAGTCAGGAGGGGGCCAGAAAATGCAGCTCCCAAGAAGTCACCTCAGAATTAAGCTGTGAGCAGTGAGCAGAGATTTGCCAAGTAGACAAAGAAAGGTTGGGGTCTCTTGGCATTAGGAAGCAGGGATCCTGTGGCCCCAGGTTCCTGCTCACATGACCAAGGCTGCCCCAGAGCAGGGGAGGTGGGCAAGGCGGGCAGTAGCCCGAACACGGAGGACAGAGCGAGGAGTAGAGGAAGGGTGTTGGACTTGGGCTGGGCAGGTTGACCACTGGCGGTGTGGAGGGGGCGTCTGGGGGAGCAAGTTTGGAAGCGGGGGGGGGGGGGGCTAGGACTGGTGTTGGGCTTGAACTCAACATCCTGACGAACAGACATAGATCATCTTTCTGCCTTTAGAGGACTGGTTTTCACCAAGTTTCCTCTCTTGCTGCCACTCCCAATGACAACTTTTGTTTTATTTTATTTTATTTTATTTTATTTTATTTTATTTTATTTTTCAGGGTATTACAAACTCTTCATTGGTTCTGTCCGAAGGCGACTTACAGAGTATAAGTGGGTTTATGTGGATCCTTTTTTGCAGGTAGTCAGCTATCATTCTGATAACACAGTCAACGGTTTTAATACTCTTTGAAGGGAAAAAGCAAACGTTAACACTTGGTGAAAAAAAAAAATCACCAGTGACAACCTTTAAATATTCCAATGCGCCGGGAATCTGCTGATGAGTCATTTGCTAGGATTCCTGTGAAAGTATTTGACCCAAGTCATTTTGTGAATAAAGTTGGCATTCTCTCTTTAAAGATTTCCTCCCTTCCTACCCCATCCGCCCCCCACCAGAAAGAGGCGTCTGGCTGACTCAGTTGGTAGAGCATGTGATTCTTGATTTCGGGGTCATTAGTTCGAGCCCTAGGTTGGGCGTAGAGTTTACTTTTAAAAATATAAATTAAGGATTTCCTCCCCCAGAAAAGGCTGGGAACTACCCAGAGTTCTGCCTGTAGGTTTGGGAGTATCATCTTAATCCGTGACACAGTTTCTCCAGCTTCCTAGTGCCGCTGAGTGGAGCGTCTTTTCCTCTCTTCGACTTTTCCTCTCTTCGACTCCCAGCCCCAGCCAGGACCTGAGTAACCGTGGGGCTGGGGATGAAGCAGGCCAGATGCCGGAAGGAAGCAAGTTGGCATCTCCAGTTGCTGCTTTTTCTCAGAACCTGAGGTGCTTCTCGGTAATGGGGTGCAGCCCAAGCTCCTTGAAACCAAGCGACTTGGTTTCCTGTACATGTTCCATCAATCTCAAAGGTGATGACAGGTGTCAGAGAGGAAGGAGTAGCAATACAGAAGGGGCAGGGACTGATAGGCACTCACGGGCTCCCTCATGGTCTTGGATCCAGGCATTGGGTACCATGCCTGTCATTTGTCAGCACTCTTGGCCACCATTGGTGTGTTTGAATATAGTCTGAAATGTAACTCAGTCTATAAAGACAAATACACAGAACAAAACCAAAGTCTGGAAGCAAAGAGAAGAGTTTGGGAAATACAAATCATAATCCAGGTGAGGAGGGGTGAAGGAATTAAGACAGGAAGTGTGGGGAGACAGATGCACATACTCCCCTTGCAAGCTTCCTGTGAGCTTGAAATCAGGTAGGGTGAAGAGAAAAGTAGCCAGCATGGTGCCTGGCATACAATACATATATCAAATAAGGGCCGGGTTGCCGCCCTCCCTCTCCATGGGACGAGTTCTGTCAGAAAGCAGGCCCCGTGGGTGCTTTCTGTGGGTATAGGCCAGGAGGAAGGTCTTGTTCTGGCTCCAGAGGGAAGCCATGTTCTTTTTAGCTCTGGGAAGTACTTCTGGAAGTGAAGTAGTGCAGGAGATGACCCAGTTAGCCAGGCCCACACCCCCTTCCCAAGCAGCCTTCCTTCCAAGCTAGTGAGGTGCTTTGCCTTCTGCCATTCAGGGCTCTCTCCGAGGGTGGGTGTTGCCATAGGGGCCTCTGCCTGCTCTCTGGAACCTTCTCAGATTCCCATCATCCTGCCCCAGTGGCCCCTCGCCGTCCCTTCGCAGCCTCCTAACCAACCACCTGCCCATCTCGAATTCAACCAACCAGCCACCTACTCTTCCCAGAAAAAGTCTCACTCGGGCCTGACGGGGAGTGACGTGGATGCCGAGAAACAGGAGGCAAAGGTTGTAATATCCCACAGCTCAAGTGTTGTCATCTCGACCCGACCATGGCCTTTCACACAGCAATGCAACCTAGAGCTATGTGTGGGGCATAAGGGGTGCTGTATCCTTCCATTTAGAAAGGACAGAAGGAGGGAAGGAAGGAGGATGCACGGATGGATGGATGGATAGATAGGAGGGAGGGATAGAGGAGAAGGAATGAGATCTAGAGACCAAGCGTGGAAGGAATGAAGAAAGGTGGGGGAGAGCGAGAGAGGAGAAAGAGAGGGAAGGAGGGAGGGAGGAAAAGAAAGAGAAAAACAGGGAGAGGAGGAACCAGAGGAGGAGGAGGGAAGACAAAGGGAGGGGAGATCTTTCAGGGGGTCCTCAGAGAAGAGGGAGGCAGAGGGAGGTTCTTGGGCCTCTAGCCCAGCGCTCCTTCTGGATTCACCCATGACACCTCAGTGACCTCAGCATCTCTTCAGTGAAGTGTAAGTACAGGGAGTAACAGAGATCATCTGAGACCTGCCATAATCCACCCGCCCCCCCAACCCCCACCACACGCACTTTCCAGTCTAGGGCAACTTCCACTGAAAAATGAGGTCACATATTCCAGAGACATTTTTTTTTTTTGGTACTGAAATATTATTTAATGTGATGTTATTACATTAAAAATTTTTTTTAAAGATTTTTTTTATTTATTCATTTGAGACACAGAGATACAGAGAGAGAGAGAGAGAGAGAGAGAGAGAGAGCATGAGCAGGGAGAGAGGAAGAGGGAGAGGGAGAAGCAGGCTCCCCGCTGAGCAGGAAGCCCGATGCGGGGCTCGATCCCAGGACACTGGGATCATGACCTGAGCCGAAGGCAGACACTTAACCATCTGAGCCACCCAGGCGCCCCGATGTTATTACATTTAAAAACATTCTGGGACCGCAGACATTTCTTTTTTTTTTTTTTTTTAAGATTTTATTTATTTATTTGAGAGAGAGAACAAGCACATGAGAGGGGGGAGGGTCAGAGGCAGAAGCAGGCTCCATGCCGAGCAGGGAGCCCGATGCAGGGAGCCCGATGCGGGACTCGATCCAGGGACTCCAGGGTCATGACCTGAGCCGAAGGCAGTCGCTTAACCAACTGAGCCACCCAGGCGCCCCGCAGACATTTCTTTAGCATCATGTACTCAGTGTTTACTTTGTGTAGGTCACTGTGACTTGTTCCAGAAGCCTCCTCCAGCAAAAAGAGCAGTCCGATCTTCAAGGGGCTGGCAGTCCTCCTACTGACAGTCGGATGGCGTCAGCGTCTCATGCTGCAGGCAGCCACGGCCTGTGAGGAGAACATGGGTGAGAACTGCCTGGGAACTGTCTGGTCTTGTCTGGGGCAGCCGGGGGACTAAGGCCCCAGAGAAGCCAGGTGTCTCTACAAGGAGGAGGAGAGTCCCCATAAATCAGTGGCTTCCTTCTCCCATCATCGAGCAGATCGCCCCAGCTGGAAGGACGGCAAGTCCCTTCCACCTGGAAGCTTCTGGCGCTGCTCTACCCAGAGCTCATGGCTCAGCATAACTTGGAGGAGACTTGGGTCTGACACCCCGTGTCTGCCAGAAACCCGTCCGTTGTAGCTAGCTCCGGGCCTTCCTGCCCACCCTGTGAGTGGCTGGGGCCCCCACAGGCTGGTGCTTGGGGCCCTTCCCTAGCTCCGGAGCAGTTGGCTTGGTGTGGCAACATGAACCGCTTCATCCTGGGCTTCTCTCCTCAGTTCTTCCCTACTCAGCCCCCCACAACCCAACAGAAAGGTACCCCACTACCCCACATATATCCCCTGGCCCACTGTCTAACCGGGAAGGCTGAGACAACCTGTGGTGTGACTCCCATTCCAGGTCCTCTCCTCATGGCCCACAGACAAGGCAGTCCGTCTCTGGGTCACTCCACTCCTCTGCCCCCTGGGACAGGCTCTTCCCTGAGCTCGGTCCCATACCTGCCTCTGGGGCTTCGCCCTCCAGCTCTCAGAATCACAGGGAAGAGCTCAGTTTCTCCACGCCTGAGGCCCCCGGGTCAGGGTGGCCCAGGGCCAGGCCAGGGGACAGGAGCTCTGATGTTGCTGTGAAGAGTAAGAGTGAACTGCTTGCACGTGGAAAGATTTTCCTGTGTTTCCACTTTTCCCTTAGCTCAATGGCCACAGAAGGATTACCGGCCCAAGGGCATAACCTCCCTTGAAGGTTTCTTATTTACCTGCCAAGAGAATATTCATTTCTTTCTAGGGGAGTTGCTTTATACTCCCAATCTGCATCATACTCCATCTTCAGCCCCGAACATCATTATTTCTCATTAATGCTACTTTGACATTTGAAAGCCATTGTTTTCTGGTGGTGTTCATTTGCATTTCTTTTTTCACTCGTAAGGTGAATATTTTCTCATGTCCCAATACTTCTTTCTTCGCTCAGGCCCTTTGGCCCTTTACATTTGGGGCATCTACTGGTTGGTGTTTTGTTTTGGTTTGTTTTGTTTTTTTAGTTCTGTTAAATTAACTTTTAATGAGTTCCTGCTTTGTGTCATCCAGGAACGGGGCAGGGCCAGTATGGTATGCAGATGAAGCCAACACATGCCTAACCCTTTAGATAACATTCTTCATTGGAGAGCAGGGCTCCTAATGAGATCATTTTAATGCTGTAAGAAGACAAAGGTTTGCATCAGGCACAGGGAAGGGGAGCACGTTCCCCTGAAAGAATGTACTGGAGCCAGGTATTGACAAAATAAGAATGAACCAGGGTGCCTGGGTGGCTCAGTGGGTTAAGCGTCTGTCTTTGGCTCAGGCCATGATCCCAGGGTCCTGGGATGGAGCCCCACGTCAGGCTCCTGCTGAAGAGCCTGCCTTTCCCTCTGCCTGCCACTCCCCCTGCTTGTGCTCTCTCTCTCTCTCTCTGTCAAATAGATAAATAAAATCTTAAAGAAAAAAGAATGAACCAATAGAAGAAAACACGGAGGAATTCACAGACAGAAAGGACAGCAGGAATAAAGGCCCAGGGGCACAAAGCAACACTAGGTAGAGAAGAGCCCACCAGCTGAGAGTTGAGGTGGGAGGGCAGGAGGGCTTGAAAAATGAGGCAGTTGGGGCTAGGAGGGGGCAGAACATAAATGGCCTTGAGCTCTACTTAAAGGAGCTTGGACCACTTTTTGGAGAGGAGGAAGAGCTTTTGGATGGCTTTTAGCAGGAGAACGATATGGGAGTATTTGTCTTGAGATCCGATTCCCCTGGCTGCAGTGTTGAGCATAAATAGGAGAGGGACCCCAAATAGAAGGGCATATTAGTTTGCTTGGACTGCTGTAACAAAGTACCACGAACTAGGTGGTCTAGCAACAGAAATGTATTGTCTCACTTCTGGAGACTGGAAGTCCCAAGATCAAGGTGTCAGCAGGGTTGGTGCCTTCTGAGGTTGGGAGGAAGAATCTATTCCATGCCTCTTGCCCAACTTCTGGTGGCTTGCCGGCAATCTTTGGTGTTCCTTCGTTTGTGGAAGCATCACTCCAAACTCTGGCTTTATCTTCACATGATAGTCTCCCTGTATGAGTGTCTCTGTGTCCAAATGTCCCCTTTTTATAAGGACATCATATTGGATTAGAGTCCACCTTAATGACCTCATTTATTTTTTTTAGATTTTATTTATTTGAGAGAGAGAGAGACAGAGAGAGCACAAGCAGGGGGAGGGGCAGAGGGAGAGGGAGAGGGAGAAGCAGGCTCCCCACTGACCCCAGGACCCTCTGAGATCATGACCTGAGCTGAAGGCAGATGCTTAACCCACTGAGCCACCCAGGCACCCCCTAATGACCTCATTTAAACTTGATTACCTCCAGGGGCTCCTGGCTAGCTTAGTCAGAAGAACATGAGACTCTTGATCTCGGGGTCGCGAGTTCAAGCCCTATGTTGGGGGTAGAGATTATTAAAAAAAATAAACTTCAAAAAAATAAATAAATAAACTTGATTATCTCTCTAAAGACCCTATCTCCAAATACTGTCACATTCTGAGGTATTGGGGGTTAGGGCTTCAACATGTGAATTTTCCAGGAACACAATTCAGCCCATAACAAAGGGGGAGCTAGATTAGCAGCCTAGGACTTGAACTAGAGCCATGGAGAGACAGACCAAAAAAGAGGGACTAGAACAAAATTCACTTGGGATGTAAGATCCACAAGTCTTGTTGATTTTTGAAATGTGAAGGAAGGAGAATTCAGCTTCCAGATTTGAAATACTTCCATTTCAGGGTTATTTGGGTGTTAGTATCGCAGGAGGATGGGGAAGGGAGTAGAGGGGGTTGGGCTGTAAGGTGACAAGATCATTCTAGATCTATTGGGCTTGAAAGATCTCTGGGACATTCCCATAGGTCAAGCAGGAGGGAGAGCAGAGCTGGAGACTACATTTGGTAGTGAGATGCATGTAGGTTGAAGTTCAAAACAATGAGCAAGGATGTGATTGCCCAAGGAAAGCAGGTAGAGAAAAAGAAAAAGGGTCAAGAGCAAAAGGCTCGGGAACCCACAGGTATAAGGATTAGTATAAATTTATCAAGAATTCCAAGGAAAGCTACCTTCCATGGGAATGTTGGATCCATGAGAAAACGGACTCTGTCTGACTTGCTTGCTGCTATGTATTGAACTACCTAGAACAGTGCCTGATACAGAGTAGGTTTCCAATAATTATTTTTTTTAAAGACTTTATTTATTTATTTGAGAGAGAGAATGAGAGACAGAGAGCATGAGAGGGAGGAGGGTCAGAGGGAGAAGCAGACTCCGTGCTGAGCAGGGAGCCCGATGCGGGATTCGATCCCGGGACTCCGGGATCATGACCTGAGTCGAAGGCAGTCGCTTAACCAACTGAGCCACCCAGGCGCCCCTTTCCAATAATTATTTGATGAATAAAGTTTTGAATGAGGTACTAAGAGATGTATGAAAAAATCAAGAGTTCAGTGCCCCAGAGCCTTGGGAGTGATTCTATCACCTCTACCAGACCTAACTTCGAAAATACTCTTATGGGGCACCTGGGTGGCTCAGTGAGTTAAGCATCTGCCTTAGGCTCAGGTCATGATCTCAGGGTCCTGGGATTGAGCCACGTGTCAGGCTCCAGGCTCAGCGGGGAGCCTGCTTCTCCCTCTCCCTATGCCCCTCCCTCTGCTCGTGCACCAACCCCCTCAAATAAATAAATAAAATCTTAAAAAAATTTAAAAAACCAAAACCAAAAATACTCTTATATGTTTTTTACTTCAGTGACTTTCCAATATGAGCTATTTGTAAAAGGTTTCTTTTTTAAATTTTATTTGTTTAAGTAATCACTACACGCCATGAGAGTCTCGAACTCAGACCAGAGATCAAGAGTCACATGCTCTTCCGACTGAGCCAGCCAGGCACCCCAAGCCATTTGTAAAAGGTTTCTAAACTTGATCTGTAACATCATAAAAAACTTCAACAGAAAGTATCTGTGCATGGCGTTGGCATAGATGGTATTGATAAACTAGATATCGTCCTTCAAATGCAAAGTCTTACTTGAATGACCAGAGCAATAAAACGATTATATACTCCTAGGTATACAAATGTTCATAGCAGCTTTATTTGTAACAGACAAAAACTGGAAATGACCCAAATGCCCATCAACAGATGAATGAATAAACAAACTGTGGAGTAGTCATACAACGGAACAGTACTCAGCAGTACGTAGAATGAATATTGGTACACACAATCACATCGATGAATCTCAAAATAATACTGCTGCATGAAAGAAGTTACACAAGAAAGATATGAATTGTATGATTCCATGTATACAAAATTCTAGAAAACGCAAGCTAATCGGTGGTGGCAGAAATCAGATTAGTGGTTGCCCAGTTAGGGGTGGTGTTTGTGGGGACAGGGAGGGGCAGAAGGGAGTGATTAAAAACGGGCAAGAGGCACCTGGCTGGTTCAGTCAGGAGAGCACGCAACTCTTTTTTTTTTTTAAGATTTTATTTATTTATTTGAGAGAGAGAGAGCATGAGCCAGGGGGAGAGGCAGGGGGAGAAGCAAACTCCCCGCTGAGCAGGGAGCTGACTCCGGGCTCTCAATCCCAGGACCCTGGGATCATGACCTGAGCTGAAGGCAGACGCTTAATGGACTGAGTCACCCAGGCGCCCTGAGCACACAACTCTTGATCTCGCGGTTGTGGGTTTGAGCCCCATGTTGGGTGTAGAGATTACTTAAAAATAAAATCTTTAAATTAACAAATAAATAAGGGGTAAGAGGAAACTCTTGGGAGTGATGATATGTTCACTCTCTTGACTGTGGTGATGGTTTCACTAATGTATACATCAAACTTATCAAATTACATACCCTAAATAGTGCAACTTACCATGTGCCGAGTCTATCTCAATAAAGATGTTATTTTTATTTAATTTTTAAAAGATTTTATTTATTTATTTGAGAGAGAGAGAGAGAGAGAGGGCACGCACGAGCAGGGGGAGGAGCAGCAGGAGAGGGAGAAGCAGGCTTCCCGCTGAGCCTGGAGCCTGACACGGGGCTCGATCCCAGGACTCTGGGATCATGACCTGAGCCCAAGGCAGACGCTTAATGACTGAGTCACCCAGGCACCCCAAGGTGTTATTTTTAAAAGGTGCTTACCTAACTAAAAATGCAAGCAAAAGAAAGACACTTCAGAAAATAAAGTCAGAGCAAGTTTATTACCAACAGGCTATCACTAAACTACTTTCTAAGTGGTGAAGAGGAGTGACAGTAATACCACAAGAAAGGTCGGAGATGAAAGGAAGAATGAAGAACAAGAAATTGGCAAACGTGGGTAACCGTTACCACCTGCTTCTATCCAATATTCTACTGGAGGTCTTAACTAGGGCAGGGAGAAAAAAGGGGGATATAATATGTGTGAGAACTGGGTGCTTGGCTGGCTCAGTTGGCAAAGCATGCAACTCTTGATCTCGGGGTCATGAGTTCAAGACCCGCGTTGAGTGTAGAGATTACTAAAAAAATAGATGTGTGTGTAAGAACAAAGAAAAAAGAAAAAGTACTGTCATTATCAGAAGATATGATTGTTTATACAAAAAACCCAAGACAGCGTGCCTGGGTGTCTCAATCGTTAGCCGTCTACCTTCTGCTCAGGTCATGACCCCCGGGTCCTGGGATCGGGCCCCGCATTGGGCTCCCTGCTCAGTGGGAAGCCTGCTTCTCCCTCTCCCACTCCCCCTGCTTGTGTTCCCTCTCTCACTGTGTCTGTCTCTGTCAAATAAATAAATAAAATCTTAAAAAAAAAAAAAGAAAAAGAAAGAAAAATAGGTAGCATCTCAAGAGAATGAGAGGATAAGCCACAGACTGTTTTGGTTGGTAAGCTGCTAGGGAGCTTTCCAGGTGTAGCCTGAAACTGGCCCCCAAACAGGGAGGGAGGACGGGCCGAGGGGGAGGGAGAAACACACTCCCCACTGATCAGGGAGCCAGACCCGGGCTCAATCCCAGGACCACGGGACCTCGATCCCAGGCCCCTGGAATCATGACCTGAGCCAAAGGCAGATGCTTAGCAGACTGAGCCACCCAGGCACCCCATCAACAGAATATTTTTTTTAAAGATTTTATTTATTTATTTGAGAGAGAGAATGAGAGAGAGAGAGAGAGAGAGCACATGAGAGGGGGGAGGATCAGAGGGAGAAGCAGACTCCCTGCTGAGCAGGGAGTCCGATGCGGGACTCGATCCTGGGACTCCAGGATCATGACCTGAGCCGAAGGCAGTCGCTTAACCAACTGAGCCACCCAGGTGCCCCACGATTGGCTCTTACAATCTCACACACCCTCCCTCTTCCGAAACGTGCCCTGCATGGCCAGCAAGGGGTTTCACTAGCATGGAGGCGGCTCCTTTGGCAACTCTCTGTCTGCATCAGAGGCGGATGCCATGGCAACAATATAAGTAAATGTAAGAGAAAACACCGATTAAGACATTGATTCCAGGGGCGCCTGGGTGGCTCAGTCGGTAAGCGTCTGCCTTCGGCTCAGGTCATGATCCCAGGGTCCTGGGATCGAGCCCCACGTCGGGCTCCCTGCTCCGCGGGGAGCCTGCTTCTCCCTCTGCCTACCGCTCCCCCTGCTTATGCTCTCTCTCTCTTTCTCAGATAAATGAATCCAAATCTTAAAAAAAAAAAAGACTGATTCCAAAATCAGTCTTTTCCATGAGAGCTCCATGATCTGAACCACTGATTTATTAAGTCCCTTAGGCTGGGGATCGGATCACTCAAGACGTTCACTTCTGGCCTCGTGCGATTTAATAAAGACGATACATTAGCAGACTCATCAGGTGTGAACACACAACATTCTGTTTGGATAATGGACAGGTGCCTCCTTGCAAGGCAGTTATAATGTCTAAGGCCATCCTGTTTTGGAGGACAATTTTGCTCATCAGAGACATTTGAAGTGTTCAGTAAGGACAGGCTTTGTTGGCTATGATTTAAGGCTGGCTGGGTGAAGGTTTCTGTGTGCTGTAATATCCGCCATGCTAATGACGGGGACAAAGAAGGTGGCCAAAAGGACCCGTGGAAAACAGAATGTGCCCATCTGGCCTTGAGGAGAGGGAGGCTGGCAACTTTAGGAATTTGTTGTGCATACCATACATGTTGGCTGGGGGAGGCAGCACTGTCAGGTGTGAGGAGACAGACTGGGGACGGGATATGTCAGACCAGGACCCCCACCTTCTCTCCTCATCCAATGGCGCATGCTCCATTTCAGGTATAGTTTGTTTCAATGGTTCTGACTTGCAGCAAGACAATGGGATCCCAGTGGAGATTGAGTAGCTCCCCCTCATCCAGGGCTGCAGAGTAACTCACCCATTCTGGTGGGATGTCCCTTTGTAAATCCCAGTAGATAATGCCTTTCCCAGGTTTGATGGGACTTAGTGTTCTCCGTAGCACAGCACGTTGATCCATGGTGAGAGTTGAGATAATGGCTGTTCTCTGAGACTTTACGGTGTTGGGTGCTTCGTCAGGGGTCCCCAGTCTGGCATATGGGGCAACAGGTCCTAATGGTTGGTCATTTAAATGTATTAAAGCTTGTGTCAGTACTTTAATCCACCTGGTCAAGGTAGTTTTACCTGTTAATAATTTAATCTATTGTTTTAATATTTCACTCTTCCTTTCTACCGACCCTGCTGTTTGTTGGTTACAGGAGAGATGTCATGTTCTTTTTGTTTTTTTAGAGAAGAATCAGGTGCATGTGAAGGGGGAGGGGCAGAGGGAAAGGGAGAGAGAGAATCTTAAGCAGGCTCCACGCCCAGTGCAGAGCCCAATGTGGGGCTCCATCTCACGACCCTGAGGTGAAATCAAGAGTCAGACGCTTAACCCACTGAGCCACCCAGGCGTCCTCAATGTCATGTTCTATGCCCAGTCTTGCATGTCATGACATTTGAAATAGGACCCCCGATCACTGTTTAGTAAATGATGGTATCTTTACATAGTTGTTTTGTTTTTTTGTTTTTTTAATCCCCTAATGGCAGTAGTCTGGTTTGCCTGGCAACAGGGGAAAACGTGGGTTGGGCCAGTTGCAGTGTCCACACAAACCAAGGCATATTTAGAGCCCTTACTCAGAGGTGGGGGGGCCAATATCATCAGTTTGCCAATCCCTCACTTGTTGGGAACTCCAGTCGATGGCCTCAGATTCTTTTGGCAGTTGCCTTGAATGCTGTTTAGAGCACACGGGACATATTGCTGCATTAACCAAGTCACCGTACTTCAAGGGCAATC
The DNA here is from genome assembly GCF_011800145.1 of Mirounga leonina. Lineage (NCBI taxonomy): Eukaryota > Metazoa > Chordata > Mammalia > Carnivora > Phocidae > Mirounga > Mirounga leonina. Next base: position 11,725,325 of record NW_023270164.1, read on the forward strand.
TAGCATCCTTGGCAATATGCCATCCTACTCGGGCACTGCGGCGGCCACTCTTTCTATGCTCCCGATCTGCCGTATCCACTGCAGGGTCAGTAGGCAGGGTTCATACCCACACTTAGGGCCCCAGCTTTCTCACTGCCAGTGGGGTGTCCGTGCCTTCTGAGCTGAGCCATGAAAAAAGGAGGGCTGTTTTAGGCTCTTGTCGGCAAACTCAGATGTCTTTTCACATACATCCTGACCCCACAAGGGCTTATTTATGATTATTTACCCCTTGGCTTTCTATTGTCCACGCCATAGAATTAATCCTTTTAGAAGAGCCCAACTGTCAGGGCAAAGAGTTAATGGGCAGAGCTCAGGAGTGCTCGCCAGCCAAACCGCTCCAAGCCCAACCCATTGGCTGCCGCCCTGGTGGCTGTGTGAGGGGCTCTCCCTGCAGGAGCACTGCGTACCCCGTTAGGAGCTGCTGCTCTGTGGGTTATATGGCATTTCTGCCCCCTTCCAGAGCTGGGGCCAAAATCCTAGGGGTACTCTCCCCTGCTTCTGTCTACGCCATAGTGCTTGACCCAAACCTTCTGGAGTCACAGACACATCTAATTCAAATGGTCGCCCTGCTTGCGAGATGCCCAGAACTTTAATCTCTTTCACTGGCATTTTTGCCTTCTCGAAGGTGGCTTACTGCTCTGATCCCCAGTCCCACGTGTGCCCTTTCTTCACCAGCAGGCATAAAGGACGGGGGCACCATGCCAGGTGTGGAATGAAAATATTCCCAGACCCCCAAATCCCTACAAAGACTTGCACCTTATCAATCATAGCTTTGGGGACAACATGAGTCTTACTTGACCAGACGACACCCAAAATCTTACAGCAGCGTCTGCGCCTTGAATTTTCTGTGGGTTCACTGCCCATCCTCTCCCTCAGAGATATTCCAGCAAAGCCTTCAGGGTGTCCTGCAGCAGAAGCAAATCTTCACATGCTAACATTATTATCATCAATGTAATGGGCCCATTTTACTGATGTAGGGGAAAAGAACAAGGACAGGTTTCGAGCGACCATCTCACGACATATTGTGGGCTGTGCAGGTAACCTTGGGGAAGCACTTGGAAGCTTCATTATTATCCTTCCCACATGAAGGCACATTGAGTCCAGTTATCAGAAACTTGTCAAAGTCTTTTCCATAAACTCCTTAAAGATGAAGCATTTTTGCAAAAATGCTTTCTGCCAAAACATCAGAGTAAACAATAACTATCGCAAGTGACAAAAGACTTAACATGGCCAAGGTCAAAGATCTGATGAGAATTCACGACAACACAATTGACAAAGGAATTTGGGTATTTCTGTGACATACATTTAAAATTATGACTGATAACATTATATTAGGACATACCCAATTTTAGGAATTTCATACAAATATATCCTTAAAAAAAGGTTCAGCATTCTTTTTTGACATGCTTCCCATGAAATGTAACATATACAAAAAGTTGCATAGCTGTGAAAAACTTAGCTCTTTGAAAAGAGATGACTCAGTTTTTTAAGTAATCAAAGAACTGATAAAGACAAAACAGAATCTTCGTTGTTTAGGCAGATTACATTAAAGGTAAAGAAAAACCCGTTGTTTACAGTTTCTTTTTTTTAATGATTTTATTTATTTATACTATTTTGGAGAGAGCACGCAAGCGGGGGCTGCTGAGGGAAAGAATTTCAAGCAGACTTGACACTGAGCACAGAGCCCCACGTGGGGCTTGATCCCCTGACCCTGAGATCATGACCTGAGCTGAAACCAAGAGTCAGATGCTTAACCAACTGAGCCACCTGGTGCCCCTACAATTTATTATTAAGAACAGGCCAATAATCTAAACTCTGTCCTCTTAACAGAGAGAAAATCAAATTCTAATCTGGCACCAGTGTATTTTGATATTAAAATTCTCCTTATTTTTCTTTTTAATTTACATAAGTCCATTCTAATCTCTTAGCTTGACTACACATGAAATTCCTTTCTCTATATTCCTTTTCCGCAGACCTTCTGCAACTTTCTACCTATTCAGCTCTCACCCCAAAACTCTAACCACGAATCGGGTACCTGCTCACACGGCTAAAGCTTTTTATTGATATTTGTGATCTTATGGAAGCTGTGGACTAGATTTGGGGCAAGGGAACTCATGCAGCCATCTGTATTTTAAAAAGCCTCCCCCCGCCTTTTTTTTCCTTTGGTCTCTATGGTCAGTGTTTTTGTTATCTCCTGGGGTGTTTATGTTTCAAAGACATGATACGATTTACAACTTCCTGGGACAGAGAAAGAATGCAAGTTTTCTCCTAGGACTGTTGGGGTAATTGCTATTTAAAATTTTCCTTAGTATGAGGGGTCAAAAGGCACCTGGCATTTCATGCATTTTCTGCGTCAATCACCCCTACATCCTCCTCTTCTCTTTCCTAACTTCCTCAGAGAGTCCACTTCTCAGCATCCTCATCAGGCTTTATTGCAAGTACCCAGATCATTATCTGAGAGGTATGTTAGGCTCTCCTACCTTTGCCAAACAGCACGCAAAAAGACCTCTCACTTGGGGGGTGCCTGAGGGGCTCAGTCATTACCGTCTGCCTTCAGCTCAGGTCATGATCCCAGGGTCCTGGGATCAAGTCCCGCATAGGGCTCCCTGCTCTGCGGGAAGCCTGCTACTCCCTCTCCCACTCCCCCTGCTTCTGTTCCCTCTCTCGTTGTCTCTCTCTGTCAAATAAATAAATAAAATCTTTAAAAAAAAAAAAAAAGACCTCTCACTTGGGCCACCTGGCTGGCTCAGTCGGTGGAGCATGCGACTCTCGATCTTGGGGTTGTGAGTTCGAGCCCCATGTTGAGTGCAAAGATTACTTAAAAAAAAAAAAAAAGACTTCGGACTCATTATTCTGTTCCCCGACCTGGTCTGCCAGCCCTGAAGGTAGTAGAGTTGCACACAACCATACATCCTTCTCTAACCTCAGCTCTTCTAACTCTCTAACCTGAGCTTCCGCCTTTAGCTGGGCATCGGTGGCCAGCAGAACTGCCCACAGGAGAGGCCAGCCCACTGTGGCAACCATGCATTTCCCTTCTTTGCTGCTGTGTGCTCTGCGCAGTTCCTCAGACAAATCCCTTAAAGCAGTCAGCATTTTCGGGGTGACCCTGTATTCACGCAGTGGTCTACAGCATCTGACATATGGGCCGCCCCTCCTCACTTAGAGGTCAATGGCCAACTCAGGATTTCCCCCATGGATGTCCCATTCCCAAGGCCCATTTCTTTGGTTTCCTGGATGGCTCACCAGCTGTTGGTTTATAAGCTCCTTGGGGGGTTTCCAGGTGTAATCTGAAACTGGCCCCCAAAGGGGTAGGGCAGGGAGAGACGGAAGAAAGAGGTAGGCCACTCCAGACTGGTAAGTGGCAGGTTTAATAAGCAAAGGGAGCTTACATATCAGGCTTGTCTTGGGCGGCAGCAAATGAGTAGATCCCTGCACCCACTCACCAAATCTTTTTTTGTAAGATTTTATTTATTTATTTGAGAGAGAGAGAGAACAGAAGTGGTGGGGAGGGGCAGAGAGGGTGAAGCAGACTCCCCGCTGAGCAGAGAGCCCTACACAGGGCTCGATCCCAGGACCCGGGGCTGTAGACAGACGCTTAACCGACTGAACCACTCAGGTACCCCCACCCACTAAATCTTAAAAGTTTATAAAGAGGCCTTAAGCAGGTTCAGTCATATATGCCATTGCAGGTAGTCTCAACAATCTCAATCATTATCTCAAGGCTGTGTCCTTGGAGCAGGCTCTGGGAGAAGGAAAGGTAAGCAGAGCCCACATTCCAAGGACAGGGGGAGGGGGTAAGGAGCCTCCAACTGCCCAGGCCCTGCAGACGGGTCGACTGGCAGTCGTGTCTCTTCCATGACTTTCCCCAACAGACTGGGAGAAAATATTTGCAAAAAACATATCTGATAAAGGACTGCTATCCAAAGTATACAATCTCAACAATAAGAAAAGGAACATCCTGATTAAAACATGGGCAAAAGATCTGAACAGACATCTCACCAGTGAAGACATGCATAGCCAATCAGCGTATGAAACGATGCTCCACATCACGCGTCATGAGAGAATTGCAAATGAATACAACGAGATCCCACTGCACACCTATTAGAATGCTGAAAATCCAGAACACTGACAACACCAAATGCTGGCGAGGATGTGGAACAATGGGAACTTTCATTCTTTGCTGGTGGGAATGCAAAATGGGACAGCTGCTCTGAAAGACAGTTATTCAATTCAGTGGTAGATATATGTCATTATACATTTCTCTAAACCCATAGAATGTACAACGTCAATAGTTAGCCCTAATATAAACTATGGACTTGGGGTGATAATGATGTGTCCATGTAGGTTCATTGATTGGAACATATACCACTCCAGTGGGGGCATGTTGACAGTGAGAGAGGCTCTGTGTGTTGGGGGGGGGGGGGGACAGGCGGGTATATGGGAATTCTCTGTGCTTTCTCCTCAGTTTTACTGTGAACCTAAAACTTCGTTAAAAAAATAAAGTCTATTAAAAATGTATATAGCGGGCGCCTGGGTGGCTCAGTTGGTTGAGCGACTGCCTTCGACTCAGGTCATGATCCTGGAGTCCCGGGATCGAGTCCCGCATCAGGCTCCCTGCTCAGCAGGGAGCCTGCTTCTCCCTCTGACCCTCCTCCCTCTCATGCTCTCTCTCTATCATTCTCTCTCTCTCTCTCAATAAATAAAAATCCTTTAAAAAATTTAAAAAAAATGTATATAGCGGGGTGCCTGGGTGGCTCAGTCGGTTAAACGTCTGCCTTTGGCTCAGGTCATGATCCCAGGGTCCTGGGATCGAGCCCCATATCGGGCTCCCTGCTCGGTGAGGAGCCTGCTTCTCTCTCTCCCTCTGCTGCTCCCGCTGCTTATGCTTGCTCTCTCTTTCTCTCTCTGTCAAATAAATAAATAAACTCTTTAAAAAATAAAATAAAAATATATACAGCATCTACAATAGCTGCCAAAAATACAAGAACCTATAAATAAATCTGGGAAGAATCATAAAAATAATTGTAGTGGTTACTGTGTGCCCTGCACGATACCAAGTCCATTATATACATATTTAATCCTTTTTTTTGTTTGTTTGTTTGGTTTTTTTAAAGATTTTATTTATTTATTTGAGAGAGAGAATGAGATAGAGCGAGCATGAGAGGGGGGAGGGTCAGAGGGAGAAGCAGACTCCCTGCTGAGCAGGGAGCCCGACGCGGGACTCGATCCCGGGACTCCAGGATCATGACCTGAGCCGAAGGCAGTTGCTTAACCAACTGAGCCACCCAGGCGCCCCTACATATCTAATCCTTAATGCAGTCCCATGACATAAGTAATGTTGTTATCCCTGATTTGCAGATGAGCGTGCTATAGCACTGAAAGTTTAAGTAACTCTCCCACAGTCAAACACCTGAGCAGAGTCAAGATCTTGACTCATGCAGCTGTCTCCAGAATCAACTTTTATGGCCAAATTATGACATTTTATGGAAAGACAGAAAAGGAGACCAAAATAAATGAAGAGTAACACCACATTCATCCACAGGAAGACTCAACATCAATCAATAAGATGCTGAGTCACCAAATTAATCTTATATTCAATGCACTTTCAGGCAAAACCTTAAAAAGTTTGCCTGAGGACATTTCAGGCTCTTTCCATAGTTTTTGTATCCTTCGGGTAAATAGAATGATGAATGGATAACGAAGAAGTGGTATGTATATGTATATATAATGGAATATTATTCAGCCATCAAAAAGAATGAAATCTTGCCATTTGCAGTGACGTGGATGGAGCTAGAGTAGAATGTTAAGTGAAAGAAGTCTGTCAGAGAAAGACAGACACCATATGATTTCACTCACATGTGGAATTTAAGAAACAAAACAGATGAATATAGAGGGAAAAAAAGAGAGGCAAACCAGGAAACAGACTCGTAAGGATAGAGAGCACATTGAGGGTTGCTGGAGGGGAGGTGGGCAGGGTATGGGGGAAATGGGTGATGGGGATTAAGGAGGGCATTTGTTGGGGCGCCTGGGTGGCTCAGTCGTTAAGCATCTGCCTTCGGCTCAGGTCATGATCCCAGGGTCCTGGGATCGAGCCCCGCATCGGGCTCCCTGCTCCGCGGGAAGCCTGCTTCTCCCTCCCCCACTCCCCCTGCTTGTGTTCCCTCTCTCGCTGTGTCTCTCTCTGTCAAATAAATAAATAAAATCTTTAAAAAAAAAAAAAAGGAGGGCATTTGTTGGAATGAACACTGTACGTAAATGATGAATCACTAAATTCCACCCCTGAAACTAATATTACACTATCCATTAACTAACTGGAATTTAAATAACAACATGAAAAACAAAAAAAGTTTCCCGAGAAACGTCACAAGCAGATTTTAAAATTTACATGGAAGTGTACTGGCCTCAGACACTCTTTTTTTTTTTTAAGATTTTATTTATTTATTCATGAGAGACACAGAGAGAGAGGCAGAGGGAGAAGCAGGCTCCCAAGGAGCAGGGAGCCCGATGCGGGGCTCGATCCCAGGACCCTGGGATCATGACCTGAGCCGAAGGCAGATGCTTAATGACTGAGCCACCCAGGCGCCCGGCCTCAGACACTCTTAAAAAAAGAATGAGATGGGGAAATTGCCCAACAGATTTCAAGATTATAAACATGCAATAACCAAGGCAGTGTGATAGTGTTGAAAGGAAGCACAAACATCCCAAATAAAGGACCGTGCCCAGAAACAGAACTGTCGAGAGCCATTTGACTTAGGACAGAGCCAGACAGCAGATTGGTGGCGAAAGAATGGATATCTTAATTAACAGCTGGGATAATCAGGTATCCATATGAGGGGGCAACATATGAATAGATCCTTACTTCACACTTTACACGCAAATCAGTTGTAGAGGGATTGAAACATAAATGTGAAACCCAAAACTTTAAAAATTAAAGTAGAAGTTGTAGGGGAATACCTTTATAAACTTAGGGTAAAAAAGAATTTATTTTCTTAAAAGACTTTATTTAGGAGCGCCTGAGTGGCTCAGTCGTTAAGTGTCTGCCTTCGGCTCAGGTCATGATCTCAGGGTCCTGGAATCGAGCCCCACATCAGGCTCCCTGCTCCGCGGGAAGCCTGCTTCTCCCTCTCCCACTCCCCCTGCTTGTGTTCCCTCTCTCTCTGTGTCTCTCTCTGTCAAATAAATAAATAAAATCTTTTTTAAAAATCTTAAAAAAAATCAATACTGCAATTAAAAAATGAATAATACAGGGGCACCTGGGTGGCTCAGTAAGTTAAGCGTCTGCCTTGGGCTCAGGTCATGGTCTTGGGGTCCTGGGATTGAGCCCCGAGTTGGACTCCCTGCTCAGTGGGGAGTCTGCTTCTCCCTCTGCCCCTCCCCCCACACTTATGCTCTCTCTCTCTCAAATAAATAAATAAAATCTTTAAAAAAATGAATAATACAACCTGTGGGGTGTCATTTGTACTAAAACCAAGAAAGGCGTAATCTCCAGGAAATATGTTGAGAAGAATAAGGCACACTGCGTAAGAACGCATGCACTGACATCATTTACATGAAGTTTAAATACTTGCAGAAATACTTTAAGTTCAGAGATTTTTCTTAAAGATTATTTATTTATTTATTTATTTATTTATTTATTTATTTGAGAGAGAGTGAGCCAGAGAGAGAGAGAGCATGAACGGGGGGAAGGGACAGAGGGAGAGGGAGAAGCAGGCTTCCCGCGGAGCAGGGAGCCCGATGCGGGGCTCGATCCCAGGACCCTGGGATCATGACCTTAGCGGAAGGCAGACGCTTAACGACTGAGCCACCCAGGCGTCCCGAGTTCAAGGATTCATACATATTTTGTAAAAATGTTTAAAAAAAAAAAAGGAATGCAGAAAAGCAGTAACTATGTGAGTTAAGTCTGTTCTTCGGAATGTGCTCCCCAGGCAGATGTCCAGGAAGGGGTATGGCAATCTCCAATGGAGTCAGTCCCTTGTGAACCCCCAGCCCTGGCAGCCCCAGGTTCCTTAGGGTTTTTGTCATGGGCTGCCCAGGAAGGCCCAGAGATGGACAATGTGGAGCCACGTTGACCTCACTGGGAGCAAAGGGGCCTGGGTGACCCCAGCCTATGCTTTGCTCCTTTCTGTCCTCCCCCATTCTCTCCCCATCCAACCCAGGAGAACCACTTGCTGCATCTTTGGGGCACCCTCTCCTGATCCGGGATTCCCCAGGAGCTGCAGGACTTTGGCCAAATCCTTGAGCTGGTCTCTTCATTTCAAAACAAATGCCACATGCAAAAGAATGGAATTAGGCCCCTATCTTACACCATCCATGAAAACCAACTCAAAATGGATTAAAGACTTAAACGGAAGACGTGGAACTGTAGAATTCCTCAAAGAAGATGTAGAGGAGAGGCTCCTTGACATTGGTGTTGGTAACGATTTCCTAGATTTGATACCAAAAGCACAGGCAAGACTAAAAAGCTTCTGCACAGCAAAGGAAACAATCAGCAGAGTGAAAAGGCAGCCTATGGAATGGGCGAAAATATTTGCAAACCATCTATTTGATAAGGGGTTCATATCCAAAATCTATAAGAATTTAAAGAAAGGGGGGCACCTGGGTGACTCAGTCAGTTAAGCGCCTGCTTTTGTCTCAGGTCATGATCTCAGGGTCCTGGGATCGAGTCCCATGTTGGGCTCATCAGGGAGTCTGCTTCTCCCTCTCTGCCCCTTGCCGCCCCCCCAGCTCGTGCTTGTGTGTGTGTGTGTCTCTCGCTCACTCGCTCTTGCTCCCTCTCAAATAAATGAACAAAATCTTAAAAAATAAAAGAATTTCAAAAAAAATAAAAGAATTTCCTACAATTCAATAGCAAAAAATCCAAATAACCCAATGTAAAAATGGGCAGGACTTGAACAGACATTTGTCTAAAGACATACAAATGGCCAACGGGTGCATGAAAAGATGCTCAACATCACTAATCATCAGGGAAATGCAAATCAAAACTGCAATAAGATATCACTTCACACACATACTTACCTGGCAGGGGAGATACTATGATCACAAAGGTGGTTTTCCCAGGGCGACGCTTATCCATTGCACTCCGGATGTGCTGACCCCTGCGATTTCCCCAAATGTGGGAAACTCGACTGCATAATTTGTGGTAGTGGGGGACTGCGTTTGCGCTTTCAAAAAAAAAAAAAAAGATATCACTTCACACTTGTCAGGATGACTGTTATAAAAAAAATAACAAGTATTAGTGAGGATGTGGAGAAGTTGGAACCTTTGTGCACTGTTGGTAGGAATGTAAATTGGTGTAGCCATTCTGGAAACCAGTATGGAGGTTCTTCAAAAAATTAAAAATAGAACTACCATATGATCCAGCAATCCCACTTCTGGGTATTTATCCAAAAGAATGGAAATCAGGATCTTGAAGACATTTCTGCACTCCCATGTTCATTGCAGCATTAGTCACAATAGCCAAGTTATGGATACAACCTAAATGTCCATGGACAGATGAGTGCATAAAGAAAATGTGGTATCAGTGGGTAGTTTTGGGGCGCCTGCATGGCTCAGTCAGTTAAGTGTCTGCCTTTGGCTCTGGTCATGATCCCGGGGTCCTGGGATGGAGCCCCACATCGGGCTCCCTGCTCAGCGGAGAGCCTGCTTCTCCCTCTCTCTCTGCTGCTCCCCCTGCTTGTGCTCTCTCTCTCTCTCTGTCAAATAAATAAATAAAATCTTTAAAAAAAAGAATTAAAAATGTGGTATATACATACAATGGAATATTACACAGCCTTTGGAAAGAAGAAAACCCTATTTTCCACCACACAGATGAACCTAGAGGACATTATGCTAAGTGAAAGAAACAAGTCACAGAGAGACAAAGACTGCATGACTACACTTATATGAGGTACCTAAAATAGTCCAGCTCATAGAAGCAGAGAGTAGAAGGGTAGTGGCCAGGGGCTGCGGCTGGTAAGGAGGAGGAAATGGGGAGGTGTTGCTTTATGGGTATAAAATTTCAGTTATGCAAAGAGGAATAAGTTCTAGAGATCTGCCCTACAACATAGCGTCTCTACATAGGTAACTATATATGCCATACGTAGCCGACAATAAGGAATTGTACACTTTAAAATACATTAAGAGGAGGGATCTCATGTTGAATGTTCTTCAACCAAAAGAAAAACACACAGACACACACGCAAAAGAACACAAGGAAATTTTGGGGGGCGATGGGTAAGTTTAACATCTTGCTTGCAGGGAGGGCATCGCGAGTCAATGCATATGTCCCAACTCATCAAGATGTGTAAGTTGAATATGTGCAATATTTTGTGTATCAATTATACCTCAATAAGTCTTTTAAGAAAAGAAAGAAAAGAAGGGCAAATATATGAGACTTCATGAGGTTTTAAAGGACAGGACTTGTATTGCGTGGGTGGCCGCTGGTGCTCAGTAAGCAGTCAATAGCGTCTTGCGTATTAACTGGGGGACGAGGGTTAACTCTCCGTCCTCGCAGCTCCCTGCAGCCCCCGACAAGCTCCGCCCCTGCCACCAAGGGCACAAGTGCCTCAAACGTGCCTCCCAGGCACACGCTGACACGAAGCGGGGGGGGGGCGGGGGGCGCAGGGCTGGGGAACACCTAGAAAGGAGGGACTGGGGTGGGACGTGAACAGCCGCCCGAGGCGCCCAAGGAGACCCTAGAGGCGGGGAGAGAGGGATGGCAGAGCGGTGGAGGGGGCGACAAAGCTCCAGGGCGGAGCACCCCACGGCGGGGTGGGGGGGGGGGTGTGCCTGGCTGTTCCAGGTCAGACCCTCGGGGCCCAACATCCGCAGTCACTTGAACGCCAGCTCCCCACTGGGCGAAACAGGAATGCCCCAGTCTCTAGACCAAGCAGCCTCCTTGCTCATCATGTCACCTAACCCCGTACCCCCTCCCCCCTCAGCAAACTAAGGCGTTCATTCCTTCAGCCCTTAGATCTTTCCAGAACCCTCCAGCTAAGTCTGGGGTTGGCCAAGCGCAAGCTCACCCCCAGAGCCAAAGCCATACCTCCTTAGCGAGCAATGCCAGGGCGAATGGAGATGGAGAGCCGGTGGGGGCTTCAGGTGCCGCAAGAGGAGTATTTACTGTGATAGGAGGCGCCCCTAACCTTGGCCTTTGCACATCTTATATCTGGAAAAGCCGTGTTGGAGCCCCAGGGGGATGAAGGGGGTATCTGCTGGCCCCCCTCGTTAGTGGCTTCTAAATGCCACTCTCCACAAAAGGATACAGGGCTCTTTGGAGAAATTGCTTATTCTAGGGATGAGCAAGGAAAGTACAAGATGAGCTTGCAACATCTTGTGCCAGAAAGTAAGGGAATGCTCAGGAATGATGGAGACATATCAGAATAATACGGGAGACAGCTCCAAGGGGCCCTCACGGGGTCACATTTGGACCATTTAAGCACCAAAATAAATAATAATATGACCTCTAGTTCCCACCAAGTTGAAGTAGCCCCATTCCTTCCACGCCCTCCCTCTTACAACTAAAAACCCCTGTAACAAACATAAGATGACTCTGAAAGATGGAAAGAAGACAGACTTCCTAGGGGGCTCCAGGACTTGAGAAATAACACAGCAGTGCATTTCCTCAGCTTCTGATTGCCACCTGTGGATCCTGGACAGGGTCTCCAGAAGCCTCCAATTCCCAACTCCCAACAGGCACCGAGGAGAAATAACAAATGAAAAGCTACAAGGAAAGCCTGTTCCCCTTAGCCAGAGGTCCTGGAAAACAGGTGGACCAACAACAGAAAACTTTTTGGACAATACCAGCCCTGCACCAGCCAAACACAATGGAAAATCCACATCACCCATCACCGCCCCCCCCCCCCCCCCGCAAAAGCCAGATTTCATCATTTCATCAGGGGAACGTGGAGCTAATGCTCCACCCCACCCTGAAGCAGGAGGAAGTGAACTGAGTCTCGGTCCCCACCCATCTGAACAGATGAGAGAGGGGTCTAATCAGGATTCCACATTTCCTTCACCTCTGGTGTCAACAGGACCCAGCAGGCAGGTGAGCTCACAATCCCACACAGAGATAAGGAGGTGGTGTGTGTCTGTGCCCTAATTTTGCTGGGGACAAATTTCCTGCTGGGGAGAAGATGAGTTTCCACTGCACCTGCACCCACCTACTTGGAGGCAGTGTAAGTGCCCCACCTTCGCTGGGCACTTGAAAAGAATGTGCATTCTGCAGCTGTTGGGTGGGTCACATCTTCCATATACTTGCTAAGTTTTTGTCTAGTAGTTTTATCAATTGGTAAGAGTGGGTGTTGACGTCCTCAACTATAACAATGTATTTGTTTATTTCTCCTTTCAGCTCCATTGTTTTTTTTTTTTAAATTATTATTGAAGTATAGTTGACATACAATGTTACATTAGTTTCAGGTGTACAATATAGTGATTTGACAATTCTATACATTATGCAGTGCTCAGCACAAAAAGTGTAGCTACCATCTGTCAGCATACAGTGTTATTACAATATTACTGACTATATTCTCTATGCTATACTTTTCGACCCTATGACTTATTATTTTATAACTGGAAGTTTGTACCTCTTAATCCCCTTCACCTTTCAGTCATCACCCCAGCCCTCCTCCCCTCTGGGAATCACCAATTTGTTCTTTGTATTTATGAGTCTGTTTCTATTTGTTGCTGTCGTTTGTTCCTTTTGTTTTGTTTTTTGGGTTCCACATATAAATGAAATCATATGGTATTTGGTTTTCTCTGACATATTTCACCTAACATAATACCCTTTGGGCCCATCCATCTTGTTGTGAATGGCAAGATATCATTCTTTTTTATGGTTGAGTAATATTCCATTGTGTGTATATATATCACATCTGCTTTATCCATTCATCTATGGACCGACACTTGGGTTGCTTCCATATCTTGGCTATTGTAAATAATGCTGCAATGAACATAGGGGTACATGTATCTTTTTGAATTACTGTTTTTGTTTTCTTTGGGTAAATACCCAGTAGTGGGATTACTGGCTCATATGGTATTTCTATTTTTAATTTTTAAAGAAACCTCCATACTGCTCTCCATAGTGGCTGCATTAATTCACATTCCCACCAACAATGTACAGCACTAGTTATTTCTTGTGGTTTTGAAACTAGCCATTCTGACTGGTGGGCATCAGTTTTTGTTCTATGTACTTTGAGGCTCTTTTGTTTGGTACTTGCATATTTAGGATGGTTATGTCTTCCTTTTATCATTATGCAATATCCCTCTTCACTTTTACTAAGGTTTTTTTTAAATCTGATATTAATATAGCCACTCCTTTTAAAAAAATTAATGTTTTCATGGCATATCTTTTTCTATCTTTTTACTTTCAACTACCTATGTTATTGTGCTTATGGTGAATTTCTTGTAGATAATATCTGATGTGGAGCTCAATGTATGTAGAGAAAATATTTAAGACAATTATATTTAGGGGCACCTGGGTGGCTCAGTCGTTAAGCGTCTGCCTTCGGCTCAGGTCATGATCCCAGGGTCCTGGGATCGAGCCCCACATTGAGCTCCTTGCTCCGCGGGAAGCCTGCTTCTCCCTCTCTCACTCCCCATGCTTGTGTTCCCTCTCTTGCTGTGCCTCTCTGTCAAATAAGTAAATAAAATCTTATAAAAAAGACAATTATATGTAAAAATATAATTTTTTTATTTTTATATAAATATAATTTATAGGGAGGGCACCTGGGTAGCTCAGTTGGTTAAGCATCTGCCTTCTGCTCAAGTCATGATCTCAGGGTCCTGGGATCAAGCCCCGCATCAGGCTCTCTGCTCAGTGGCAAGTCTGCTTCTCTCTCTCCCTCTGTGCTCACTCTCTCTCAAATAAATAAATAAAATAAAATAAATAATAAAAAATAAAAAGTGGGAAGGGTAAAAGAAATAAGGTTTCTATACTTCATTCAAAGTAGTAAATGCTGATACCGATAGATAAGTTACATATCTACTGGTTACCTAGAGCAACCAGTAAGAAATCTATACAAAGAGATATACTCAAAACACTATAAATAAGGGGCGCCTGGGTGGCTCAGTCATTAAGCTTCTGCTTTCGGCTCAGGTCATGATCCCAGGGTCCTGGGATCGAGCCCCGCATCAGGCTCCCTGCTCAACGGGGAGTCTGCTTCTCCCTCTCCCTCTCCCCCTGCTTGTGTTCCCTCTCTCGCTGTGTCTCTCTCTGTCAAATAAATAAATAAAAATCTTTAAAAAAAAACCACTATAAATAAATCAAGTTGGAATTCTAAAACATGTTCAAATCACCCACAGGAAAGTAAGAGAAAGAAATAAGAAACAGAGAATATGCAAAAAACGTATTAAGATGGCAGACTTAAACTGTAATATATCTATAATGACCTTACATATAAATGATCTAAATTCATCAATTAAGAGAGATTGGCAGAGTGGATTAAAAACACGATCAAATAACATGCTAGAATATATAAAGAACTCTCAAAACTCAACAATAAATGGGCACCTGGGTGGCTCAGTTAAGTGTCCAACTCTTTTTTTTTTTAAGATTTTTAAAATTTATTTTAAAGAGAGAGAGAAAGAGAGTGTGTGTGAGACTGCAAGCAAGCGAGAGAAAGAGCAGAGGGAGAGGGAGAGGGACAAGCTGACTCCACACTGAGCATGAGCCCATTGCAGGGCTCGATCTTACCAACCTGAGATCATGACCTGAGCCAAAATCAAGAGTCAGATGCCTCACCAACTGAGCCACCCAGGTGCCCCAAGTGTCTGACTCTTAATCTCAGCTCAGGTCTTAGTCTCAGGGTCATGAGTTCGAGCCCTGTGTTGGGCTCCACACTGGGCATGGAGCCTACAAAAAAAAAAAAAAAAAAAAAAAAAAAAAAACAACTCAACAGTAAAAAAACAATCCCATTAGAAATTGGGCAAAAGGTATGAAAAGACAGTTCACTGAATGGGGTATGAAGTGGCAAATAAATACCTGAGAAGTTGTTCAACGCCATTATCCATTAGGGAAATGAATATTAAAAGCAGAATGAGCTATCACCACACACTCCTAACAGAATGGCTAAAATAAAAAATAGTAATACCAAATGCTAGCAAGTATGCAGAGAAACTGGATAACTCATACATTGCAGGTGGGAATGTAAAATGGTACAAACGCTCTGAAAAACATTAGGGCAGTTTCTTATAAACTAAACGTGTAATTACTACATGACCCAACAATTATACTCTTCGGCATTTATTCCAGAGAAACTAAAACTTATGTTCACACGAAAAAATTGCACACAAATGTTCATAGAAGCTTTATTAGTAACAGTGAAAACGTGAAACAATTTAGATGTCCTTTGACAAGTGAACGGCTAAACAAACTGTGGTACATCCATATTATGGAATACTACAGAGCAATAAAAAGGAACAAAATGTTCCAAAAGGAACACACAACTTGAATAAATCTCCAGGGAATTATGCTGGATGAAAAGAGCCAAACCCAAATGGTCATATACTGTAGGATTCCATTTGTATAACAGTTTCGAAAATGACAAAATGATAGATATAGAGAACAGATTAATGTCAGGGGTTAGGGACAGGGAGGAGGGGATGGAGGGTGAAAAGGTAGCAGATGTGGTTATAAAAGGGCAGCAGGAGAGATCCTGTGAATTATATCAATGTCAATTCCCTGGTTGTGATATCGTACCAAAGTTTTGGAAGGTGTACTATTGGAGGAAACTGGATAAAGAATCTCTCTGTATTATTTTTTGCAATTGCAGGTGACTCTATAATGATCTCATAATAAGTTTAATTTTAAAAAATTCACAGCTCACATTTGATGTACGTCTATCTCTGGTTTAGATCATGGCTACAAAGTAGTAACCAGAGGGTGGTGAGAATAAAGTGGGGGAGGTAGGAATCTTTTGGAAGCAACGGAGAAAAACAAGCAAGCACATGGTGGCAGAAGCCACATTGCCTGGGCTAGAATCTTGAGTCTGCCACATACTAGTTCCACAGCCCTGGCTAAGTTATTCCCTTCCTCCGTGCCTCAGTTTCCCCATCTATAAAATGTAGATGAGTTAATATGTGTAAATCACTTAGAACAGCACCTGATACATAGTTAGCATTCAAGGATTTCTTATTATTTCTATTATTTCACCTAGGAAGGATAGTGCTCAACTTCTGACATTGATCCCCCAGTGCACTAAAAAAATGCTAGGTCAACATCTTAAAAAAGTACCGTAAAATCACATCACATGAATATTTAACTTATGAGAATTTCATTATTCATGTTCTGGGGGTAACTAACATATTATATGTAACCATTTGTATGACTATTCAGATTTGCTGTCTTCTTTTTGTATTACTTCATTCTTCCCCATCTTTATCCTAATTTGTATAATAAAAACAATATTGAAATTTTTAAAAATAAAAATAAATAATAATAGTAACTTATAAACCCATAGAATAAAATAGGGCATCATGAGTCCATACTGATATAAATACATGAATAAATTAAATATTTGATGAGGAAGAGGATATCTGCATGATCTCAAAGTGACTCTCTATAAATTATGTATTAATTACAACAGGGAAATGAGTAGCTTTACAGTGGAGAAGCCTGCCAGATCCACTTTAATCAAGCAATTACAATGAATATTATTGGTAACAGGACAAATTGACCTTATGTGCCACCTGATTAGATGCATTCAGAACACAGCATCATTTCTGTGCTATCCCTGACAAAGATACATAACCTGAACCTAACCTTGAGGAAACATCAGACAAATCCAGATTGAGGGACATTCTACAAAATAACTGCCCTATGATCTTCAAAAGGTTATGAAGGACAAAGACAGACTAGAGAACTAGTCTTGATTGAACAACACTAAAGAGACATGAAAACTCGATGCTAAACATGATCCTAAACTGGATTTGTTTGCTATAATGGGCACTGTTGGAACAATAGGTGAAACCTGATGAGGTCTGAGGATTAGATAGTAGGACTGTTAATTTCCTAATTTTGCTGGCTGTCCTATGGTTATGTAGGAGAAGGTCCTCGTTTGTAGAAAATACTGAAGTAGTCAAGGATGATGGGGCATCACATTGGCAGCATACTTTCAAGGGGTTCAGAGAAAAGTCATTTTTATTGAACTTGCAACCTTTCTATAAGCATCAGATAGTCTCAAATCAAAACTATTAAAACCAAACAAAATAAAATCTATTCATCCAAACATCATCAAATAGTGAAAAGCCACAGACTGGGAAGAGGTATTTTCTATACCTATAATGAACAAAGGATTAGAAAATATCCAGAATATAAAATGTCACTAAGAAAATAGGGTGCTATTTTCTTCACCCTCTCACTTTTCCTCTCAGCTCTCTCTCTCTCTCTCTCTGAAGTAAATAAATAAATAAAATCTTTCTTAAAAAATATTTAATGGGCGCCTGGGTGGCTCAGTTGTTAAGCGTCTGCCTTTGGCTCAGGTCATGGTCCCGGGGTCCTGGGATCGAGCCCCGTATTGGGCTCCCTGCTCAATGGGGAACCTGCTTCTCCCTCTCCCTCTGCCTGTCACTCCCCCTGCTCATGATCTCTCTCTGTCAAATAAATAAATAAATAAAATCTTTAAAAAATTTTTTAAAAATATTTTTAAAAAAAGAAAATAGATGGACAGGGGCGCCTGGGTGGCTCAGTCAGTCAAGCAGCCAACACTTGGTTTCTACTCCGGTCATGATCTCAGGGTTGTGAGATCTAGCCCCACGTCGGGCTCCGTGCTCAGCACACAGTCTGCTTGAGCTTCTCCTTCCCCCTCCCCCTCTGTTCCTTCCCTTGCTCATGCTGGCACCCTCTCTCTGTCTCTCTCTCTCTAAAATAAATAAATAAAATCCTTAAAAAAAGAAAATAGTTGGACAACTATATAGAAAAATGAACAAGAAATTGAAACAGGCAATTGACAAGAGAGGCAACTAATCATATAAAAGTTGATCAGCCTCATAGAATAAAACCTCATTAAGAACCAAGGTTGGTAGTCATTATCCTATTAGTCCAATACTGAAGATTTCCCAAAACCATGAAACCGACTTAATAAGAAAGGATTGTTTTCATTATCGTACATATGAAAATGATTCCTAATTAGTATATTAATGCCATACATGAGTAGATGTAGCTAGTGTCTGATAATAGTTTAATTTTCATAGTGAGTCAAACCTGTTCAGCAATATTTTTTTATCTTTTAATTTATTTTCTCCAGCTATATTGAGATATAATCGACACATGACATTGTGTAAATTTAAGGTGTAGGATGTGTTGATTTAATACATTTATAAATTGCAAAATGATTATCACCATAGTATTAACTACCACCTCCATCCCATCATAGAGTTACCATTTCTTTTTTTGTGGTGAAAACGTTTACGATCTACTCTCTAGGCTCCATTCAAATATGTGATACAGTATCATTAGCTTGAATCACTACACTGTACCTTAGCTCCTCCAACTGTTAATCTTATGACTGGAAGTTTGTACCCTTTGACCAATGTCTCCCCATTTCCCCTGCCTCTCTACCCCCGGTAATCAACACTCTACTCCGTTTCTCTTTCTTTTTTAGATTCCACATTAAGTGATATCACAACAGTATTTGTCTTTCTTTGTCTGACTTATTTCACTTAGCATAATGCCCTCAAGATCCATCCATGTTGTTGCAAATGGCAGGATTTCCTTCTTTTTTATGGCTAATACTCCATTGTGTGTGTGTGTGTGTATTTTTTTTTCTTTATTCATCCATTGATGGATACTTAGGTTGCTTCTATGTATTATAAATAATGCTGCAATAAGCATGGGATGCATAAATCTTTTTTAGTTAGTGCTTTCATTTCCTTAAGATAAATACCCAGTAGTGCAATTGCTGGATCATATGCTAGTTCTATTTTTAACTTTTTGAGGAGCCTCCATTCTGTTTTCCACAGTGGCTGCACCAGCTTGCATTCCCACCCACAGTGCACGAGGGTTCCCTTGTCTCCACAGTCTTGCCAACACTTGTTCTTTCTCATCTTTTTTTGCTAATAGCCACTCTAACAGGTGGGAGGTGATAGCTCATTGTGGTTTTGATCTGCACTTCCCAGATGATGAGTGATGTTGAGCATCTTTTCACGTACCTGTTGGCCATTGTATGTCTTCTCTGGAAAAATGTCTATTCAGATCCTCTGCCCACATTTAAATTGGATTGTTCATTTTTCCCTTTTGAGTTATATGTTTTAAATGTTAACCCCTCATCAAATACACGATTTGCAAATATGTTCTCTCATTCCATAGGTTGCCTTTTCATGTTGGTGGTGGTCTCCGTTGCTGTGCAAAAGCTTTTTAATTTGATGTAGTTCCACTTGCTTATTTCTCCTTGTGTTGTTTGTGTTTTTAGTGTCATATCCAGGAAATCACTGCTGACTAATGTCAAGGAGTTTTTCCTGGTGTTTTCTTATGAGAGTTTAATGGTTTCGAGTCTTAAATATAAGTCTTTAATCCATTTTGAGTTCATTTTTGCGAGTGGTGTATGTCCAGCAATAATTTTTTTTACCCAACAGTTTTACCTCACAAATGGGTAAAGGAAACACATATCACAGTTAGCTGCCTTACATTCTGTTGGCTCAAAGCCAGAGAGAGAGCAAAACTTACTTGGACTATTAATTATTTTAAATGACTCTTCTCTTAACAGACTCGAGACGAAGGCAATGAAAGCCTTTTCTGCCTTACCAACTTGGAGATTCTGATGCCTAAATAGCATGTATCTCCAGGTGCTGTGGCATTTCCCTATTCAAGTAACGTCCTGATGTGGTTCTATTTTGGGTGGTGATTAGTTTAATTGCCTGTTCTGTGGCATTTCTTCTTCTACATCTCACTGCTTGTAAAACAGCAGATATTCAAAGGGTTCTGAAATTTTTCTTCGCTTAAAAGTTTTCACTATTTTCCCTCTATGCTATTTTTCTGACAAGTTCCAGTGAATCTCAAACACTTCTAGGGTATCTAGTAGTTAGTTGGGGGGAAAAAATGAAAACTCGAGATCTTACACCTCATACCAAGATAAATTCCGTTGGGATAGAAGCTTTAAAGGCTAAAAACAAAACAAAACAAAACAAAACAAAACAACCCAGACAAACCTAAAGAAAAAAAACACACATTGGAAGTATTAAATTAAAACAAAGGCGAATATTTTTATAACTGACAAATCGGATGTCATGAAAGAAAGAAAAATCGCTAAATTAGGCCTCCTAAAAATATAATTGTGTATGCTTCTGAGCATTTTGCTATTCTTATACCAACATAATTTTTTTAAGAAAAATGAGATCGGGGCGCCTGGGTTGCTCAGTCGTTAGGCGTCTGCCTTCAGCTCAGGTCATGATCCCAGGGTCCTGGGATTGAGCCCCGCATCGGGCTCCCTGCTCCGCGGGAAGCCTGCTTCTCCCTCTCCCACTCCCTCTGCTTGTGTTCCCTCTCTCGCTGTCTCTCTCTCTGTCAAATAAATAAATAAAATCTTTAAAAATAAATAAATAAATAAAAGCAAAAAAAGAAAAAAGAAAAATGAGATCAGTGAATGCTTATTGCTTTGCGACTTTTATTCACTTGGCAATAGAATAATGGCACCTTTCCAAGTTAGTGCCTTTGTTTTAATGGATGTGGAAGTAATCTCATTACATTGAGATCGAGAATGTATTCTCTTTCATATTCTTCTCTTTTGTTAATATCTTAACTAACTAGGTTACAGGAGAAGCAACGGATAAGCCTATAGCAATATTTATAATGCCTAGAGAGTCTTATCAAAGGGTTTCAAAGCACCTAAGCCACTGGTTTTGTGACATCCTCTGCTCCAGTGTGTGGCTGGAGATAAGGGATTCCGGGGGGGGGGGGGAAAGTGCTGAGTCACAAAACATGTATTTTTTTCCACCACCCCCAGGTGGATATGAATTTTAATATTAAAAAAATGGTAATTAAGATTCTGAAGACAATAAAATTATGAATATTGGAAAATCACATAGTTTTGCTTTCCAGGGTGATGATAAAAGTGTACCATTTTAGTTATTAACTTTAAAAAATAAACAACACATCAATACATGTCAGGTGTTGCTCACAAAAAGGAGAGAGGGGAAATGAGCTAACTTTATGATCTAAATATTGTATCCGCGAAGCAGTTTTCAAAATGTGTACAGAATCAAACGAATAACTAATTGTTTTCTTTGGGTCTCAGAATTTTTCCCTTACACTGGCCATGGCCTGTTTCCTTCCAGAAAATTCCCTGGACGGGATTTTGCGCATAGCCCAGTAGAGGGCCCCGTGTTCTGAGCCACCGTCCCGCATATATTTAAGACACTGCGGATACCAGTTAGGAAATCAGGAATCAGGGCTTCTAACCTCCCACGCTCCACCCACAGGGCTATCAGTTTCCAGTTACAGCTGTTTGGCTAACAACAGATGGCTTCTGTGCTTCCTTTTAATCAAGGAGGCAGAAGAAATGGTTTCTAAGAATAACTAGCAGCTTGGGAAAATATCCCCATTATGTGAATTACCATGCAAGTATTTTATATTGCAGCTTTCATTCCCCTAAGATTCCTAGCCTTGTTTTAAAAATGTATTTGAAAGATATATAGACACATAATATGAATGCTTAGGAGAAATACATTAAAAAGGAAGACATCACAACGATAAATGATGGTTATTACTGAAGAGATTATGGCTGATTTGGCCACATTCTTTCATTTTCCTGATTTTAAAGGCAGCACATGTCTTTTGTTTTGAACATTCCATTTTCAAAAAGAGCAAACACAGAAGAAGGGAAAAGCAAGAGATAGGAAGTAAATACATGCTTAGCAAAAACATTCAAGGGGCGCCTGGCTGGCTCAGTCAGTAGAGCATGCTACCCTTAATCTCAAGGTCGTGAGTTCAAGCCCCACGTTGGGCGTGGAGCCTGCTTCAAAAATAATAATTATTAAATTAAATTACATTTAAAAAACTCAAAACATTTGGACCAACTTTTAAAAATTTTTCTTAAAAGCATTTTTAGAACAGTATAAAATAATGTACATGAGAATGACTCATTTAGCCTTTACCTAATTGGTCATTTTTTTTATTTTTTATTTTTTATTATTTATTTCAAAGATTTTATTTATTTATTTATTTATTTATTTATTTATTTGAGAGAGAGAGCGACAGACAGAGAGGGGTGCAGAGGGAGAGGGACAAGCAGACTCCGTGCTGAGCACAGAGCCCCACCCAGCTGCATCTCACGACCCTGAGATCATGACCTGAGTGGAAACCAAGAGTCAGCCACTTAACCGACTGAGCCAGCCAGGCGCCCCTAATTGGTCATTTTTATCCTTTCAGCAAAAAAAGTGGAAGAATGTATTTATGTGAAGAAGGTATGGATCACTTTTCCAGAAAGAAATTTTATCTTGAGTTCAAGGAGGGGGAAAAAACGGCGACTTTCTGTCATTAAAGTATGTTTTGAATTAAAAGATCATTTACTTATTCTTTTTCCACAAATATTTACAAATGCCTTTTAGGTACCAGGCGCTTTTCATTCCATTAATCCTCTCCCCACCCCCACCCCCCCAAAAGATTTGCCTGCCTAATCTAGATCACAAGCCCTACTTCTCAGGAAACTAGCACTGTTACTATTTTCATTCCCTCTGGTAGATGTTCTATCTCCCCAACCCCAGCTGTCACTTGGCTAAGACCCCTTCATTCCTTAGTTCTTCAACAATTCTTCAGGGAGACTTTCTCATGTCTCCATCCCAGCTGGCTCCTGCCCTCCAGGCATTTGCTTCCTCAGTACCCCTGGATGGGTACCTTCATCAAACTCCTTGCGGACGCTGGGTCTTCTGCTTAACTGTGAGCACCAGGAAGGAAGGCCAGGAAGCCCTGGAGCCAAATCTGCTGACATGGAAATCCCAAGTATGCATAAGTGGGCTGTACTTATAGAATAAGCAGGTTTGTAGGCATTCTCTAATTCCAAGATAGGGTTAGTTCTTCTCTGTCCCACTATATTTTATATTTTTAAAAAAGATTTTATTTATTTATATGCCAGAGAGAGAGAGAGAGTGCACAAGCAGGGGGAGCGGCAGGCAGAGGGAGAAACAGGGTCCCCCGCTGAGCAGGGAGCCCAACATGGGACTTGATTCCAGGACCCCGGGATCATGACCTGAGCCGAGAGCAGACGCTTAATGACTGAGCCACCCAGGCATCCCTATTTTACATTTTTAAAAAGATTTTATTTATTTATTTGAGAGAGAGAGGAGAGAGAACAAGCTGCGGGAGGCATAGAGGGAGAGGGAGGAGCAGATTCCCCACTGAGCAGGGAGCCCAGTGCGGGGCTGGATCCCAAGACCCTGAGATCATGACCCGAGCCGAAGGCAGACGCTTAACCGACTGAGCCACCAGGCGGGTGCCCCTATTTTACATTTTTAAATGTTTATTTTGAAATGATTTTAAATTTAAAAGAAAACTTGCAAGAATAGTACATAGACACTTTGATGATGTGTAGGATGTTTTGTAGACTCAAACTCCTCCCTCCCATTTAGTATTCATTGGTTATTCTTGCATATTTATTTAAATTTTTAGTTTGCATTAAAACTTTTTTCTTTTTTTTTTTTAAGATTTTATTCATTTATTTGACAGAGAGAGAGAGAGACAGAGAACAAGTAGGCAGAGAGGCAGGCAGAGGGAGACGGAGAAGCAGGCCTCCCTCGGAGCAGGGAGCCCGACACGGGGCTCAATCCCAGGACCCCGGGATCATGACCTGAGCCGAAGGCAGCGGCTTAACCGACTGAGCCACCCAGGCGCTCCAAAACTTTTTTCTTTTTTAAATTTAAATTCAATTAGCTAACATAGTTAGTTAGTTTCATATGTAGTGTTCAATAATTTATCAGTTGCGTATAACACCCAGTGCTCATCTCATCACATGCCCTCCATAATCCCCATCACCCAGTCCTCCCATCCCCCCACCCAGCTCCCCTCCGGCAACCCTCAGTTTACTTCCTAGAGTTAAGAGTCTCCTATGGTTTGGGGCGCCTGGGTGGCTCAGTCGTTAAGCGTCTGCCTTCAGCTCAGGTCATGATTCCAGGTCCTGGGATCCAGCCCCTCATCAGGCTCCCTGTTCGGCGGGAAGCCTGCTTCTCCCTCTCCCACTCCCCCTGCTTGTGTTCCCTCTCCTGCTGTGTCTCTCTCTGTCAAATAAATAAATAAAATCTTTAAAAAAAAAAAAGAGTCTCTTATGGTTTGTCTCCCTCTCTGATGACTTCCCCTTCTGTTTTCCTTCCCTTCCCCTACAGTCCTCTGCCCTGTTTCTTATGTTCCACATATGAGTGAAACCATATGATATTGTCTCTCTCTGATTGACTTATAATTTTTAAATATCCATATGGCCTGTGTTGCATTTTTGCTTTAGGACCTGCTAGGAGTGGGCTTAGAATGTATAGATGTTCTGGCGCCTGGGTGGCTCAGTCGGTTAAGCAACTGCCTTCGGCTCAGGTCATGATCCTGGAGTCCCGGGATCGAGTCCCGCATCGGGCTCCCTGCTCAGCGGGGAGTCTGCTTCTCCCTCTGACCCTCCTCCCTCTCGTGCTCTCTGTCTCTCATTCTCTCTCTCGCAAATAAATAAATAAAGTCTTACAAAAAAAAAAAAAAGAATGTATAGATGTTCTTCTTGAAGAAGAGCAAGTTTGGAAGACTTGTTCCACCAGACGTCAGAATGTATATAAATTAGGGCAGGGTGGTAATGGTGCAGACATAGACAAGCAAATAAACGAAGCCGAATGGAAAGCATGGCAATATGCCCAGCATAGAACCTTGATCTATGATCAAGGTGTTACTACAGAGCAGTGGGGGAAGGTGGGCCTTTTCAATAAATGGTTCTGGGCCAATTGTATATCTATATGGAAAAAACCTGAACTTTGTTCCCTATTTCACACTATCTACCAAACATCAACTCACGAGGCATTATAGATCTAAATAAGGGGGCGCCTGGGTGGCTCAGTCAGTTAGGCGTCCGACTCTTGGCTTTGGCTCAGGTCGTGATCTCAGGGTCAGGCTCTGTGCTGAGGATGGAACCTGCTTGGGATTCTCTCTCTCTCTCTCTGCCCTCGCCCTTCCCCACTTATGCTCTCTCTCTCTAAAACAAGCCCCCCTCCAAAAAAAGATGGTAACTATGGAAGGTGATGGATATGTCAAATAGCTCGGTTGTGGTAATCATTTCATAATGTATAGGTATATCAAATCATTACATTGTCCATTTTAAATATATATAATTTTTATGGTCAATTATACCTCAATAAAGCTAGAAAAAGTCCCCAACCCACCTTGGGTGGATACTCCGAAGTGGCGCCTCGATGTCCCTTCAAGCAAGAACTTGTGGCCCCAGCTGATGGGAGCACTGGGAGCACGGCCCTCAGTCATCCACCCCTGCAAGGGTGCTCATGGCTGCGGAGAGCCATCTTGCACAAGGCCATGCCCTCCCTAGGGCAGTCCACACCCAGTCACTGACTAATGAGGGGGTAGAAAGGCCTGGCTATCTTCGGCCCAGCTCTGGAAATCTCTGATAGGCCACCCTCCATCAAGAGCTGTCCGGCGTGATCAGCCAAGGCTGTCTACGGGACTGCCCATAAAAGCTCGACTTGTGGGTGCCTGGGTGGCTCAGTTGGTTGGGCGACTGCCTTCGGCTCAGGTCATGATCCTGGAGTCCCAGGATCGAATCCCCCATCGGGCTCCCTGCTCGGCGGGGAGTCTGCTTCTCCCTCTGACCCTCCCCCCTCTCATGTGCTCTCTCTCTCATTCTCTCTCTCAAATAAATAAATAAAATCTTTAAAAAAAAACAACTCGACTTGTCCTTCAGTCCAATCTGGCTTCTCCCATCGCTTCCATGTGCACTGATGCCAAGAACATTCCTGAATAAACAGTCTGCACACTAAACTCCACCACAGGGTCTGTTAATTAGAAAACCCAACTTGCAAGATCACCTTTCAATCTTGCGGCCTCTGATGTCATATTTTAAAAAGAAATGACAGACATTGTGACTCTGCCTGATCAGATGGACGAGTCTTTGGCTTCAAGATATATATGGTTTCAGGGGCGCCTGGGTGGCTCAGTCATTAAGCGTCTGCCTTCGGCTCAGGTCATGATCCCGGGGTCCTGGGATCGAGCCCCGCATCAGGCTCCCTGCTCGGCAAAAAGCCTGCTTCTCCCTCTCCCATTCTCCCTGCTTGTATTCCCTCTCTCGCTGTGTCTCTCTCTGTCAAATAAATAAATAAAATCTTAAAAAAAAAAAGATATATGGTTTCAATAAATTTCTGTATATAATATAGTTAATATTGTGTATCTAGATTGCACGTCAAGTGCAAAGCTTCAGCCTATTGTGAAATGTGTGCATTTTGAATGAAGATATAAATCGAAAAAATCCTTTAACCCAGCTTAGATTTCTATTAGTTTGTACAAATACTAAGGCACACAGACTCTTGGATTAAACATGAAAATTTGCCTGCTAATTGTGAAGAACATCGGGGCTCTAGAAAAGTAAGGGTTTTTATATGAATTAAAACCTCATATTGAGGGGCACCTGGCTGGCTCAGTTGGTGGAGCGTGGGACTCTTGATCTCGGGGTCATGAGTTCGAGCCCCACGTTGAGAGTAGAGATTACTGACAAATAAAATCTTTAAGAAAAAACTCTCAAGGCGCCTGGGTGGCTCAGTCATTAAGCATCTGCCTTTGGCTCAGGTCATGATCCCAGGGTCCTGGGATCGAGCCCCGCATCGGGCTCCCTGCTCGGCAGGGAGTCTGCTTCTCCCTCTCCCACTCCCCGTTTGTGTTCCCTCTCTTGCTGTGTCTTTCATGTCAAATAAATAAATAAAATCTTTAAAAAAAAGAATAAAAGGTTTGCATCTTCCTGAAATAGTATTTTTAGTACAATATAAATGCAATATAAAAGAGATTTCGTGCAATATAAATATATATTTATAAAAAGATAAATTTTTAGTGCAAGCCTCTGTTGAAATCTTTCAATAGTACCACTAGAGGGCCTGCACTGCAGAAAACATTTGGTATCATAGAGGTTGCCAGGTTTAGCAATTGTTGGGGTTTTTTTTGTTTTTTTATTCTTATGTTAATCCCCATACATTACATCATTAGTTTTAGATGAAGTGTTCCATGATTCATTGTTTGTGCATAACACCCAGTGCTCCATGCAGAATGTAGCAATTGTTGGTTTTAAGAGCCTTAAAAGCTTTTTTTTTTTTAAGATTTTATTTATTTATTTATTTATTTGAGACAGGGAGAGAGAGAGAGAGAGAGAAGCACAAGCGGGGGGGGGGAGGGGCAGAGGGGGAGAGGCAGAGGGGGAGGGAGAAGCAGACTCCCCACTGAGCAGGGAGCGCCTTGCGGGACCCGATCCCAGGACCCTGAGATCATGACCTGAGCCGAAGGCAGACGCTTAACTGACTGAGCCATCCAGGCGCCCCCTTTCTGAATTTTTCAAACATTACTTTTTAAAAACCTTTTAAATTTTTTATAAGTTTTTATTTTAATTCCAGTGTCGTTAACATACAGTGTTATATTAGTTTCAGGGGTACAATAGAGTGACTCAACACTTCCATACATCACCCTGCGCTCATCACAAGTGCCCTCCTTAATCCCCATCACCTATTTCCCCCATCCCCCCCCACCTCCCCTCTGGTAACCATCTGTTTGTTCTCTGTAGTTAAGAGTCTGTTTCTTGATTTGTCTATCTCTTTTTCCCTTTGCTCATTTGTTTTGTTTCTTAAATTCCACATATAAGTGAAATCATTCTTATTTCACTTAGCATTAGACTCTTTAGCTCCATCCATGTTGTTACAAATGGCAAGATTTCATTCTCTTTTATGGCTGAGTAATATTCCATTGTCTATATATACCACATCTTTATCCATTCATCAATCGTTAGATGCTTGGGCTGCTTCCATATCTTGGCTATTGTAAACAATGCTGCTATAAACACCTGGGTGCATGGATCCCTTTGAACTAGTGTTTTTGTATTCTTTGGGTAAATACCCAGTAGAGTGATTGCTGGGTCATAGGGTAGCTCTATTTTCAACTTTTGGAGGAAGCTCCATACTGTTTTCCACAGTGGCTGCACCAGTTTGCATTCCCACCAACAGTGCATGATTGGGAAACTCAAATTTTAAAGAGAAAGTTTTGAGAGAAACTCATCCTTTTGAGGCATTCTCCATAGTTTTGGCACCATTTGTCTTTAGCATCAGTTAAAATTCTTCTAATATTACAATGCAAATTACATTATGTGAGGAGCAATACTGGGAATAAAGAAGTGGACACACGTTTAGAGACCTAGGCTAGGCCCTACAGGAAAAGGCAGGTCTAGATCCCCTCATTCTGTCCCTGGCAAGTTCAGCTTCCTCATCCTTGGGACCAGGGAGGGAAGAAGAGGGGTCTGATTTTCTCACCTATCTTTGCCAGGGCCGGTCCCCAGTTGGGACACCTCACTACATTAAGGCCACAATCCATCTCTTTTCCTTCTGTATTGGAAAAGGGTACCCATGAGATACAATGAGATTTAGACTAGAAAAATAGGCATCATCGATAAAATTGTAAAGATTTTCAAATGAGCGTGCATTTGTGAGTACCAAGAACGTGTTATTTTGTTCGTGATTTCCCAAAAGAATCACTGATAAAAAGGCATTTTTGAATAGTTTACTTCCATGCCTTTTCATAATACTGTCTTTGCTCATGTAGGTATCGGGAAGGTGAGTCTGAAACGGAAATGTGTAATCTAGAGGAAAGCAATGTTCCCAGATCGCCATCCTTGGATGAGAAATATGGTGTATCAGTCTTCTGGAGCCACCATAACAAAATACCACAGGCCGGGGAGGGGGGTGCTTAAACAACAGAAATTTATGTCTCCCAGTTCTGAAGGCTGGAAGTCCAAGGTCAAAGTGTTGGCAAGGTAGGTTTCATTCTGACACCTCTTCTTTTGCCTTGTAGATAGCAACCATGTCATTGTGGGCTCAGAGGACCTCCTCTTTGTGAAGGGGAGAGAAGGGGGCAGGAAGGGAGGGAGGCAGAGGGAGAAGGGCGGGGGAGGGGAAGAGAATACATGAGTGCTCTCTGGTGTTTCTTCCTAGAAGAACACTAATCCATCAGATCAGGGCCCCACTCTTATGACCTCACTTAACCTTAATTACTTCCTTAGAGGCCCCATATCCAAATATAGCCACACTGGAGGTTAGGGTTTCAACATAGGAATTTTGAGGGGACACAACATTCAGTCCATAACATACAGTGAGGATGCCCACATTCTCTTCCATAAAGAAGTTGAATGTAGTAGATGAGCCTGTTCTCCATAAATATATTGGTAAATCTCTTTAAATATTAAGGCTTATGATGGAATTCTACAACATGGGAAAATTTTTTCAGAAGGTTCAGAGAGGGACGCCTGGGTGGCTCAGTCGTTAAGCATCTGCCTTCGGCTCAGGTCATGTTCCCAGGGTCCTGGGATCGAGTCTCGCTTCGGGCTCCCACTCCCCCTAGTTGTGCTTTCCCTCTCTCTCTCTCTGACAAATAAATAAATAAAATCTTTAAGAAAAAATTTAAAAATTTTAAAAATTAAAAAAAAAAAGAAGGTTCAGAGAATATTCATTCTATGCCTAAAGGTATTTGTATTTCAAAATAGCTGGACAGAAATATTATGTGGAAGCATATTATATACCTAGACAATTTCTTTCTCTTTTTTAAAGATTTTATGTTTAAGATATCTCTACACTCAACGTGAGGCTCACATTTACAACCCTGCAATCAAGAGTTGTACCCTCCACTGACTGAACCAGACAGGTGCTCCTAGACTATTTCCATAACAAGCATTTAACTGTGAACTCAGAATTAAACCCAGGGATGAGAGACAGGTCTTCTCAAGAGGAAGAATGTTCTGTGTAGAGAAACTTCTGCCAGTGTGTGTGGGGAAAACAGTTTCAGGGAAACAGCAGCTTTTAAAGAAATTTTGGCCAGTTAGATCATTATTTTGGAAAAAGCACCCAAGGTCTTGGTTTTGGAGGTTGTGTGGAGTCATTAAGAAAAGAAGTAAACACTTCTGTTTCCAACCAAGATGAAGTAACAGGGAATAGATATAACGTCCTATCCGAAAGAACCAAAAAATCCCAGACAATATAAATAAAACAGTGGTTTTTAAGATACTGGACATCACGCAATGAAGGGCAGTGATCCCCGAGAAACGGAAAATAAACAAGGTCAGCCCTGTGATTGCCCCCAGCTTACTGTCTTGAGAGTTTCCGGACCCCACAAAGGGCCAGGGAATGAGATGGGGCCCAGTGGACTCCCTGAGTTGAGGAGATCTCCTGGTTGTGATAGCATACTATAGTTTTGCAAGATGTTACCATTGGGGAAAATTTGGAAAAGGGAACACAGATCTCTCTATATTATTTCTTACAGCTGCATATGAATCTACCATTATCTCAAAATGAAAACCTTAAAAAAACGTTAGCTTTAAAAATGGGAGAGGGGTGACAGGCACCTGGGTGGCTCAGTCATTAAGCGTCTGCCTTCGGCTCAGATCATGATCCCGGGGTCCTGGGATCGAGCCCCACACTGAGCTTCCGGCTCAGCAGGGAGCCTGCTTCTCTCTTTGCTGCTCTCCCTGCTTGTGTGTACGTGCTCTCTCTCTCTCTCTGACAAATAAATAAAATCTTTAAAAAAATATTTTTAAAAATGTAGGAGAGGGGTGTCTGGGTGGCTGAGTTGGACTCCCTGCTCAGGGGGAATCTGCCTTTCTCTCTGCCACCCCGCCTGCTTGTGATCTCTCTCTCAAATAAATAAACAAATAAATAAAATCTCTAAAAAAGTAGGAGAAATAACGTTGCTTTCGGGTATACAAAAGCTGAAAGAATGCATCACCAGCAGACCTTCAGTACAAGAAATGTTAAAGGATGTCCTTCA
Source organism: Mirounga leonina (assembly GCF_011800145.1). Taxonomy (NCBI): domain Eukaryota; kingdom Metazoa; phylum Chordata; class Mammalia; order Carnivora; family Phocidae; genus Mirounga; species Mirounga leonina. The sequence goes on from NW_023270164.1 coordinate 11,756,307, forward strand.
GGCAGAAAGCAAATGATACCAGATAGAAATCAGGACCTACACAAAGGAATGAAGAGCACTAGAAGTAATGACGATATAGGTAAATAAACAAGATTTCATATAGTTAAATCTCTTTAAAATGTTATTTAAATCTCTTTATTTTAATTTTTAAAGATTTTATTTATTTATTTGACGGGGGTGGGTGGGAGAGGGAGAAGCAGGCTCCCCGCTGAGCAGGGAGCCCAATGTGGGGTGAGGGGCTCGATCCCAGGACCCCGGGATCATGACCTGAGCCAAAGGCAGATGCTTAACTGACTGAGCCACCCAGGCGCCCCTACTTAAAATCTCTTTAAAAGATAATTGCCTGTTTAAAAATAATCCTAATAACGTGTTATGGGTTTTTTTCTTAAAGATTTTATTTATTCATTTGAGACAGAGAGATACAGAGAGAGGGAGAGAGAGAGCACGAGCAGGTGGGAGAGGCTGAGGGAGAGGGAGAAGCAGACTCCCCGCTGAGCCGGGAGCCCGATGTGGGGCTCGATCCCAGGACCTGGAGATCATGACCTGAGCTGAAGGCAGACACTTAACTATCTGAGCCACCCGGGTGCCCCAGGGTTTTTAACATATGTAAAAATATAACGCATGGCAGCAAGAGCATAAATCTCAAGAGGGGAGCAATAGAAGTATACTATTGTAAGGTTCTTATACTATACATGAAGTGGTATATTGTCACTCAGAGGTAGACTATGATAAGTTAAATATGTTTATTATAAAGCCTAAAGCAACCACAAAAATAATAAGTTCCTAAGTCCGTAAAAGAGATAACACGGAATCATCATAAAAATACACAATCCACGGGGCGCCTGGGTGGGTCAGTCGGTTAAGCGGCCAACTCTTGGTTTCGGCTCAGGTCATGATCTCAGGGTCCTGGGATCAAGCCCTGCATCAGGCTCCATGCTCGGTGGGGAGTCTGCTTGTGGATTCTCTCTCCCTGACCCTCTGCCCCTCCCCCTGCTCGTGCTCTCTCTCTCTCTCTGTCTTTCTCTAAAATAAATAAATAAATAAATCTAAAAAAATACTCAATGTGGGACACCTGGTTAAGCGTCCAGCTCAGGTCATGATCTCATGAGTCATGGGATTGAGCCCCCCAGTCAAACTCCATACCCAGAACTTCATGTTTCCCCTGACTCAGTACTTCCTAAGCTTCTAAACCCCTAGAAACCTGTGAGGCCAAGGATACCTATATTTCTTGACTTCTCCCAAGCTTAAATCCTTCTGTTCTGCAAGCAGAGAATCCCTATCCTCAGAGACCCAGTTCCAAGTACTCAGAGACCCAGAATCCTTGGATCCACAAGATCCCCACAGTCCTTCAGACCCCAATACCCAGAGTACCCTAGTTTCCCCCAAAAGGAGCCTCCAATGCCCCTTGAGACCCAGAATTCCCTCAGCCTCCCAGCCCAGGCCCCCAGATCACCCCATTTCGGTCCCTCCAGATTATCTTTATGGTGGGCCATGGCTATCTGTCCCCGGACCTCCCCTCACTTGCTCTCACTCTCTAAAATAAATAAATAAATCTTTAAAAAATCTTGAAAATGTTCCTGCAAGGAAAATTCCAGGCGCAGGTGGCTTCACTGGTGAATCTACCAAATATTAAAGAGGAAATAATAATTCTACACAAACTCTTCCCTAAAATTGGAGAGGTGGCAAATCAAATTCTATAATATATTAAAATGATAATACATTATGACCAAGTGGGGTTTATCCCAGAAATGTAGAATTGGCTTAGCATTTGAAAATCAATGAATGGGGGCGCCTGGGTGGCTCAGGTCACAATCCCAGGGTCCTGGGATCAAGCCCCATGTCCAGCTCCCTGCTCAGCAGGGAGCCTGCTTCTCCCTCTCCCTCTGCCTGCCGCTCCCCCTGCTTGTGCTCTCTCTGTCAAATAAATAAATAAAATCTTTAAAAAGAAAAGAAAATCAATGAGTGGAATGCACTACACTAACCACAATAACAAACTAAAAGAAAAAACCATATGGCGGAAAAGCATTTCACAAAATCTAACACTCATTCTGATAAAAACTCCCAGAAAATTAGGATAAAAGGGAACTTTATCAATCTTCTAAAGGGTATCTTCGAAAAGGAAAAGGACAGAAGAAATGGAGCAGACCTTCTCAAGGCCCTAGCACAGGCTGAGCTGCTTACCTGCAGGTCCCCAGAATGGCTTAAACATCTGTCAATGCTGGGGCTGAGCCTTCTGAAATGAAACTATCCTTCATATTGGATTTTTTGGGATGTTTAATCTTCTGTAATCCTGTCACGTCCTTGAACTTGGGTCATACAAGTTCTGCCAGGGGACATAGATCTTTGCTTTAATACTTTAATAATACTGATGGTGATGATAGTGATAACGGAAGTAGCAAATAATTACTGCTTAGTCACTGTGCAGAGGGCACTGTGTAAAGTTTGATATAGATTAGTTCACAGAGTCTTTCAACCTATGACAGAAGTTCTTAAAAAATATTAAAGATAAGGCTGAGACACGTGGAGAGAGGAAACAACTTGCCCAAGGTCACAGTTACATAGCAGGACATGGGGATACTCGCACACTCTAACTGGACAAGTGGTCAAATCCTAAGGCATTCTAGGTAATTCTAGAATTGATTTTCTCAGACCACATGACCATACATAACTTTTACGTAGGTGGCATAAACACTATGAGGAATTCTATTATATATACAAAGGACTAAATATAATATGCGTATCGTATCAAGAATGACATAGTGAAGACCACATGTGGGTCATTTAATGAATGAAATAATGAAAACTTACTTGGAATACATTGGTGTGAAATCTCATTTACAACGGTTTTAGATATTGACTAGAAATTTATTAAATATGTGTGATGTAAACCACAGATATTAAACTTTTTTTCACCTATGATGGGCCTGTAGCTCAGTGTATATGTGCTTGAAATAAATGTGTTAACCTTGAGAAAATTTTTACCAGATGCATTTCTTTTCTTTTTCTTTTTTTTTTTAAAGGTTTTATTTATTTATTTGACAGAGAGAGAGACAGCGAGAGAGGGAACACAAGCAGGGGGAGCGGGAGAGGGAGAAGCAGGCTTCCTGCCGAGCAGGGAGCCCGATGTGGGGCTTGATCCCAGGACCCTGGGATCATGACCTGAGCCGAAGGCAGACGCTTAATCGACTGAGCCACCCAGGTGCCCCACCAGATGCATTTCTGATGAAATCCAAAGTAGACACTTCTGAATCACTTCCTTTGGGGAAATTACTTTTTGTTTGTTTGTTCAGTTAATTAATTAAAAATTTAAAAATAATTGCTGACCATATTAAATTGTGGTCCCTACCTAGGGAGCTAACAAGGAGGACCAGAGGTGTATGTTACTGTCCATGGCACCTCAAAGGTGGTTCCATTGCTCAGTTTGTAGGTTTATATTGATCCTTTTGCTAGACTATTAAATATTTTCATACTTGACTTTTATTTCTAAGAGATAAGCACACTGACCAAAGGATTCCCTCATCAGAGTAAATTTTTAATAACAATTACAGGACTGTTGGGGTGGCTCAGTTGTTAAGCATCTGCCTTCGGCTCAGGTCATGATCCCGGGGTCCTGGGATCGAGCCCCGCATCTGGCTCCCTGCTCAGCGGGAAGCCTGCTTCTCCCTCTCCCACTACCCCTGCTTGTGTTCTCTCTCTCGCTGTGTCTCTCTCTGTCAAATAAATAAATAAGATCTTAAAAAAAAAAAACAATTACAGGACTGTTACTTGGTTTAATTATTTTCCCCCTCTTTATCGAGAAATAATTGACTTTTTTCTTTTTTACTCCTCTGATCCTTGGATTTGGAGACTGAAAACATACAAACCTGCACATTTGTTTTATTTTATGAAAGCATGGAATGCCATATGTAGCATATAATGAACTTAAAAAAATTTTTTTAAACAAAAGAATCCTGTGTTGGTTTAATGGTGTGTTTTTCATCAATTTGGATCATACAGATAGCAAACTCAAATTCCTGCTCAATGCATTTTCTTAGATTTTTTTTAATGAGGAAAATTTATGTTAAAAGTAATGTTTTGGTTCACATGTAAATTCCCCACACTTCTTACCCCTGGGTTGTATATTAAAAATCTCTTCAAAGAATATTCATAAGTGGAAACTTCCACACTCTGCTTCAGATGGACCAATTACAGCTGCATTGCCATTAATTTAAAAGCAACGTTAAATTGCTGGTTTGTAGCAAGTCTCGGGCTTGCATCACCTCCCATTGGCTGGGATGGCCCAAAGCCCACCTCCTGTGCGTAGCTATTGGTTTGTCCGTGGCTCCTCAGCATCCGGACGTCCCCTCTCTTCTCATTCTTCAACGCCTGGGGTTGAGGTAGAACCTATCAATGCCCGCGGCATCCCAAAGCCCACCCTCCTCTCCATTGCCATTGGCTGATCTCGACGCCTGTCGAGGGCCTGGAGCGCGGAGTGGCTCCCCGCAGACCGCCCGTGGCCTAGCGGAGCCGGTAGGTGAGGGTCCTGAGTTAGGTCTGAGGGGCCTCCAGCCAAGTCTCCCTCCTTAGTGAAATGTGAATACGCGCGGTCGTCTCTTCCGAAATGGGTAGCTGAGAGGGAGGCACTGCGATCGGGTCTCAGAGGTGGCATTCTCCCGGCGGCGGCAGCGGGGGGCAAGGGCGTTGGCGTTGGGAAATGGGCGTGGCAGGTTCTAGAGGCGGGCCTCAGGCAGTCCGGACTGCTGGGGTGGATCCAAGATTCCTTAAGGAGGTGTCCCTGGCCTGCACCCTTGTTGAACAGTTTTTAATCAAACTTGAATTCCTGGGCTGAGCTCTCCTCTCCCTCCAGTTAGGGCAGCCTGAACCTCAGTTTGCTCAGCTGCAAAATGGGTAGCATTACAACAGCAGTCGGTGAACAATTCAGATTTTATATATATATATATATTAAAGATTTTACTTTTTTATTTGAGAGAGAGGGAGAGCACAGAGGGAAAGTGAGAGGGAGAAGCAGACTCCCTGCTGAGCAGAGAGCCCCATGTGGGATTAGATCCCAGGACCCTGGGATCATGACCTGAGACAAAGGCAGACGCTTACGGGCTGAGCCACCCAGGCGCCCTGTGATTTTATATGTTTGTAGACACGTTTCTAAGACTTTTTTTTTTTTTTTTAAGATTTAACCTATTTATTTGACAGAGAGCACAAGCAGGGGGAGTGGCAGGCAGAGGGAGAAGCAGGCTCCTAAGGGGCTGAGCAGGTAGCCCAACCCCGGCTCAATCCCAGGACCCTAGGATCAGGACCTGAGCTGAAGGCAGGCGTTTAACTGACTGAGCCACCCAGGCGCACCAAGACTTTTAAATCAACAATAAAAAAACCAACAACCACTTTAAAATCGTTTAAAATTTCTAGGTGGATAATTTAGAAAAAATCATTATCAGCTAGTTCCGGTTTTAATTTTGGTTTTAATACATGGTGCTTCTGATGGTTTTAAATGTATGATGACGGTGATGTTATATAAAAACCCAAATCACTTTAAAGGCCTTCACGGCTTGTCAGGTACCTGTGGGATACTTGGCTGAAGTCCTGCCAGTTGGGATGGGTTTGAAGTGAGTCTGTGAGCCCTTGGGAGAGAAAAGATTGCCCTCTTTCCGCCATCCATCCCTTCCCCCCCTTACCTTCCCGCAGCGCCTGCGCAGTGAGTTTCTGGAGGGATTTTTTTTTTTTTTTTTTGCAAAGGTCCAGCAACACAGCCAGAAGTCTGTCTTTAAATACTGCCTAGAAATTAACATTTTTAAACAAATTAAATAATATATAACTGAATAATATTTCAATGAATTGAAATTTAAAATGTATTCCCCCGACCCTGGAATTTATTCTTAGTTGGAGTGAGTATGTTCGCCCTTCACCGAGCTCCAACAGTTGTTCCTGACCCCATGTGGTGCTGAGGTGGCTGCCAGGGCGCTTGCACTGAGAAATGGGATTCAATTTCAGAAAAGAGAATTTAAAAAAAAATTCTCTAACCCGTAAGAATTTGTAAGAAATCAAGATGTTTGGAATTATGTTTGAAGCCATTTTTTTTTTGCCATGCGTTATTTATGAGGTATGTTTACATACAATAAAATGTCCCCAGTTTCAGTACAGAGTTCAATGAGTTTTGACAGATGCATACTGAACAGTCCAGTCACCTCCAAAAGTTCCTTCATGCCCTTCCCAGTTATTTTCCCGTAAGACAACAACTAGTCTGAAATCCCTCATTATAGATTAGTTTTGCCTGACTTAGAATTTCATACAAAGGGAATAGAGTATTTCTCCTTTGAGTCTGGATTCTTTTTTTTTTTTTAAGATTTTATTTATTTGACAGAGACAGCGAGAGCAGGAACACAAGCAGGGGGAGAAGCAGGCTTCCCACTGAGCAGGGAGCCCGATGTGGGACTCGATCCCAGGACTCTGAGATCATGACCTGGGCTGAAGGCAGCCGCTTAACGACTGAGCCACCCAGGCGCCCTTGAGTCTGGATTCTTTCACTCAACCCTATGTCTATGAGATTCAGAGACATATGAAGTAGTTTGTTTCCTTTCATTGCTGCGTTGTAGTCCATGATCCCATTCTTGTGTTTCTTGTCAATTCTTCTGTTACTGGACACCTGGGCTGCTTCCAGTTTTTTGGTATCATGAATAAAACTAATATGAACATCTGAGTGCAAGTTTTTGTGTGGACATACTGCAATCGCATGCTGTGGACGGCTCACTAGAGCCGATTTTGCAAACCTCAACTGTGGTTCAGTGATGGCATATTAGTAGCTTGAAATAAGTCATGGTGGGAGTGTTTACACCATAATTGGGAAATGCTACAAATTAGAGGGTTGTTTTTTTTTTTTTTTTTTCCTGGAGAGCTGGTTGTTAAACATTTACCAGCACATCACTGGACATATGTTCTTATTTCTTTGAATACCTAGGAGTCAGATTGCTGGATTGCACGTGTTTACCTCTATAGGAAGCTTCCGACCTGTTTCCAAAGTGGTTCACCACTTTAATGACAGTGCATGAAAGTCCCAGTTGCTCCACATTCTCAACGATATGTGGTATTTATTGTCAGTCTTTTTAATTTTTGCCAATGAATGGTGAAAATCCGAATAGAATGGGGGCGATGGGAAATGGGAGGTTATATGACAGCCCAGTAAGCCAAACTTTCGTCTCTCTTTATAGGCAGAGAAACATTAAATACACGTGGAAGCATGTTGACGTCTCCGCACCTAGGGACTGTTCTCTATTCTTTCCCATTTCACCACATAAGGATGCTGAGGTTCCAAACAGGAGAATGTAGCCAGTTCAAACACCACAGGCAATTCACACTGTCGGGGAAATAATTAAATAATAAAATCTTGTGCCAGCCTGTGAATCCTCTCCACAAAGGTAGAAAAGAATGAAATAGTTTTATTTTTGAATAAACATTAAACCAGACCGCAATGTGCAACTCAAGCAATGCGCTAAAGAGCTTTCAAAGACAGAAAGAAACCTCACCTTTTATGCAGCCAGGCAGCTCTAACCCGTTAGTTAGATACACGTTCTCAAGAAGGACAATTTGTCCTCGAGCAAGAGAACTTGACAGCACCGTTTGCTATACATAGTTCATCTCCAGTTCACCTGGAGATCGGGGTAGCCATCTGCCCTTACCCAGAGGAAAAATAAAACACCTATCTCTTTGACAAGCAGGTAACAACTTGGGGCCAAGAGCCTAGGTCAAATTCCTACGGAGACGAGGAGATAAGGGTGTTAGACTCGATGTTTACATTTCAAAGAGATGGCTCCAAGGCCCTTAAGAACAACATTCCTGGGTAATGAAACTGGCAAGAGGCCTGTGTAGCTTTTTACAAGATTTACGTGCATTTGGAAGGGACAGGGAAAAGATTTTACAAGTCTTCTAAAGGAAATGCTCTAAGAGAAGAGAGGATGGAAAGCCTCGTCCACTTTTGACACCAGGGAAAATTCAACTTTTGAAAAATTTGTTCTTACCCTACAATGCCTTCACACATTTCCCTGCTCTGTGCCCCATTCCAGGTCCACACTTCCCTCGCCTCCTCAACGTGGTCATCTATGACTAATCTCTCAAAATCCTTACCAACTCCATTCCTAAAGTAAACTGCCCAGAACAGCAGGCTGCTCCTCCTAGGGCCAGACACCCCAGCCCCGGGCCCAACCAGAGACCCGCTGTTATCAAAATCTATGACTACAAGTTTCTTGGAACTGGCAAATGTTGCAGTTCTGCGGTCTGATTGCAACTCATTTCAAATGCGGTAAAACCGAGACACAGGAAAAGCCCAAATGGGTACCTAGGGCTTCGGGTCACTGGCCAAAAAGAGGGCACTTAAGGATTTCCCGCCCGGACTCAGGAACCCCTAAAGTCAGCCCCAAGTGACTGAAAAAAAATTCCTGCTTTACTCCACCACGGCACGATTGGGGTTGAAGTCCACCGCACGCAAGTCTCCACCCGACTGCGCCTGCGCGAGTCAGGACGTGCGAATTTGCCTCAGACCCTGACGTTTCAGGCAGCCCCTCCTAATCCGGAACACGACCCACATTCCGCCGGTCCTGCCTTGACAGGCGTGACCCTAACCCAATAAGCATGGAGGGCTGAATCCAGCGGAGCCAATGGCGAAAGTCCGAAGGGCGGTGGAGGCGGACTCTGCGAGGAAACAAGAAGACAGGCCCAAGATGGAGGCGGCGGTGGCCGTAGCGGCGTGACAGGTGAGGGCGGGCCGGGCGGGGTTAGGTTTCTGGAGCGACCGCCGGGCACGGGCAGGGAGCCGGGACCGAAAGCTTAGTCCCAGGATGGCTTCGCCTGGGCCCCGGCGCCCCCCGCCCGGAACCGGAGGAGTGGTTTGACCCGGGGCGAGACCATCGTCGACAGCGGGGGTGGGGTGGGTAGACAGGAATAGGGGTGCAAGGCTGCGGGGGATGGTTTCGCCCTTTCGCGTGTGGCAGTGCGCCTGCGCCGAGCTGGAAGGCCCTCGGTAGGCGGGGCCGGGTTGAATGGGGCCTGGGCTGTGGTGCGGTGTCCGGGCTCCCTCTAAACCTCCTTGAGGTCTCTTGGTGAACCTGCCTTGCCGGCCATGGGGAGTGCGTGGAGCTGTGGTTCACTAGTCACGACCCACTAGGAGACTGTTTGAGGATTCCCCCATTACTCCTCTTTATTCCTCCCCAGCCTCCTTCCATTGTCACCAGTAATACGTCCGTGATCCCTTCATTAGTTAGGGGGGATTTTGGACCCCTTCACCCCCCGCTTTAAACCTGTTTATCTCACCTCGACAGTGCTTGGTAATGCACCATTACCCTCCATTCCCCCATGACAATGCCTGGTGATCTCCGTTATCCACTCTTCTCCCCATTACAGTCCCTTCAGCACAGTTTGTGCTGAGCCCCTATGAAGTCCCCATCACAGCCTGGTGACTGCCGTTAGCCACCGAACACAGTGTTTGAGAGCCTGCCACCGTTACAGCCCAGGGCTTAGGGATTCCTGCAGGACCCTTAAAAACACTGTTGGGTGCAATTCCCATTTCCCCCCAACTAAGGGCAGTATCTGATGATCTTGCATTTCTTTCCCATCATCCTGTCTGTGACTCCTCCCTCACCACAGTGTCTGGTAACCACCCTTTCTCCATTAAAAAGCCAGGACAGCCTGTTCTTGTCCTTTATGTACCTGACACGCCTAATTGCAGTGTGGTTTGACTTCCTTGTTACCCCCATCCCCCCAGCACAGAGACTCGATACTCCTGTGCCCTCCAGGACAGTTTGTGCTGCCTCCTTGTGTGGTTACTACCCTCTCCTCTGCCTCCACCCTATGAATCCTGGACCTTGGCCCTTAATAGGGGAGGATGAGCAGAGGAGACACTGGATGAGTTCGAGGTGTTTACAAGATCCCTTGGCCGTTGTGTGTAGATTGGGCAATGGGGGTGGGGGTGATGTGGAGCCTGGAGATTGAATTTTTTTTTTTTGGTCCCTTCCACTTTGCTTCCAGACTATCATTACTGGACCTCTGAATTCCTCCTGTGTTCTAGGAGCCCCATGGCACCTGCTCAGCCCCGCCTCAGCCCGTCTTGACAAAGTCCTAGGCTCCATGGAGCCACCACGGGGCCCCCCTGCCAACGGGGCCGAGCCATCCCGGGCAGTGGGCACTGTCAAAGTATACCTACCCAACAAGCAACGCACGGTGGTGAGTCTGATGGCACAGCTGGCGGGGGGTGGGGATGGACCCAGTTGTAAGTCTTGGATCAGAACGGTGACTCGGGGAGGCGGGGTGGGGTGGGGTGGGCGGTGAGGCTTCTACAGAGGCCCAGGAAAGTCGGCTGGGGCCCTTGTTGGGCACTGACCCACCCGTCTGCACACAGGTGACTGTCCGGGATGGCATGAGTGTCTACGACTCTCTAGACAAGGCCCTCAAGGTACGGGGTCTCAATCAGGATTGCTGTGTGGTCTACCGGCTCATCGAGGGGTAAGTGTGTCCCCCTCCCCGCTTCGACTCCCTCCACTGGGCACCCAGCCTCCTGTCCCCTCCTCGGAGGCATCCGATTCCTTCCCTCTGTCGTGCAGTTTCCATTAGTCTTCCCTTAAGCTCAGTGACTCCATGAGTGTGTGCAGCTTTTGTTTCATAACTTCATTCATTCATTGGCCTTTGAGGCCAGCAGCTCGTCTCTCCTTGGCCCTCAGGTCCTCGCCCTGCTCCCGCGCCTCGTGCCGGAGTTCATCTGTGGTGTTCTTTCACGATTTCATCTGTTTGCCAGCTCGCTGCATCCTCTGCCTCCTCGTTCTTGGTCTGCCGAGCTGGGCCACGCAGGCCTTCCATTTATTCTCTGTCCTGGGCTTCCTTAATTGTTTTGTTCGACGCACACATGGCTTTTTATTTGTCGTCTCGGCCGCATTAGCCACTTTTTCAGGGGCTTGCTGAGCGCTTCTGAGATTTCGTGGTTTATTCACTGTCTCATTTGCTCCTCACCGTGTGATTAAGAGCATGGGCTCTTCACACTGGCCAGCCACTCTCAGTCCTTTGTGGCCTTGGGCCAGTCACTTTATCCCTCTGAGCCTCAGTTTCCTCATCTGTAAAATGGGGGCGAGGATAGTAATTAGTTCCTAGAGTTGCCATGATGAAAATTAAACACGTTAGATGTTGCTCCATGGATGATGAGCATGGAGAGACTTTTGGGGGTTCCCTGCCTCCCACGAGCCCTGTCCCCCCTCTCACTCACTCCCTTCCATGCCTCCTACAGGCGAAAGACAGTCACCGCCTGGGACACGGCCATTGCCCCGCTGGATGGAGAGGAGCTCATCGTAGAGGTCCTTGAAGACGTCCCACTGACCATGCACAATTTTGTGAGTGTGGGGTGGAAAGTCGGGGCAGACTGTGGGCATGGGGCGGGAGGGTCCTAGACCAGGCCTCAACCTTCCCTGCTCTGTGGCAGCAGGTACGGAAGACGTTCTTCAGCCTGGCGTTCTGCGACTTCTGCCTTAAGTTTCTGTTCCACGGCTTCCGCTGCCAAACCTGTGGCTACAAGTTCCACCAGCATTGTTCCTCCAAAGTCCCCACAGTCTGTGTTGACATGAGCACCAACTGCCGACAGTGAGCCTGGCCTGGGGTGGGTGGGGGAGTGGGGACGACAGAAGCCACAAGGTTCTTACAGACAGCTGACTCTTGTCCTCTTGCCGTATCCCCTTAATGCCCTCAAGGTTCTACCACAGTGTCCAGGATTTGTCCGGAGGCTCCAGACAGCACGAAGCTCCCTCACACCGCCCCCTGAATGAGCCGTTAACCCCTCAGGGTCCCAGGTAGGGGTGCCTTAGCTGGAGGCCTGTTGTCGGGAGAAAAAGATCTGGAGGCCTTCATAGACCACAAGCCATACTTCATTCATTTGTTTATTTGCACACATTAAGCACCTGCAGGTGTGGAGCTGTGGGACCTTGGGCAAGTCACCTAATCTCTCTGGGCCTTAGTTTTCTCATCTACGAAGAGGGGACAATAATACTTTTTACCACATAGGGTTCTGGTGAGAATTTTTTTTTTTTTTTTTTTAGAAAATTCTTTCTTTCTTTTTTTTTTTAAAGATTTTATTTATTTATTTGACAGAGAGATAGAACAAGTAGGCAGAGAGGCAGGCAGAGGGAGAGGGAGAAGCAGGCTCCCCGCCAAGCAGGGAGCCCGATGCGGGGCTCGATCCCAGGAGCCTGGGATCATGACCTGAGCCGAAGGCAGCTGCTTAACCAACTGAGCCACCCGGGCACCCCTCTGGTGAGAATTTAAATGTGTTAAGGCATATCCAGTGCTTAGAATGAGATCTGGTACAAAATAATAAGTCCTTATTAATTACAAATACATATGTATAAGTATCTAACTGTTTCGTTAATTCTTGCAGTATAACCATGCTGAAACCTTTCCATTTTGAAATACATATTATTTTATCATAAATTCCCTTTTATTTCTCTTTAACATCAAGTATTATAATACTGTAGTATTTCTTTTTTTTAAAACACTTCTTTTTTTTTTTTTAAGATTGTATTTATTTGTCAGAGAGAGAGAGAACATGAGCCGGGGGAGGGACAGAGGAAGAAGTAGGCTCCCCTGCTGAGCGAAGAGCCTGATGTGGGGCTCGATCCCAGGACTCTGAGATCATGACCTGAGCTGAAGGCAGACGCTTAACCGACTGAGCCACCCAGGCGTCCCAATACTGTAGTAGTTCTATATTAAAGTATATGATTGCTCTAAGGTAGCATAAGTTTATAAAATATGCATTTTATGTGTCTACAAATACAGTACATTATATTAATATATCATGTGTTCTATGTACATTATTTTTATGTAATATAAAACACATTTTTATGTAACAAAATAGTAAAGTTAGGGCATTATGTTGTTTTTAATTATGGGTACATGTAGATTAATTTCTATGCATTTCATTTCAGGATAGTGAAAGGAACATTTAAAAATACACTTGTGACACTAAAATATATATAACATATCTTTATGTATTAACATGTACATCTGTGTATAACATATAGTTGGCCTTTGAACAACATGGGCTTGAACTGCATGGGTCCTGTCACACGTGGATTTTTTACATGCAGTACTATAAGTGTATTTTCTCTTATGATTTTCTTAGAAACATTTTCTTTTCTCTAGCTTACCCTATTGTAAGAATACAGTATATGATACATTGAACATACAAAATATGTGTTACTCGACTGCTTATGTTATCGGTAAGGCTTCTGGTCAGCAGTAGGCTCTTAGTAGCTAAGTTTTTGGGGAGTCCGAAGTTACACATGGACGTTCAGCTGGGCAGGGGGTCAGTGGTGCCCCTAATCCCTGCATCGTTCAAGGGTTAACTGTGTGACGTTACTGTAATAGGGCATATTCAGAAGCATTGGCATCTTAATACAGATATATGTTGTATGTCACATAATAATAGATTTGAGTAGTACACACAGAAGATATTATTTATTACTCTTCCCCCCCCACTATCTTCTGTGGCTTGCTATTCCTCCTTTAGGTCTTTACTCAGATGTCCCCTCAGGGAAGCCTTTCCAGACAGAATCCGTGACACTTTCTGTCTCCTCGTGTTGCTTTACCTTTTCTTTATTGCACCTGTCACCAGCGGACATATTAAATATTCCTTGGCGTTTTTTGGCGCTCTCTCCTCACTAGAACACCAGCCCCACGAGGGCAGGAACTTGTTTTCGTTTTGCCCTCAGTTTTATTTCCACTTGCCGAGTGCCTGCCCTGTGGCAGACACCATCCTAGGTAGTGGAGAGCGGTAGTCACAGGAGACGGTGACTCGGAGCTACACATAATGTTTACCGGGCTGGGGGGCGGCTTTCCTCGTTCTCGTTGGTTCGACAGTGATTTCACAGCCTTTCCCCTGCTCTAGCTCCTGCACCCAGCACCGCGAGCCTGAGCACTTTCCCTTCCCCGCCACGGCCAACGCCCCTCTCCAGCGCATCCGCTCCACGTCCACTCCCAACGTCCACATGGTCAGCACCACAGCCCCCATGGACTCCAGCCTTGTCCAGGTTGGTGTGGAGGGGCTCATTCCCAGAGGGCACCGGGCAGAGGGGCGCGCCGTTCCTCCTGGCCCCTGTGTCCCCTCTCTGACTCCCGTCCCTCTTCTTGCAGCTCACTGCCCCGAGTTTCAGCACCGATGGTGAGCCCGCCCCCCCGACCCCACTCCCGTGCCCCGCGCCCCCTCACCCCACCCCCTGGGCCCCCACTCACATCCCCTCCACACTTGCAGCTGCCGGTAGTAGAGGTGGTGGCGATGGAGCCCCCCGGGGGAGCCCCAGCCCGGCCAGCGTGTCCTCGGGGAGGAAGTCTCCCCATTCCAAGTCCCCATCAGAACAGCGGGAGCGGAAGTCCGTGGCCGATGACAAGAAGAAAGTGGTAAGCTCCGGGGGAGCCTTGGGTGGGGACGCCACAGGCTGAGTGATGAGGGAAGTGGGCAGGCCCCTGAGATGCCGCCCATGTGGCCCACAGAAGAATCTGGGGTACCGGGACTCGGGCTATTACTGGGAGGTGCCGCCCAGTGAGGTGCAGCTGCTGAAGAGGATCGGGACGGGCTCGTTTGGCACCGTGTTTCGCGGGCGGTGGCATGGCGATGTGGCCGTGAAGGTGCTCAAGGTGGCCCAACCCACAGCTGAGCAGGCCCAGGCCTTCAAGAACGAGATGCAGGTGCTCAGGTGAGATGGCACGAGTGTGTGTGGGGAGGGGGGGCGCGGGGGCGGGGTGGCTTTGGCGCCTCCCCCAGGGAAAGGCCGCGCTCAGGGCCCTTCCCGCACATCAGCCGTGTTTGTGTTATAAGCATCAGTGTAAGCTGTTTCTCAATCAGGGATGTTCCTTTCCCCTCTGGGAGATGGCTCTGTCTAGAGGCCCTCTGATGATATTATTGTTTGGGTTTGGGTTGATACTGCTGTTAATTCATGTCTCCGCCTCCAAAACGTGGGTCTTCTCATTTGCCCGGCACGGGTGGGTATGGCCGTAGGACTTGGGCGTTACTGCGTGCCCTCACGTTAATAGCGTGCTGTTAAGCGCGGTGCCAGGAAGTCTCGTGTCCCTCCTTCCTCTCTGCTTGTATCACATCGTTAGTATTAGGTTTATCGGGGTGGATTCCTGTTATTAATCACAGTAATGCCGTGATTTCAAGAACAGTATTATTTAACTTACTTTAGTCATTAATTAACGGTTGTAGTTGCTCTACTTAATACGTTGTTAATAGCATATTAGTTAATTTGCACTGAGAAACGCTGGTGTTCCTTTTCTGCCACTCTAGTTACTACCACTCCTGGGGTTGCTGACGTGGACTTGTCCTCTGACAAAAAATGGGCACAGTTACGTTACAGAGTTGATGTTATCATAATTTCTTGTGCTATTTTAACATTTATCCTCGTTATGGACACCGCAGTAAGAAAACTTTTATTCTCTGTTCCTCTCTGTGAAATGATTTGAGCACGCTGTTAGTTTGCATCGTATTAATGTTTTAACCGTAATTGCACCACTGTGAAGAACGCTCCTGTCCTCTGTTACCCACTCTGGCGTGAGCAGAATTGCAGAGCATTGTCGATGTTTGCATTTGTGTGACCGTAATACCTGAGGTTACTCCTTCTATAAGGAGGGAAGATTTTCTTCTAAACCAGAGGGGGGGTCTGTTCTTCCGTGATGGAGTTTCTGTGAGGTAGACTCGGGTACCCAGTAGCAGTAGCAAGGATAGTGACGTTTTCAGGGTGCTTACCTGTGGTAGGTGCTGTTCCAGGTGCCTTGCCGATCATTTGGTAACTCTTCTTGCCAACATCCCTATAAGGTAGCTGATATAATGATCACAGTTTTGCAGTTGAGGAAAATGAGAGGTTAAGTGTCGTCCCTGAGGTTGCACAGTGAGTACCCGGGGAAGCCTGGATTGGAACACAGGATCTAATCTGAGTCCTAACTCCAAGCTCTTTACCTCTGAGCCTCTCGTGGTGATTAACAGGATGTAGTCACACGTCACTGGTATTTTTACGGGCGTGTATCAGTAGTATTAGGCTGCTGTATCAGTGAAGAAGGTTGGCATTCCACGTTCTTGTCTGTGAAACGGTCACAGGTCCAGGTCATGGTCGGGGTCAGAGGTTGGCAGGTGTCGATGATGGAGAGCCACTGGTCGGTAGAGGGGTAGGGGGCAGTGGTCTCTCCCTCCCGCTTTTGTTGGGAGACTCGGCTGGGGAAGCTGGGGACACAAGCCCCCCGGGGACGGAATCCTAGCCCATCCAACATACCTCACAAATGCAGTGCGTCTGGCCGCGGCCTGGCCCCGAGCCTCCTGACAGACAGGGTGGAAATGACGACAGAAGGCAGCAGTGAGTGGCACCATCCCTGATGCTCCGAAAGGGGGTTACAGCCGCTCTCTTTCCTTCCCGCCCCGGTACCACCCTCCCTGCTTACAGGAAGACACGGCACGTCAACATCCTGCTGTTCATGGGCTTCATGACGCGGCCGGGCTTCGCCATCATCACGCAGTGGTGCGAGGGTTCCAGCCTCTACCACCACCTGCATGTGGCCGACACGCGCTTCGACATGGTCCAGCTCATTGACGTGGCCCGGCAGACCGCCCAGGGCATGGAGTGAGCCTCCCGGCCTGGGGGTGAAGGGAGGGGGCCGGGGGGCTTGGGGCGGGGAGATGAGGTAACCCCGCGCGCCGGCCAATTTGCCTTCTACTTCCACCCCTACAGCTACCTCCATGCCAAGAACATCATCCACCGAGATCTCAAGTCTAACAGTATCTGCCTGTCCCTGTCTGCGGGCTTGCGGGGGGGTGGGGGCTCAGTGGGGGTGGCTCTTGTTGGGGGGCCCTCTGGAGATGCATGGGGAGGGACACGTGTCACGTGGCTCAATAGGGGCTCTAATGGGGGGGTGTCTCTTGGTCAGGACTCAAGGTTGTGGCTGATTCGGGTGCTGTTGTTGGGGACTTTGGTCAGGGTCCAAGCTATGGGAGCTGTGGAGGGCATGGCAGGTCTGGGTGCTGCTCGAGGGGCTTCCTGGCTAGGAGCCGCGGTGGGGTGGGGCAAGCATAGGGGGCATTAATTGGAGTTCCCCACTCAAGTCAAGATTGTAGCTAGTTTGTGTGATACCGGGGGGCTTCTGGTCGGGGTCAGAGGCATGGCTGGTGGGGGGGGCGTCAATGGGAATCGCCCAGTCAGGGTGGGAGACGTGGCTCTTGGGAGCTCCTCTAGTGGCCCTTGACCCTGGTGGACATCTTCCTACACGAGGGGCTCACGGTGAAGATCGGTGACTTCGGCCTGGCCACGGTGAAGACACGGTGGAGTGGGGCCCAGCCCTTGGAACAGCCCTCAGGCTCCGTGCTGTGGATGGTGAGTTGGGCCAGGCTGGACTGCGGCCATCCAGATGGGGGCGTGGGTGGCTGGGGCGGGATGTGGGGAGCTGCGTGGGGTGGGGATGCTTGTGCCAGATGGGGGCGTCTAGACTGCTCATGCTTTACCCCACGTGGGTGCTCTGAGTTGTACCCAGTGTGGTTAGTGGGATCTGGGACAGTGGGCGGCCATTTGCTGACCTCCATGGTTCCCCCCTGCCTGGTCTTCCCTATTGAAGGCGGCTGAGGTGATCCGTATGCAGGACCCGAACCCCTACAGCTTCCAGTCAGATGTCTACGCCTATGGGGTTGTGCTCTATGAGCTCATGACCGGCTCGCTGCCCTACAGCCACATTGGCAGCCGTGACCAGGTGGGCCCCACCCTTTACCCATAATCTCCCAGGCACAGACCCCAGATTTCCTCCTTTGTAAAGACCGAGAATGCCACACTTCCCCCAGAAACCCAAAATCTTCTGGGTTGAGAGCTCTCAGCATCCTCTGGGCTTCCCTACCTAGAATCCCCTCCTTCCCTACATATCTACAGTCCTCTGGGTCCTTGAAGTCCAGAACCTGCCATGGCCCCCAAACACACCCAGAAGCCCCCTGAAACTCTAGATACCTACAGTCCTCTGGCCTGGGTACTCAAAATCCCCCAAGTGCCAAAGCCCAGAATCCCATTTCTCCCAGTGACAGAAGCCGTCTGTGCTTCTGGAATACTCACAGATACCCACAGTCATTCAGGCCTTGGGTATCTGGCAGGCTTTGGGGGCCCTGGAACCCATGATACTCTGGGCCCCAGGCTCTCCGAGTTCTCCACGTTGAAGGCCTCCAGGCCATCAGAAACCTGGGATCCTCTAGGCTCCAAGCACTGAGCTGTCACAATCCTACAGGCCACCTGGACCCATAGTTCTCTAGGCACCAGCCCCCTACAGAAACACAAGCCCCTGAGTTTTAGACTCCTTTAGCTCCTCCAGACCCAGAACTTCGTGTTTCCCCTGACTCAGTACTTTCTAGGCTTGTAGAAACCTAGGAGGCCAGGGATACCTGTAATTCTGGATTTCTCCCAAGCTTCAATCCCTCTGTTCTGCAGAGAATCCCTGTCCTCAGAGACCCAGTCCCAAGTCCTCAGAGACCCAGTGTCCTTGGATCCACAAGATCCCCACAGCCCTCCAGACCCCAATACCCAGAGTACCCTAGTTTCCCCCAAAAGGAGCCTCCAAAGCCCCTTGAGACCCAGAATTCCCTCAGCCTCCCAGCCCAGACCCCCAGATCACCCCATTCCTGTCCCTCCAGATTATCTTCATGGTGGGCCGTGGCTATCTGTCCCCGGACCTCAGCAAAATCTCCAGCAACTGCCCCAAGGCCATGCGGCGCCTGCTGTCTGACTGCCTCAAGTTCCAGCGGGAGGAACGTCCCCTCTTCCCCCAGGTGGGCCTGGTAGGAGGGCTGGATACACTGGGGAGGTCGGTGCTCAGGAGGAGGAGGACTCCGGGGTGTCAGTGGGAATTGTGCAAGTTCAATGCTCAGAAGTGTACGGCGTGTGTGCGTGTGTGCGCTTCCCCAGTAGGCTGGGGTTTGTGGGTGTCGGGGTGCCCATGTGGCTCCGGACACCCCCCCCTAACCTGCCCTTGCCCCCAGATCCTGGCCACGATTGAGCTGCTGCAGCGGTCACTCCCCAAGATTGAGCGGAGTGCCTCCGAACCCTCCTTGCATCGCACCCAGGCCGATGAGCTGCCTGCCTGCCTGCTCAGTGCAGCCCGCCTTGTGCCTTAGGCCCTGCCCCCAGCCACCCGGGAGCCAATCTCAGCCTGCCACGCCAAGGAGCCCTGCCCACCAACCAATCATTGTTCTGTTTCTGCCTTGATAACTGCCTCAGGATCCCCCATCCCCGTCCTGGGAGATGAGCGGGTCCCCATGTGCTTTTCCAGTTCCTCTGGAATTGGGGGACCCCCGCCAAAGACCGAGACCCCTGCTTCCTCCATGATTTGGTTTCCTCTTGCCTTTGGGGATACTTCTAAATTTGGGAGCTCCTCCATCTCCAATGGCTGGGAGTTGTGGCAGGGATCCCACTCAGAACCTCTCTGGAATTTGTGCCTGATGTGCCTTCCACTGGATTTTGGGGTTCCCAGCACCCCCTTTGGATTTGGGGGGTCCCCTCTGTGTCTTCCCCACCATTCAAGGACCCCCCTGTTCACCAAGAAGCACAGAATTCTGCTGGGCCTTTGCTTGTTTATTTTGCTTCCCGACTCTTCTCGTGGGGTTCAGAGCCGCTGAAGGGTGGGGGTGAGTCCAGGCAAGGAGTGGTTGGGGGGAAGTGCGGACCACACGAACAGCGCCACTGCACGCTCACCACAGGCGGCACGAGGAACGCAGACCACGTATGCCAAGCACGGCACGAGAGGAGGCCACGGCAGTCACAGACAGACATCACAGCAAAGGTGGGGAAGCGGAGGACCATTGGCCCTCCCTGTGCAAAGGATTCTGGGAGGATGGGTGGAGTTTGCATATTTAAAGATAGCTGTCAGAGGCAGGGAAGTGGGAGTATGGGTCCCTGGGGAACAGGAGGGTCCTAGCAGTGGGAGGGCCTCCCAGTGTGTTGAATGGGGCTGGGGGCGGGTAGGAGAAATCCCTGCGGGGCTGGGTCGTGGCATCTGACGCGGTGGCTCCAGAGATGGGAGATCCGTGGAGAGGGCCTCCAAGGCAGGGGTTTCTTAAGGATTTCGGGAATTCTGATGGGGCACACGGCGCACTTGAGAGATCTGGGACCAGGAGGACGATTTTCCAAGAATTTCGGGGCTCCAGGAGGGGCCTTGGTGTCAGGGCCAGAACGGGTTGCCTGGTGTTTGGGAGCTTCTGGGAAGGAAAGTGCACTCCGGGGGGCGGGGGCGGCCGGGAGTAGAGGTCTTCGGGAGTTTGGAGGTTCTAAAACTGAAAAGTACGTCTTGAGGTGGCTGGGAGTGGGCTTTTGAAAGGACTTGGGGCTTCCAAAAGTGAGAACTGGTGTTAGGAGCAGGAGTGAGGGGTTCCCCAGGGACTTGGGCATTCTGCGGAGTGAGAAGAGGGATCTTGGCGGACCAGGAGAGGGCTTCTCAAGGGATTTGGAGACTCCAGAAGTGAGAAATGGATTCAGGGCCCAGAGGGGGGTTGCCCAGGAGGAATTAAGGGTTCTCAGGGTGGGGTGTCAGTCGGAGAAGAGGCTGGCGAAGGACTTCCTCAGGCTGCGGATGGTCTCAGCTTTCACCTCGTCCTGGCTAAGGCTGGGCCTGGGCGGGGCTGGCTCTGGAAGGTTGAAGGCATTGGTCAGAGACTGGGATTTGCTAGAGAGAGACAAGGTGGAGGCATGGGAGGAAGGGGGGGGAGGAAGGGAGGAAGGGGAGAGAAACACAATGTTACCCCAGGCCCGGCCCAGCCCTGCCCCTCTAGTCCTGGGGCTGTGCCTGTGACCCTCCCACCCACCCTCACAGGCCTGGACCCTGCTGGAGTCTCGGGTGGAGTTGGGGGAGCCCTGGGCCAGGCTGGGAGGACTTGGATCTAAGGTGAAGTCTGGGCTTAGTGGGAAGAGGCCCAGACTGAACCTCCTCTTCACATTCTAGGCTGGACTGGGAGGAGTTGGAGGTGCAGGGGAAGATGGGCGGGGCACTTTCCAGTCTGGGTGAGGTGTCCTGGAGGAAGCACGGTGTGGTTCGCACCCAGGACTGGCTGGCGGGGGGTGGTGGGGGGGGGCAGGGCTAAGGGGGGAGTAGTTGCATGTGGCGGGGAGGACTTCTAAGCTAAGGTGGGGGGAAGTCTGGAGTGCACCAGAAGAGGTAGAGAGGACGGTATGATGATTTGGGGGGAGACTGGGATGGCCCAGAGAGGAGCCTAGGCTGTAGGGAAAGCATGAGGGCAGCTGGGAAGAGCATGAAGTGACAGGACGACAGTGAATTGGGCCGGGAGGAGTTTGGGGGTTCGGCTGGGAGGAGTCCGTTTGGGCAGGAGAAGGGTGCGTTTTGCTGGGAAGGCTCCAGACGGGCGGGGAGGAAGATCTGCTGGGCAGGGAGGTACTCGGGGAGGGTCAGCAAGGCGCCAGGGTTGGGCCCAGAGGGGCTGGGGTAGGGGGTTTTCCCAGGGGCCTGTTTGGAGGACCTGGAACTAAAAAGGGGTTTCTCTGGGATTCTGGCAGGAATCTCTGGTGTGGAGGGGTGGATAGCTCGGAGGAGGGTTCTGCCCAGACAGGACATGGAGCTCTTGGGACTCCCGTGTGGGACCTGGGTCCAAGGAGCCTGGGAGCTGGGGCCACTCTCCTGGTCGGGAGCCTGTTTTGGGAGCAGCAAGGCAAGGGCTGCCGTGGGGTCCTCTTACTTGAGCTGGGGGTGCGGGGGTCCCCCGGCAGTGGCGGGTGGCGGCACGTCCTGGCTGGGTTTCTGGGCCAGCTGAGGCTTGGTGGGCCGTCCAGCAGGTCCTGGGCCACTGGGCCGCGGCTGCTGCGTGGTGGGTGGCCCAGTGCGGGGCATGGGACCCGCCTGGCTGGCCTGGCGGGTGGGGCCGGCAGGGCCCGGGGGTTTCTGGGGTGGGCCCTGGCGCTGCTGACCACCCGGTGGGGCCCCCGAGACCTTTGGCGGAGCCTGACCGGAGACGGATGTCTGCCGGGTAGCCTGTGGGGGGCCCGCCTGGCGCTGGGGAGATGGGGAGGCGGGTGGGCGGGCTGCTGGAGGTGCCCCAGGTCCTCCCGCCACCGGCCGGGATTGGCGGCCTTGACCCTGGGCCAGCGGTGGGGCCTGGGACACAGGCTGCTGGGGCGCTGATGTGGGACTTGGTAGGCGCTGGGGCAGGGGACTGCCAGCTGGGGGTCCAAGGCCCGAAAGGTGCTGCTGGCCCTGCGGGGGCGGGCGCTGCTGCAACGGGGGTCCCTGGCGTTGGGGGCCTGGGCCCGGCTGTGGAGGGCCACCTGAGGGACAGAAAAAGTGCACATGTGAGAGGTGGGTGGGGGGTCTGCCAGTCCAGTAGGGGCCCAGGAAGCCGGCCCCTCACTTACCCTGGGGTGGGGGTCGTTGCTGAGCCGGAGGCCCCGAGGGCTGCTGGGAGGTCTGGCGGCCCAAGGGCAGGGCCCCTGGGGACGGAGTCTGCGGCAGAGGAGTGGAGCAGGAGAGATTAAAAATAGTCACGGGCCGGCCTGAGCGTCAGCCAATCAAAACGACACGGGCTGTTCTTGTGCTGGGTGTTGCCGTGCCTGTGGCTGAGCCGAGGGGGTGTCAGGCCGTGTTTGTGTGTGTGTGTGTGTGTGTGTGCTGGGGGGGGGGCTAGTTCCCAGGGGCTGGCCGGGAGGCACTCAGGGAAATCAGGACAGCGGCTGTTTGATCAAGTTTAAAAGCGACTGCTAACTGCCACCACCCACGCGTCGTGGCAGCGCCCTCGGCCGGCCGCTTCTTAGCTCTGCGGCGGCGTGACCCCGGGCTGGCCGGCCCGCCACCAGCCGCCTCGCGCCAAGGGCCATCGCCCGGCACCAGGGGCCTGACCTGGCTGTGGGAGCCCCGGCCGGGGGAGGCCTCCCGCTGCCGCTGCCTGGGCAGGGCCTGGGCCATCTTGTTGACCACAAGCTCCACGATGAGCTGCTTGTCTTCATCTTGGTGGTCCCCGATGAGCGGCATGGAGGAGCCCACCACCTGGGGGAGGAAAAGGGGCGCAGTGAGGAGAGAGGCGGGAAGGTGCCTGGGAGGGTGACAGTGACAAAGTGCCTTCAGTTGGGGAACGGCAGGGCTGCTGCCAAGGAAACGGAGATTCAGTTTGCCAAGCACCAGCTCTGCAGTGTGAGGAAGGCTTGTGGGTTACAGGTACCTTACAGCTGGGGCGGGGGAGGGGGGGTCGGTTGCTACAGCTCAGAGCAGAGTTCCACTCAGGGCCTGTGGGGCCAAATCCAGCCCACCTCACCCCTGTTTGGGGATGGCCCCTGAGCTAAGGGGTGGGTTTTGCACTTTTGAATTGTTGGGGAAAAAGCCAAAAGAAGATTTCATGCCATGTGAAAACATATGAAGTTTAGATTTCTATGTGCATATGGTTTTAGGGAATGTGACACAGCCGTGCTTTTTTTTTTTTTCTTTTCAACATACTGTCTTTGGCTGTATAGCCCACAAAGCCCAAAACGTGCACTGTCCGGCCCTTGACAAAACGTTTACCAATCCCTGCTTTATAGTGTGCTAGGTGCTCTGTCGTTCACGAAGAACTTTGTGGCTTATATAGTACTTTACAGTTTACAAAGCTCCTGTTCTTCAAGGGACTGGGGGTATATGGTGAGTTTAGATTTCGGACAGTGCTTTGCTAGGGCACCACTGTTTACAAAATGCCTTACCATGTATAAAGCGCTGCCGTTTACCAAGCACTCCACATTTTCAAGGCACTTTAGAGTTTATAAATGGCTTTGCAGTTTCCCAGGGGTACTGCTGTCTACAAAGAACCTTAGAATGTTGAAAGCACTTTGCTTCGATAACAGGGACCTCCCGGTTTACTGAGCTCCTTTTTTTAATTTTATTTTTTATGTTTTAATTTTTTTGAAAGATTTTATTTATTTGAGAGAGAGAGCACAAGCAGGGGGAGCGGCAGGCAGAAGGAGAAACAGGCTCCCCACAGAGCAGGGAGCCCCCCGCGGGGCTCGATCCCAGGACCCTGGGATCGTGACCTGAGCCAAAGGCAGACGCTTAACCGACTTGAGTCACCCAGGTGCCCCCCAAGCTCCTTTTTATTAAAAAATAGTTTTATAAAGCACTTCGCTGTTCACGCGGCACTTCCTACTTTGTAAGGTACCTTCCAGTTTAGAGAGTGCTTCAGTAGCCACCTTCTGGGCCATGGGGAACTGCACAGTTCACTGCGCGTCGCTGCCATGCGCCTCCCTCCGTACCCCCACCACTTTCCGGGCGCTCCCACCTCAATGATGTGATCCCTTCCGTCCTTGCCGTGCAGCGCCTCCACCGCGCAGATGTCCAGTCCCCCAAAAATCTCTGAGCAGGTATCCACCCACAGCTTGTACCTGCCAAGACGGGGGGGGGGGGGCAGGCAGCCTGTCAGTGCTTGGCTTGGGGCGCGCCACGCTCCCCGCCACCCCCACCTCCGATCCGGCCGGGCCCCGGGCCACCCCCACCTGTCAGACATGGCGATCTGCTCGAGCATCGCAGAGCCGGTGTTGGTCTTCCAGTTTCCCGACACTGACGTCCTCCTGCGGCGGGGAGGGGGGCCGAGAGGAGAGAGGACCGAAGCTCAGGGGAGCCTGGGCTGCGTGGGGCAGGGCCCCCCCCGACCCCGGCCCTGGTCTCTGCACTCACATGTAGGCTTTGTAGTTCTGCCCAATCTTCTGGACACGCACGTCATATTTGGCATCGATGAAGGGCTCGGCGGTGGCGTACGTCTTGGTCAGTGCCACGACACTCGCGATGTCCTGGAAGTCATGCTGGTTGTCCACCTTGACCTGTGGGGAGCGGGGCCTGCTGAGGACAGGGCAGCCGTGGGCCGCGGGGGCGGGGGGGGGGGCGCCTCGGGCTGGGGGCGTGCGCACCGATGGGCCGGGGGTCCCGGGGACATAACAACCGTGTGGCACTCAAGCATGCAGGACGGTGGGCCTCCTGGCTTTCACACGGACACAAGAGACACACAGGTGGGGAGATGCAACTTGGAACACATTGAAAACGGTTGAGTTGTCCACTTCAAGTGGGTAAGCGGTATGGGAGGTGACTTTTTTCTCAGTAAAGCTGTGGGAAAATGGTGTGTACGTATAGTCCGCGCACGTGAGCACCCAGACCCAAAGTCAGTGGTACACACGATACGAAAGCAGACAGAAGCACAGACACACATTCCAAGTTGGCTTCCTACGTACACAGAGCCAGACTCCGGGGGACGGAAAGCATACAGGACCCCAAGAGCCTTGAACATGAAAGACCACACGCTGTGTGTTCAACACAGAGGCACGCATATACACAGACACAAAGCCGGCTACACGAACAAAAGAATAGGACACACAAAACTGGTTGAACGTCCGACAGAAAATTGGGCCAAGAGAATCTAAGCATGTGAGGGAAACAATACACATCGATGAAGACGCCCCAGGACACACAGTCATACAGAATGACTGCTGTGCGTTGAATGTGCGACACACACAGACACACGCGCGCACGATGCCAGGAGCGTGCACCACGCCCACGCGCACACGCACACCCCGTCTGGGGACTCACCTTGCCCATCCCGGAGTGCGCATGCCCCATCTTCACCACCACAGGGTACGTCGTGCTGCTGAGCTGGTGGGGGGGAAGGCAGAGCACGGTCAGGGCGGGAGGGCCGATGGCCAGGGGTGGGGATGCCGCTGAGAGAAGCCCATTCAGTGGGAGCCACAGTAGGAGCCATTTCCCAGAAGGGGCGAGTCAGAGACAGATAGCAGCGCCAGGTCGGGGGAGGGGGGGTCACACAGCGTCTCTGAGCCCAGAATCGAACTCAGAGCCCTGCCTGCCTGTCCCTCCCTCCACTACCCCCAAGTGCCAGACATCCCGCCTCTGCTTTCCCGGGCAGAGGCATGGGATAGGGGTGGGGGACTTTTCCGGAAAAGGGAAAATTTGTTTTGACAGTGAATGGATGCTAGAGAAGTGAGTGTGTGCATGTGTGTGCGTGGGGGTGTGGTGGTGAGCACGTAGTGACCGGACCCCTGGGCCAGGCCTCCTGTGTGAGCATGGTTCGGACACAGCCCACAGACCCGCACACAAACCCTCGGAACCCAGACCCACACGACCAGACCCAGACGCTCCCACGCGTGTCGGGACCCGCACAATGGAAAGACCCAGGACCAGCGCAGGCTCGGAGCACGCCTTGCTCTCCGGCTGCCGAGATCCGCACGGCCGGTCAGCCTGCCAGGTGCTCGCCGTGGGGGCAGGGCCCGTGCCCCTGGCCAGCCTCACCGCCCAGCAGCGCACGGGCACACACATGCGGGCACACACACGCGCACACCCCCCCTCCTCTCGCCCAAACGCGCACGACAGAGGGACACACACAACGTGGAGGATTACGCATGCAGTACAGAGGCACGGCCACGGGACGCAGACAGAACTGGGCACGTACTGAACGCTCACAGACACACGCGACACTCCCAGGCATCCGCACGACGGACAGGACCCACGCCACATAGAGAAGTCCGCACCCTTCTGGGTATTCACATGACCACCACGGCCCTGGGCACACAAGAGGTCCACCTAGGGACACACACACACACACACACACACACACACACACACCCCATGCCCGGCCATCTATACAAACGGAGAGGCACACACACGGCCAGAGACGCCCACGAGCTGCCGAAGTAGAAGCCCACGCTCCTGGGTGGGCGCGCACGCACGCACACACACACATTCGGGTGTGGGGGTAACCCGAGTGCCCCGCGCCCCCGGCTGGGGGAGAGTGCAGCTGGCGGCCCGGGGCCGAGAGAGGGCATTCCTGGCATTCCCGGAGGGGCTGCTGGGGCGGCGGTGGCTCCCAGTTCCCGACAGGCACAGGAAGCCCGCAGGCTCAGGGTGACCGACTGACCTCCAGGCCTCCCCCTCTCTCCCCACACCCCCACCTTCCTCATTTCCCAAATGACTGGCATCACGACGGGGCCCTGCGAGGCACGGCGCTGGGACGGGGGTTCCGGGGGACCCTCTAGGGAGCATTCCAGGGCGACGGTGCAGAGGCTCGGGCGCCCTCGCGGCGCGGACGTGAACACCACGTCCACAGTTAGACGTGCAGCCTCCACCCGCCCTGCAGAGGCAGACGTGCGACTCCCAGAAGCAACACAGAACACAACGGGGCTACCCCCAACCCCCAGGTACACACGTGCACCGCGCGGAGGGGCACGCGCCGCCCAGGGGCGCACACACAGTTCTCAGACGCAGAGACACGGGAGAGCTGCGCGCTAGTGCACCCCCCCCCCCCCCGTTTCTAGGCCCCTCTTTTCATAAACGTTCCTTGTTTCCGCGGGACCTGAGCCTGAGCACAGCCCCGTGTGTATGTGTGCGGGCGGGGAGCTTCGCACTCTAGGGTCCCCTGGCGAGCCCTAGGTCTGACTCTTGGCCTCTCCTCTTCCTCAGGCCACGTGGAACCCCAGGCAGGTCGCTTAACCTTCTCTGGGCCTCAGTTTCCCGATCTATACAAAGGGCACCACGAGGCCCAAGCACTTGGCATGCTGTGGCGATGGTGGGGCGTCCGCTCTGCACACGCAGCCGGTCCCCATGCGCCCCCCCAACCACCCGTCCAGCTCCCCAGGTGGTCACACACCTGGATACCCCTCCTCGACACCCCACCGGTTTCAAAGCCTGCACTAAAAGCCAGATGCCCAGAACCCCCCACGTGTAGACAGTCCGCCCGACTCGGTGCCGACTCAGGCTGCGGAGTCTGCTGGCCTCAGAAGCCGGGTCCGTGAGGGGCTTTCCCTTCCTGCGAGGCTCCCTCCGGCCAAGCGCGGACTTACTCAGCCCCTGCCTCATCCACTCTCCCTCCCCGCTTTCACAACCGGCTTCCCCAAATTCCTGGTTTACTTCCCTTCTCCCCAACAGGGTCATTTCTTCATTCTCACTCCTGGGCTGGTGGCTCTTGACCCCTTGGTATGTCGCAGTTCCCTCATCTGCATAAGGAGATATGCAAGTCTCCCGCTACCAGGGAAGTTGGGAGGAACAGATTAGTTATTCCAGGGAAAGTGCTTAGCTCAGTATCTGGCACACAGAAAGTCTCCATCCTCAAAAAGTGTGCGGCACCGTTATCATTAGGGGGGGGGGGGGGGGCAGGCAGCCAACATTAATTAGCAAGGAGGCAGTTGGGCTTGGCTGAGAGATGAAAGCCCTCACACAGATCTTAGAGCAGGGTTTGATACCCATAAGAGCTGCTGCTGGTGGTGCTCACCGAGCTTAACCTCCCTGAGTTCAGCAAGCTTCGGGAGCCAGGGGGTAATGAAGCCCGAATGGGAGAATTTACACAAAGAATATGGGGCGCAGCGCGCAGTAAGTGCTCAGTAAGCGACTGCTAGAGCGTCGCTCCCATCACTATTATTATTGGTCGGCCCTCTCTGACTAACAAAGGATGTTAATGAGCCCTTAGAGCCCTTTCCCAGGACCCCAGAGAAGATTCAGGCAGCATCTGGAAGCTGGTGGGCAGGGATTGCCTCACCACCGCCCCCCTCCCCAGAGGTGTGGGAGGATTGGTGGGGAAGGGGCAGGGCAGGATGGGAGGGGATCTGTTTTCTACTGACTCACTGCCGTCTTTCCCCACCAGTGAACTCCCCCCCCCCGACCCCAATGCTCACTAATTCACTGGCACATTCCCCGCTTGCCAGGGCTGTGCCACGCCTGGGGTAAGATCCTGGCACCAATTAGCCTGCGTTCAAATCCCAGCCATGCCCTGTGATCCTGGGAAAGTTCTTCAATCCCTCTCTGCTCCTATTTCCTCGTCTGTAAAATGGGACGAATACTGGTACCCATCTCAGAGGTTACTGTGAGCTTTAAGTGAGAAAAGTTATGCTGAGTGCCTGGTACACAGTTGGTGCTATATAGATGCTGACCGCTTGCCTGTGTGTGTGTGTGTGTGTGTGTTTTTCTTAAAGATTTTATTCTAAGTAATCTCTACACCCAACGTGGGGCTGGAACTCACCACCCCGAGATCAAGAGTCAGCTCCGCGGACTGAGCCAGCCAGGCGTCCCTGCCTGTGTTTTTGAGAGGGCTTAAGATCCAGGCTCTCGGCTTTCTCTCTCTTCACTGCTTCTACTCAATCTGTTTCCTCTCTGCCTCGCTCACCCTTCGCCAGACTGTCAGATCTCCCAGGAGAGGGGTTTCTGTGGGTGCTTCCAGCAATGTTTATTAAAGGGGACGAACTCATTCGGGCTTCAGCCATGGGGAGCTGGGCGGGGGGGGGGGGGGGGGGGGGGGGGGCGGCGGGTGATTTGGGTAGACTTTGGAGAAAGTTTGGAGACTTTAGGGAACTGCCCTGGGCGGGGGGGCGGGGGGGGTAGTCCTGCCTCGAAGCCCTCCAGAGGCTGCCTGGAAGGACTGGTGACTGATGTGGAGATGGGGGTGGGCGGCCAGGGCGAGGCCCAGAAGGAGGGAGGGGAGGAGGGTGCATCTCCTTTTCGGCAGCCCTCGGCCCGCCCCTTGGCCTCCACCGAGGGTGGGCGGATGAGTAATGCATCCAGGAAGCCTGGAGGCCTGCGGTTTCCGCACCGCTGCCGCCCCCGCCCCTCGCGTGGACATTTATCCCCCGCTGCTCAGGCCCTGCCGCCATCGCCGCAGACCCGGCGCCCCGAGAGATACACCGCAGGTAGGCTGGGGCCCCGGGTGGCCCCGCGGGGCCTGGAGCCGGGCTGGAGCCTTCCTGCCGGACCCCTGGCTGCTCAGCCCGGCCGGCGGGTTCCGGGACCCCGGGCTGGTCAAGGGGAGGAGGGCGGGAGGGTGCTGGACCGGCTCCCCCGATTCCCACACTCCAGACTCCTTGGAACCCCGACATCTATCCCCGACTCCTCCGAACCCAGGAGCCTCTAATATCACAGCTGCCTTCCAGGCCGCCAACTCCCCTAAATTCTGCCCCCCCAACCCTCCAGACTCCTAAATCCCCAACTCCACAACTTTCTCTGCTCCCAAATCCCTCAGGCACCCTGCCCCCTTAAGTCCCTAAACTCCCTGAACCCCCAAGCTCCTCCCAATTCCTCAGCGTCTCTCCACTGCCCCCAATCTCAATATGCACAACCCCGAAACCCCAAACGCCTCCAGCTCCCCAGACCCCAAATTCCTCACCCCCAGCTTCTCGACCTTCCAACTTTCCAACGCCCCTAAATCCCGCAACCTCTCTGCCCCCTATTCTTCAAACACCACAGTCTCATGGCCCCCCACTCACCCAGTCCCTGAAATTGCTCAACTCCCAGACTCTCCCAACCCCCAGCCCTCTCAGCTCCTCTGGGCTTCCAAATCCCCGCCCCCCTTTAAAATCTCCACACTCCCCAACCCTTCAAGCCCAGAGTGCAGCGGCTTAATCCCCTTCCAAGCTGGCGGCGGCGGCGGCGGCGGGGCGGGGGGGCGGGGGGGGGCGCTGCCCACGTCCGCAGAGGACCGCTGAGCCCTCCTCCCCACCCCGCAGCACCCACCATGGCACCCCTTGCGCCCCTGCCCTCCTGCATCCTGTTGTTGCTGTGGCTGCCGGCCCCTAGCAGGGCCTGTACCTGTGCCCTGATGCACCCGCAGATGGCCTTCTGCAACTCCCAGATCGGTGAGTGTACCCCACTCTGCCCCCTACACTCTGTGCTTTGGTTTCCCCTCAGTCCCGCGGGGTTCACAGCGGTGCCTACCTCTAGGACAGTCCCACTCAGCCCTGCCCTGACTCTTGTAGCCGCACTACCACGCTCAGGCTTCCCTGATTACTCCAGGCCCAATCCCACCTCAGGGCCTTTGTACTGGCGGCTTCCTCTGCCTGGTACACCCTTCCCCGCAGGTATCCACATGGGGGGCGGCCCCAGACGTCGGGACGGTCTTCCTCGACCACCCTGTTCGAAATCCCTTAGTACTCCTGATGCCCAGCTCTAAAATTCCTCATCACACTGAATACCTTCCATACGCTTATTATTTTGCTTCTCTTGAGTCTCCTCCTGGCTAGAATGTGAGCTCCACGAGGGAGCGGGCTTCTGTCTTTTTTGTTCACTGTTGTGTTCCTAACACCCAGAACAGTGCCTGGCACACAGCGGGCTCTGAAATACTGGTTGAGCGAATGAACACACGATGAATATAGGAGAAGGGCTTAAAGCAGCTCCCGACAAAGAGAAGTCACTCGGTGTACAGATGCTTCATTTAACCAGTGTGTACATCGCTTAGCGAGCCGGCTGGCATTCCGGCGATCCCTAGTGAAATACGTGGTTCGCGGGTGTTAGTACCGTGATTATGTTATTTTATTGGCTCGTGCAGCCCATTTGACTCGTCTTTCCCCCCACCCCTCCCTCCTGCAGTCATCAGGGCCAAGTTCGTGGGGACCGCAGAAGTCAACCAGACCAGCTTAAACCGGCGTTACGAGATCAAGATGACCAAGGTATCCGTCCTGCCCTTTCCCCAGCACTGCCTAACATCTGCCTTCCCGTCAAAGTCAAAGCCGAGGAAGTTAGCTGTGATGTCAGGATGCTAAAGAGGACTGCAGGGAAGAGTGTGGAGTGGGAGGGCTGTGTCAGTAAAGGAGACTCTTGCCCTCCTCCGTCGACAGATGTTCAAAGGGTTCAACGCCTTGGGGAATGCCTCTGACATCCGGTTCATCGACACCCCCGCCCTGGAGAGCGTCTGCGGATACGTGCACAAGTCCCAGAACCGCAGCGAGGAGTTTCTCATCGCCGGTGAGGCCCCACCCCCTCGCCCCGTCCCTCCGACGGGCAGCCCGGAGCGGGCGACGCTCCGAGGGGCTGGTCTCCGTTGAAATGGGGATCGCCCCGGTTTCAGCCCATCGGGAAAGGGGAAAGCCGGGGGGCTTTGCCCAGCGGGGGTCTGTGCGCCCGGGACGCCAATCAGGCGCCGCCCTGCCCCCGCCACCCCGGCCCTGCCCCCGCCACCCCGGCCCAGCCCATCAGCTGCTGCCTGTTGCCCACCCCCACCCCAGGAAACCTGCAGAACGGACACCTGCAGATCAACAGCTGCAGTTTCAAAGCTCCCTGGAACAGGTTGAGTAGCGCTCAGCGCCGGGGCTTCACCAAGACTTATGCTGCCGGCTGCCAGGAGTGCACAGTGAGTGCGGGGAGGGGGGAGGCCTGCCCGCCGCCTGGGGAGCGGTCCTCGGACCGCTCCCCAAACCGTGGCTTGTTTCTTGCTCCCTCTGGCCATTGCTTGTCCGTAGGGCTGCTGCCCGAACCCTAGGGCTGTCCCTGATCTCTCTTGCTGTTCCCCCGAAGCTGACACTGTTCCCTGGAAATTCTGGTTGTTCTTAGCTCTGTGTCTGATTCCGCCGTTCCCTGGACTGTCGGGCTGATTCTTTTCCCTCTAAATCCCCCTTGTGACTATTTTCTAGTCCCTCTGTCTATTCCTGACCGCCCCCCCCCACCCCCACCCCGCCTAGGGATTGTGTCTTGCTTTCCTAGAATGTTCTCCAAGAACCCAAAGTGCTGCTCCCCCAGCCCAGCTCATCCGATTCTTGCTCTGCCTGCCTCACACACAGGGGTGTGGTCCATTGCCCTTCGGACTAGTCCAAGGCTGTCTCCTGATGGCCCTGAATGCCCTCTGATCCCAGGGGCTGTGTCTGAGCCCCATGGCTCTTTCCTATGCCCAAGTCCGTCCCTTCACCCCCCCCCCCCCCGCTGCCCCACCAGCTGTTCCCTGCTACTGCTACTTGTTCCCTATCCTTTGGGATAGTTCCCCTGGAAGCCTGCCTGCCCCCCCACCCCCCCTGACTGTGTCCCAACCGGCATTCCCGGAAACTGATCACAGTTCGCTGGATTGCCGTCACCTTGCCAAGCCCAGTGACTGTTCCTCCAGTGGGAGGGGCTGCTCTTGAGTCCCTCCCAGGTAGGGCAACACCAGGTCTCCCCAGCAGCTCCATGTTGAAAACTGAGGAGGGGAAGGTTCCGCTGTGTAGGGGAGGTAGGGGCAGGGGGAGAAGCCCTCAGAGATGTGCCTCTCTCCCCTCCCCTAGGTGTTTGCCTGCTCATCCATCCCCTGCAAACTGCAGAATGACACTCATTGCTTGTGGACGGACCAGTTCCTCACAGGCTCAGACAAGGATTTCCAGAGCCGCCATCTAGCCTGCCTGCCCAGAAAGCCGGGGCTGTGCACCTGGCAGTCCCTGCGGCCCCAGATGGCCTAAATCCTACCCCCGGCGGAAGCTGAAGCCTGCCCAGTGTCCACCCCACTTCCCGCTCCTGTCTTTCTTTATCCCACAAGACAATGAAATAAAGAACTACTATCCAGCAGGCAGCGTCCCTGTGTCATGTCTGGGGACCAACCCATGTTGCCGATGACCTGGTGGGCATACCCGGGGACCGAGGCCGAGGGGGGTGAGGGATGCCAAATGTTGGCTTTTGTGTATTTCACCTATAATTTCAGGCATTGGTAACCATTCTCCACGTCGGCATTAGCCTTGGTGACCTGCCACGTCCGCGGGGGCCATTGAACCTGCATTATCCACCACAACGTATCGGCTAATCTCTCTGCCCGATACCGTAGAACATTTTCCCAGACTAATTGATGATTCCTATTTGCACAGCCCTCTCTAGAAAATGATCCCACTACTGACAAATCACCACCTCACTGGCAAATCCCTCCAGTTGACAAGCTCATTGACAAATGTCTTATCGATCCAATTTTGGTATATGTGCTACCGAAGGGAGCACGACAAATGTCTTATCGATTGGCAAACAGCTCTCTTCCCCTGGGCACGGTCCTGATGTCATCCAGGAGGATGTCCTGCTCCATCCACGTCTGTGGCTGTTACCGTCCCCACCCTTAGGTTTTGTACTGCGAGTCTGACTTGAGTGAAAAGGGAAAGCTCGGGGGGGGGGGCGCGAGGGGCTCAGGGTGCCCCCCTCCCCTCCCACTACATAACCCAGCCAGGGTCTCTGAAAGAAGGGGTAGCCCTGGCTCCCCACCCATGGCCTGCGGGAGATTCCTCGGAAGTGGCCATTTGGGAAATAGGAGGGGTGAGGAGAAGGTGTGATCTGGAAATCCCCAAGCTCTGCCCTTCTCCCCCTTCCCCTACCTCTCCTCCCCTCACTCCTTTTTTTTTTTTTTTTTAAGATTTACTTATTTATTGGAGAGAGAGAGAGAGAGAGCACGAGCATGGAGGAGAAGCAGAGGCAGAGGGAGAAGCAGACTCCCCTCTGAGCAAGGAGCCCGACGCGGGGCTCAGTCCCAATCATGACCTGAGCCGAAGGCAGCCGCTTAACGACTGAGCCACCCAGGCGCCCCTGCAGCGACAATTTCTATGTCAACATCTAGACCTTGGTTATGCCTGGCAGGATTTAAACCCCGTCCACGAAAAGGGGAAAATGGCCACCTTCGCTCATGGGTATGCCCATAAGGGCCCTGGTGGCCTTGTTGCTCTTGGCTCAGCTGCTCCTAACAGGTCACCAAACCCTAGTAGCAGCGCCCTGCATTCTTACGCCGTTGTTCCCTGACCCCGGGGCCCATTCTCTGAGCCCTCAGCTATTTTAATCCCTAGGAGGAAGGTGAGGTAGAATGAGGCAGTGGAAAAGGACGGAGCCCAGTGTGGAGGCCGCGCTCCTGCCGACCTGCCCACCAGCAGGTGGTGCCCTGGTTCGAGACATCATGCTCCAAGGCCAGGCCTGACCACGAGGCCCTGCGGAGGCCAGAGCAGCATACAAGGCCGCCTCCCACAGACCCCGGCAGGAGCCCCTGGCAGGATTTCTGTCATCCTGGGGTCACTACATTCCCCCCATCGCTCTTCTAGAAAATTTACTCAAGCGAGTGAAGTGAGAACCCCCCCCCGCCCCCGCGTTCCATGTGTCTGGGTGTGAATCTCTGCTTGGGAGAGGCTGATGGCTGAGAGGAAGCACGTGGGGGTGACAGCCCTGTGAAGTGTACAGCAAGGGGGGGTTCCGGCTCAATGGGTGGCTTGGGGGCCGGCCCTTCCCTCACCTGAGTCTCAATACTTCTCCCTAAAGAATGGGCCTCACAGTCCCTACCTAGAATCCTTCTGAGGTCCGTGCTAGGGTTGGAGGATGATTAATGGGTGTGTTCGTCCCTTGGGTATTTTTTCAGGTCAGAACACGAAACGCTTATAAATAAGGAATTCACAGGTAATATTACTAACAGGGGCTTAATTTCTAGACAGGCGACGTCTAACGGTTAAGAACATGAACGCTGGAGCAACGTCATTTGCATTCAAGTGCTGCCTTTTCCACGTACTAGCTCTGTGTCCTTGGGGAAATCACATTACCTCTTTGTGCCTCAGTTTCCACATCTGTAAAATAGGGATGAAAAGAATGCCTAACTTGCAGGGACAACGTGAGCAATAAATGAGGTCATACATGTCTAATGCCTGGAACAGTGCATGGAACATAGCACTTACAAGTATTAGTTATTATGACTAGTAGCAGTATGAGAAATATAATTTAATGTGTAACTTTAGTAGTGATAATTTGTATCAGTAACGATTATTTAGAGTAAGGAAATAATGTTTGATATCAGTTGTAATAACTTAATGCACTCTGAAAACCTTGGTTTAACTTGTGATCCTGATAATCTACCCCCTAGAGACGTTACAAATATTTAGTATGTTCATTTGTGATGTTCTTATTATCCTGAACCTTGTATACTTTTTCCCAGTGTGCAAGTCTCCCCAACTGAAAAACACCAACATTTTCAAAGACTTCTATGGGAACCCCTCCCCCCAGTGATAATGTTCCCCACTATGAAGTCCTCACTGTGGATGACGAATCACCACACTTACAAATCTCTTCTGTTGCCAAGACGGCAGGTGACAAATTTCTAAGTCTTCGGTAAATCTTTCCTTGGAAAAGTTCCCTCTCCTCACTGTACAAATCCCCTCTTTCACAAATCCCCCATAACAAATACCTCTGTTGAGCCTTATTTATAAATATCGCATTGACATAACCCCATTGACGACCCCCATTGACATCTCCCCGTTTACAAATACCTGGCAGCAATCCATCACCCATTGATGGATCCCAGTGACAAATACCTCTCTTCATAATTACCCACCGTTTGCATATCCCCTACTGACCACCCAGGTGACAAATCTATTTATAAATTATATATTCCCTATTTATGACATAATTCCCATTGACAATCTTTTTTAAAAGATTTTATTTTGGGACGCCTGGGTGGCTCAGTCAGTTAAGTGCCTTAGGCTCAGGTCATGATCCCAGGGTCCTGGGATCAAGTCCCACATTGGGCTCCTTGC
This sequence comes from Mirounga leonina, assembly GCF_011800145.1. Lineage (NCBI taxonomy): Eukaryota > Metazoa > Chordata > Mammalia > Carnivora > Phocidae > Mirounga > Mirounga leonina. The sequence goes on from NW_023270164.1 coordinate 11,792,549, forward strand.
TCAGCGGGGAGTCTGCTTCTCCCTCTGCCCCTCCCCTTCCGCTCCTGCTCACGCTCTCTCTCTTTCTCTCTCAAAAATAAATAAATAAAATCTTTTTTAAAGATTTTATTTATTTATTTGACAGAGAGAGAGAGCACAAGCAGGGGGAGCAGCAGAGGGAGAGGGAAAAGCAGGTTCCCTACTGAGCAAGGAGCCCGAAAGGGGCCTTGATCCCAAGACCCTGGGATCATGACCTGAGCCGAATGCAGACGCTTAACCGACTGAGCCACCCAGGTGCCCCTAAATAAAATCTTTAAAAAAAAAAGATTTTATTTTAAGTAATTAATCTCTACACCCAACCTGGAGCTTGAACTTACAAACCCAAGATCAAAAGTCACATGTTTCATCTACTGAGCCAGCCAGCCACCATCCCCCACTGACAATCTTTATTGACAAATCACCCTATTCCTGTATCTCTACCCACTGACATATCTCCTCATTCAGACATGCCCATCAAAATGCTCCCATTGATAAACCCCCTTGTCAAATCTTCCCATTCAGAAATACCCACCATTGATATCCATCTCATTGATAAGTCCGTTTGAAAATCTTTCCATTCATTGAACCCCAGCCTTCCATATGGTCCCCTATTGATCGACCTCCATTGAAATTTCCCCATGCTTAGATATCTCCAGTTGGAAAAATCTCCTTGCTAGAACAGCTCCCAGTGTATTACCATATTACCATATATGTTGAAACATCTCTCCCCACCTCATCAATGACAGATGAAGAGGTAGATTTCTTTCTTTTTTTTTTTTTTTGATTTTTAAAAAAATTCTTAAGTAATCTCGACACCCAACCTGGGGCTTGAACTCACAACCCCGAGATCAGGAGCTGCACAACACTCCACTGACTGTATGACTGAGCCAGCCAGGCGCCCCAGATGAAGAGGCAGATTTCTCTAATAAGACCAGTCCTTTTTTTTTCCCCAAAGTGGCTGACACCTCTGTCTCACTATCCAGCCCTGGACACCTCCTATACAGTAGTAGTGAAAATCTGAGGACCAACTCTTATCACACTGTAGAGCTCCCACCAAAGGAAACAATTAGGGCACAAGTTGTCTTTCAGTGTGAGAGTGAAGGTGGGGCTTTTTTTTTTTTTTTAAGATTTTATTTATTTATTTGACACAGAGAGAGAGAGAGACAGCGAGAGCAGGAACACAAGCAGGGGGAGTGGGAGAGGGAGAAGCAGGCTCCTGGCCGAGCAGGGAGCCCGATGCGGGGCTCGATCCCAGGACCCTGGGACCATGACCTGAGCCGAAGGCAGTCGCTTAACGACTGAGCCACCCAGGCGCCCCAGGTGGAGCTTTTTTAAATAAAGAAGATAGGTTGAAAGTGTGTATAAGAAGCCATTAGGAAAAAAAAAAAAGAAGCCATTAGAACCTCAGATACACTGCCCAACTCCTAATCCCCAGTCCAGTAGAAGGCTGGAGGGATGCGCTCTTGAAAGAATAAAATAGAGGGTTCACGTGGGCAGGAATGCTCACACCGCACCTCCCTCTTGTTGACTATTTATCTACCACTGAGCTTGGGTCTCTTGTTGAACCTTTGTGGAGAGCTACAGTTCTGATGGACAGAGGTGGGGCCATTGGCCAGAGGCCCAGACTCAGTGTCCTTTCCCCTCACAATGGGGGCCTCCCCCTGACCCCAGGCCCCTGGAAAGCAGTAGTGTTAGACAGATGCTCCCTGAATCCTCTCCTGATTAGGGGTGAGCTGGGCCAGAGAAAGGCCATTTTTCAACTCTCCCCCCTACCCATGTCTCTCAGGCTCTCGCCACAAGTCCCACCTTTCTGCTGGTCCCTGTTTTGCTCCTGGCTCTGCCCGTGACCACCCTTGAGCAAACCTTTGGATGCTACCATCCACAAACCCACACTATTTATAGTAACTCAGACATGGATAAGTCTGGGCAGACCTCGGAGAGGCTTCCGACACAGGGGCTCACGGTGAGTTTCAAGAAGGATAGGTACAGCCCCTTGAGGTGGTAGAACTTGGAGGGGAGGTGCTCTGCAAACTTTTTTCAGGAGTCTTAGGGATGGGAGAAATCTTGCCTCAACCCAAAAGGGTTCCCTGACACATTTGTCCCATCCCTAGTTCTCATGGCTTAATTCCTGGGGCTCATCCTCCTCACTGAGACCATGAGGCATCATGAGTTCAAATCACCCAGGGACTGTCTCCCCACCAAAATACAAGCCTCTGACCCTGCTCTGGCTGAGGAAATGGGTGGGTCTCTGAGACCCAAAAGCTACTGATGTGATACTAAGACCTCGGTCCCTCATCCCATAAATGCTCTTCAGCCTCTGTGTACCTCTCCCTTTCCTTGTTTCACAGACAATCAAGATTCCTAAAGGGATCTTGAACCTCTGGTTCACAGGAGTACCCAAATATAAAGAGCAATGTGGTTCTATCTATCTACATGCCCACCAAGAACAGCTGTGGGGACATCCATGAGGAGAGTCTCTACCCTGCACGGACTCCTCATCCTCAGGCTTTTCCCCATCTCATCCCTGGAATCAGGTATCCCCTCATCAGGGTATTTTCTTACAAGTGCCCCACCCCCCAGGGTACTGTGCCCCCAGTTTAGACCAATCACAGTAAATTCTGTCCCCAAACCATAGTGTTCTGAATCTTTGGGATTGACCACTTGCAGATCATGGTCCTAGCCAAGGGACATCTGGTCACACTTTACTGACCTCCAGGAGTCAGGCATGGCATCTGTCTTCTCTAGGCTCTTTGAGAGATGGGAACTTGCACTTCAGGAAATGAGTGGTGTATCCTTGGAAGGGGCTCCGCGAGGAGCCTATCAGGGAGGCTTCCTGAATATCTATAGGAAAGGGTGCCCTGGGCGTTGAGTGTGCCTCTCAGGTATGTGTGGCCAGTGCCACTCTTCCCTCTTCTTTCTGCTCCCTGCTCCTTCCTCCCCAACCCCTGCTCCTTCACCCTGTTCCCCATCCCCTGCCCCTGCCCCTGCTCCTCCTCCATGTTCCCCATCCCTCTCCCTGCTCCTGCTCCCTCTCCTTGCTCCCTTCTTTCCACCCTGCTCCTTGCTTCTCCCTGTTTCCTCGCCATGAGCTATGCCCTTTCACTCTTCCCTGGCCCCTCTGCCCATCCTTAGGGCCCGCCACCCTTCTCTCCTTGGAGCAAAAGCTAAGAGAAGTGTAAGGAGTGGTGTTCTGCCCAACCACTTCTAAGTGCCTTCCTGCCACCCCCCACAAAACCACATACCTAAATCCCAACCTTGCACAGTGTCCATGGAGGGACACCTGCTTATCTGAGCATGGGCGAGAACATGAAGCCATGAGGGGCGCCTGGGTGGCTCAGTCGGTTAAGCATCTGCCTTCGGCTCAGATCACGATCCCAGGATCCTGGGATCAAGCCCCACGTCGGGCTCCCTGCTTAGTGGGGATCCTGCTTCTCCCTCTCCCTCTGCCCCTCCCCCTTGCTGTGTTCTCTCTCTCTTCCTCTCTCAAATAAGTAAAATCTTAAAAAAAAAAAAAAAAGAACATGAAGCCATGAACTTGGCTGCCTTCCCTGGTGGCCCAATATCTGCTCTTGAATCCTCATGTACAACAGCCTCCTGCCTTGGACCGGGACTTCTATTCAGCCACAGTGAGTTGGGGACTCTCCACCTTTCTCAAACTCTTAAGTCTCCTCAAGTCCACCAACTTCCCACAACTGGCCCCTCAAGCCTCCCAAAGACCATCAACTTCTAACTGTGCTGGGGATCTATCTGGTCATGTTGTGTTTCTTGATCTGGATGCAAGCAACAGGAATATGCTCACTTTGTGAAAATGTAAGGAGCTGCACACTTGTGATATGTCCTCTTTCCTGGACTTGTTATATCTCCATGAAATTGGTCCCTCAAAAGAAAACTCCCCACCCTGTTCACACATCTCCTATGCTCCTTCCTTCACTTCCCTATTTACTCCCACCCTCTCTTTTTTCATACAATCCCCACATCCCCAACTCTGTTGATTCTCACTCCCAAGCACCCTCTCTTTCCCCACAGCACAGGGACCATGAATCCTGGAGAAGGGACTGGATCCTGAGAGGCCTTGGGGCCAGACTCCACCTGCTCTATTGTGAACCCTCTATAAATATTTGCTGAGCCATAAATCGCCTAGAGATTTATGGCTTAGAGATAATGTCCCTAATCCTGCAGCAGCCCCCACCCCTAGGTCTGCACGATCAGGTTGATGTAAGCAGATCACCATGCTATAGGGAAGTTGGGGTGAAAAGAAGTCAGATTGTGCTTAACAGAGTCCTCCCATGTGCCCCATCCCTGACTGGTGACTATATAGACATGCTGAGCCGAGCAGCCCTGCAGATTCCTGGTGGCCTGCAGCCTGGATGGGAATAGATAGGGTAGCAGAGCCAGAGTCTCCATATGTGCCTCCCACCACATGATGGAGGCTGGGCAACCTTCCCACCAGAGCTTCAAGGTACAGGGTGGGGGAAGACCGCTTCCACAAATCCAGGCCTAGCTTATGGCCCTCCATGCTGCACAGTGGGGTGGGGGGACAAAAGAGGAAATGTGAGTGGCAAGTTGGCCTGTAGGAAGTCTAATGCCTCTGCCATCTAGCTGCCACCATCGTCTGCCATTAGCTCTGTCTTCTTCCCGGCCTCTTCGGTCCTGTTCTTTCTGCCTCTCTACAGCTACAGAACAGCCAGGAGGTGTGACTGCCCTACTAGATATCAGTAGTTAATGAGAAAATATAGTTATTAAACTAGTACTGCATCAGTACGGAACTTGCCCCCATAAGTACGTAAGATTTTAGTACATGACAGAGGTGGCATACTGACCACATTGGTGGGGAGAAAAGGAAAACTATGAAACTGGATCTCACCCTACTTCCCACTGTATATGAAAATCAATTCCAGGGGCGCCGGGGTGGCTCAGTCGGTTAAGCGACTGCCTTCGGCTCAGGTCATGATCCTGGAGTCCCGGGATCGAGTCCCGCATCGGGCTCCCTGCTCGGCGGGGAGTCTGCTTCTCCCTCTGACCCTCCCCCCTCTCATGAGCTCTCTCTCTCTCTCATTCTGTCTCAAATAAATAAATAAAATCTTTAAAAAAGAAAAGAAAAGAAAATCAATTCCAAAGAACACATGTAATAGACATTTGTGAGAGTGCTACTTGTTGGCTATGTTAAGCACAGTGTTACATAAGTGAATGGATGTGACGGCCATTCTGTAATGCATGTAGAGAAGTGTTCAAGAACACATGTAATAAAGAGGTCTGTGAGAGTGCTAAAAAAAGAGAAAAAATCCATTTCGGATGAAGAATTTAAATGTCAAAAACAAAGCTTGCCACTTTTACCATCCACTAAATTTCCATATGTACATGGATCTATATCTGGACTTTTAATTTTTCTTTCTTTAGTCTGTCAGACTGCCTATTCATGTGTCAGCATCATACTGTTTAAATTAGAAAACCTTCATAAAATGTTCACTGGCAGAGGCTTAGTACTAATCCCCCCCCCATTATAACTTTTCTTTTTTTATGGATATTCTTCCATGTTTGCATTTTCATGTGACGTTCACTATCAATTTTTATCAGTTGCAGATAAAAGCTTATAGGTATATTTTGGGGGATCACATTGCATTTATAAATGAAGACTTGAGAAGGGAAACTGTCATCTTTATGATACTAATTCATCCTACTCAAGAACAAGGGATGTCTTTGTTTTTGTGTAAGTCTTTCAGGAGTGTTCTAAACTTTTCCTCAGATAAGTTTGCATTACCCCTTGTTGACTTTATCCTGACGGATTTTATCCTTTTTTGTTATCATAAATGGGGTTTTCTCTTCTATTATACATTATATCTGTTTCTTTGTGTGTATGAAAACTAATTTCTATATGTTGGTTTTATATTCTGCTATATTACTGAATTCTTTATTGTTTGAATTAGCTTTGTTATTGGTTCTCTTGGGAATTTCCAGGTATACTATGGATATTGTCTTAAATAGAGATATTTTTGGGGTGCCTGGGTGGCTCAGTCAGTTAAGTCATGATCCTGGAGTCCCAGGATCGAGTCCCACACTGGGCTCCCTGCTCAGGGGAGTCTGCTTCTCCCTCTGACCCTCCTCCCCTCGTGCTCTCTCTCTCTCTCAAATAAATAAATAAAATCTTAAAAAATATAGAGATATTTTTGTGTTTTCTTTACCCAATCTTACATCTATATTTTTTTTCCTTGTCTAACTGCATTGGTCTAATACCCCCAAATACAATGTTGAAAAGGAGTGGAGACAGAGGGCATTGCCTTATTTCTGATCTTAGTGGAAATACTTTCCATGTTGTTCCATTAAGTTGGTGATAACTTTAGGATTGAGATATACAAATTTTATCATGTTAAGAAGTTATCAGTTGATTTCTATTTTTGAATGATTGTATCAGAATTCTGCCAAAGTCTTTTAAAATATCTATGGAAATGATCATATGATTTTCTCCTTAGATCTATTATTATGTTGTATTATATTAACATATTACCTATAAAGAACCATCCTTATTCCCAGAAGGAAACTCACTTACTTGGTCATGCTACATTATTTTCTTAATGTAGTTCTGAATTCATTTGCTAAAATTTCATTTAGGATTATTGCATTGCTATTCATGAGTGAAAATAGTCCATGCTTTTTTGAGTGCAATCAATGTTATAATTGCTTTAGAAAAAACGTGTGGAGATTTCATTTTCTGTTCTCTGGAATAATTTATTTGGCATTGGGATTAACTGCTCTGTAAGTTTGGAGAATTATCCTGTGAAACCATCTGGGCCTGGTGCTTTTTTATGAGGTGGTTTTTACTCACTTTCTCTTTTGTTTTATGGAAACGGTCTGTTAAGCTCTAATGGGGTCAATTTGGTAAACTGTGTTTCTCTAGGAAATTATCCATTTCACCTAGGTTTTAAATTTTATCCGTGTATGCCTTTTTATGTTTTGTCTTTTGGAATCATGCTAATGTCTTACATGAAAAAATATATAATTAAGTCATAGATAGGGAAAAGACTAAAATTTAATACAAAGATAAACATTATATTCGAAATAAAATGAATAATGTAATCATGCTGAACGAAAAATAAAATAAACCAAGAAACTTTTGAATACAGTACTTTGACTATATATCCTCATATAAAGAGCTAAAAAGGGCAAATAAATCTCTAGCTCTACCTTACTAAGTTTGTTTTTCATAGTGGTGTGGATGTTGAAATTCTAAAAATACATTCTGTGTATTGTAGGACTGAGCAAATGAGTAAACACTGATGACACTGGAGGCTAGGGTTCTCACTGTTATAGAAGAAAAATATAAGTATAGAATGGGGGAAAGCTAGACAGAACCCTGTGATGTGTTGGGTTAGAATTAGAGGTATCAGTGTGAACACATGAAATTCCATATATATAAATTTCTTAGCTTTATATAACGAGAGGGCCTAGAGGCAAAGATATTCCAGTATCAGTGAGTACATCTAGCTCCCATACCCTGGCTTTGAAATACTATTATCTTAGGGCTGGGGCTGAGAAAGAGGAAGTTATGTCCGGAAGTGATGTCGGTGGAAATGCCAGAGTAAGGGTCTTTAAAAATCTTCTCTTCCATAAAAACAATGAGAATACTGGCAAAAGTTGTCAAAATTAACTTTTTTCAGAACTCTAGACGTTGACCAAAAGCTTATAACAATTCAGGAAGCGTCTATTCAAGAAAAATGGCTGAATCTCAGTAAGAACAGTATGCTTTGTGGCATTTGAACTTTCCCTGTTTCCATCCCCTTCTCCCTACCTCCACAACAGCCTTGAAAATCAACAGCCTTGTAATCCTGATGAAAACCAGCAGCCTAGCAGCCAGAAGGGGAAGTAGAACAGGGTTGGAGTTTCCTCCAAAGTCCCATTCCTAGAGAACTATCTTTATTTGACCGGTCTGGCACTTTCCTAGAAAACTCCATTCACAGGCCTTGTCTATTTGATTTGACTCAGAGTTCACCTAGCGTGAACAGCTTTCCCTGGGGTTTTTTTTTCAAAAACAATCAGTAGCAATTGTTAACATAGCAAGTGCTTGAGGCAGTGATTATAGTTAGGACAAACATTACAAGCTGACTGAAAAACCTAACAGGAAAAGTTGGGTAAGGAGATCTTCATAGGAGGCTTTGAAAAGCACTGACAAATTCCCAGGAATCTAGAAAACCACAAATATGCATAAGGCTGTGTGCATGCTCAGGATCTCTGGCTGACCTCGAGGCTCTGCAAAACCAGGAAGTAAAGGCTATGTCAAAGTTGTGAACAGCCTGCCAGAGCATTGAAGGCGTGCTCCAACAGGTGCACAGAGCCCATCAGCAAAAGCTTGGAGACTTAATGTTTCTAGGTGGTTAAAGAAATATCTGCCATTCATTACCTGACCGCAAAGCTAATGAAGCAGAGACTCAGCGGCCATATAGGACAAAGAATACAACCTTTACAGAATTAGTTTAGGAATGTCACTAAAAAAACAAAGAGCAAGAAAAATAAACCCTAGAATGGGGGAGAGAATCTGATTTCCAGAGCGGCCATGTAATATTATTTACAATGTTAAGTTTTCAACAAAAATTTATGAGACATGAAAAGAAATAATAAAGTATGACCCAAACAGAAAAATGTAGCCAATAGACTTGTCCCTGAGGAAGCCCAGATACCGGGATTAATACACAGACTATAAGTCAGCTATTGAAAATATTTTCAAAGAACTAAAAGAAATCATGTCTAAAGAACTAACTGAAAGTATGAGAATGGTATTCTAACAAATAAAGACTATCAATAAAGAGACAGAAATGATAAAATAATAGAATTCCAGAATTGAAAAACACAATAACTGAAATTAAAAATTCACTAGAGGGACTCAACAGTAGATTTGAGCTGCCAGAGGAAAGAATCAATGAATTTGAAGGTAGGTCAACCAAAATAACCCATTGTGAGGAACTGAAAGAAAAAAAAATTACACAAATAAACAGAGTTTCAGAGGCCTGTGAAACACCATCAAACATATCAACACACACATAATGGGAGTCCCAAAAGGAGAGAGTAGAGAGAAAGGTGCAATAAAGAATATTGAAAGGAATAATGGCTGAAAATCTCCCAAATTTGATGGAAAATATTAATCTATACATCCAGGAAACTCACTGAACTTCAAATAGAATAAACTTAGAGCTACATCTAGACACATCATAAACAAACTTATGAAAGTCAAAGACAAAGAGAGAATCTTGAAAGTAGTAAGAGGAAAGTGACTCATCACATACAAGTGATCCTCAGTAAGATTAATAGCTGATTTCTCGCCAGAAGGCAAGGGGACAACATATTCAAAGCCCTGAAAGAAAAAGACCATCATATAAGAACTCTATATCTAGGGTGCCTGGGTGGCGCAGTCGGTTAAGCATCTGACTCTTGGTTTTGGCTCAAGTCATGATCTCAGGGTTGTGAGATTAAGCCCTGTGTTGGTCTCCGTGATCAGTGGGGAGTCTGCTTGAGATTCTCTCTCCCTCTCCCTCTGCCCCTCCCCCTATGTTCATACTTTCTCTCTCTCTCTCTAACCTAAATAAATAAATCTTTAAAAAATATTGAACAGCTAAATAAAATATTGAGCATAAAAGGCAGATATAGACAGAATGGATGAAAAATGTGACTTGATTATATACTGTCTACAAGAGACACACTTTAGATTCAAAGACACAAATAAGGTGAAAGTAAATGGATGGAAAAAGATTTGCCACGCAAATAGTAACCAAAAGAGACCTGGCTATACAACATCAGATAAAATAGACTTTAAAACAGAAATTGTTACTGGAGGTAAAGTAGGACATTCTAAATTGATAAAAAGTTTAATCTATCAAGAAGACATAACAATGATAAAAACATATGTACCTAAGAACAGAGCCCCAAAATAAATGAAACAAAAAGACAGAACCGAAGGGAGAAGTAAACAATTCAACAATAATAGTTGGAGACTTCAATGCCTCACTTTAAATGATGGAGAAAACAGCTAGACAGAGGATCAACAAAGAAAGAGAAGACTTGAATAACACTATAAACCAACTAAACCTAACAGACATCTATAGAACAGTCCACCCTACAACAGCAGAATACACATTCTTCTCAAGTGCACAAAGCCAGAAAACAAGTCCCAATAAATGTAAAAGTACTGAAATCATACAAAGTATGTTCTCTGACCACAGCTGAATGAAATTAGGAAGTAAACAGAAAAAAAATGGGGAGTTCCACAAATACGTGGAAAGTAAACATGTTCATAAATAACCAATGGGTCAAAGAAGAAATCACTAGGGAAATTAGAAGATACTTTGAGATGAATGATTAAAAAAACACAACATATCAAAACATAAGGTATGCAGCTAAAGTGATGCTTATAGGGAATTTCATAGTTATAAATGTGTATATTAGAAAGAAGAGAGATATCCAATCAATAACCTATTCTTCCATTTTCAGAAATTAGAAAAAGAAGAGCAAATTAAGCCCAGAGCAAGCAGAAGGAAAGAAGTAATAAAGATTAATACCAAAAAATAGAAGAAGGGAAGTGTCCAAATTCATCCTATGAGACCAGCATTATCCTGATACCAAAACCAGATAAAGACACAACAAAAAAGAAAACTACAGGCCAGTATCTCTGATGAACATAGATGCATAAATTCTCAACAAAATATTAGACCGAATTTAACAATACATTAACAAAATCATGCGCCACAATCAAGTGGGATTGATTCCAGGGATGCAAGGTGGTTCAGTATTCCCAAATCAATCAATGTGATACATCACATTAACAAGAGAAAGGATAAAAACCATATGATCATCTCAATAGATGCAGAAAGAGTACCTGACAAACTACAACACTCATTCATGATAAAAAACTCTCAGCAAAGTAGGTTTAGAGGGAACATACCTCAACATAATTAAGGCCATATATGAAAAGCCCACAGCTAACATCATACTCAATGGGGAAAAACTGAGAGGTTTTCCTCTAAGATCAGGAACAAGACAGGGATGTCCACTCTCACCACTTTTATTCAATATACTGGAAGTCCTAATCACAGTAATCAGACAAGAAAAAGAAATAAAAGGCATCCGAATTAGTAAGGAAGAAGTAAAACTTTCACTGTTTGCAGATGAAATGACACTATATATAAGAAGCCCTAAAGACTCCACCAAAAAAACTACTAGAACTGATAGCTGAATTCAGAAAAGTCACAGGATACAAAATTAATATATAGAAATCTGTTGCATTTTTATACACTAACAATGAAGTAGCAGAAAGAGAAACTAAGAAACTAAGATAAATTAACAATCACATTTACAATTGCACCAAAAATAATAAAATACCTAGGAATAAACTTAACCAAGGAAGTGGAAGACCTATACTCTGAAAACTATAAAACACTGATGAAAGAAATTGAAAATGACACAAACAAATGGAAAGGTATTCCATGCTCATGGATTGGGAGAACCATTATTGTTAAAATGTCCATACAACCCAAAGCAATCTACAGATTTAATGTAATCTCTATCAAAATACCAAAAGCATTTTTCACAGAACTAGAACAGATAATCCTAACATTTCTATGGAACTACAAAAGACCCCAAATAGCCAAAGCAATTTTGAAAAAGAAGAACAAAACTGATAGTATCACAAGCCCAGATTTGAAGATATATTACAAAGCTGTAGTAATCAAAACAGTATGGTACTGGCACAAAAATAGACATGTAGATTAATGGAAAAGAACAGAGAGTGCAGAAATAAACCCACACTTATACGGTCAATTAATCTGTGAGAAAGGAGGCAAGAATACACAATGGGAAAAGACAATCTCTTCAATAAATGGTATTGGCAAAACTGGACAGCTACATGCAAAAGAATGAACCTGGATCACTTTCTTACACCATGCACAAAAATAAACTCAAAATGAATTAAAGACCTAAATGTGAGTCCTGAAACCACAAAATTCCTAGAAGCAAACACTGGCAATAATTTCTTTGACATCTGCCATAGAAACATTTTTGTAGGTATGTCTCCTCAGGCAAGGGAAACAAAAGCAAAATTAAAGTATTGGGACTACACCAAAATAAAAAGCTTTTGTACATCAAAAGAAACCACCAGTTAAACAAAAAGGCAACCTACTGAATGGGAGAAGATATTTTCAGATCAGTAGGGGTTAATCTGATAAGGGGCTTATATCCAAAATATACAAAGAACTCATACAACTCAACACTAAAAAGCCCACAAATAATCCAGTTAAAAATGGGCAGAGGACTTGAATAGACATTTCTCCAAAGAAAACATACAGATGGCCAACAGACACATGAAAAGATGCTCAACATCATTAATCATCAGGGAAATGCAAATTAAAACCAGAATGAGATATCACTTTACACCTGTCAGGATGGCTAAAATCAAAAACACAAGAAATAACAAGTGTTGGCAAGTATGTGAAGAAAAAGGAACACTCACGTACTGCTGGTGGGAATGCAAATTGGTGCAGTCACTGTGGAAAATAGTATGGAGGCTCTTCAAAAATTAAAAATAGAATTATCATGTGATCCAGTAATTCCACTACTGGGTATTTACCCCAAAGATACAAAAGTAGGGATCCGAAAGGGTACGTGCACCCCGATGTTTATAGCAGCAATGTCCACAATAGCCAAACTGTGGAAAGAGCCAAGATGTCCATTGACAGATGAATGGATAAAGAAGATGTGGTATATATTTACAATGGAATATTACTCAGCCATAGAAAAGAATGAAATCTTGCCATTTGCAAAGACATGGACAGAGCTAGAGAGGTTAATGTTAAGTGAAATAAGTCAGAGAAAGACAAATACCATATGATTTCACTCATATGTGGGATTTAAGAAACAAAACAGATGAACATAGGGGAAAAGATGAAATCAGAGAGGGAGACAAACCATAAGAGACTCTTAACTCTAGGAAACAAACTGAGGGTTGCTGGAGGGGAGGTGGGTGGGGGGAAGGGGTAACTGGGTGATGGGCATTAAGGAGGGCACCTGATAGAATGAGCCCTGAGTGTTACATGCAACAGATGAATCACTAAACTCTACCTCTGAAACTAATAATACACTATATGTTAATTAATTGATTTTAAATAAAAATAAGAAACAAAAAGAATAAAAGAGACAAACCCCTAGACTCTTAAATACAGAAAACAAACTGGTGGTTGCCAGAGAGGAGGTGGGTGAGGGGATGGACAAAATAGACAAAGGGGATTAAGAGTACACTTAATCTTGGATGAGCATTGAGAGAGGTACAGAATTGCTGAATCATTATATTGCACACCTGAAACTAACATCTAACACTGCATGTTAATTATACTTCAATAAAAAATAAGTAATAAAGATTAGAGTGGAAATAAATGAAATAGAGAATTGAAAAACAATAGAGAAAATCAACAAAACCACAAGCTGGTCCTTTGAAAAGATCAACAAAATTGATAAACCTTTAGATTAAGAAAGAAAAGAGAGAAAACTAATTATTAAAATAAGGAATGAAAGAGGGGACCTAACTACTAACCTTACAGAAATGAAAAGAAATTTAAGAGAGTACTATGAACAACTGTATGTTAATAAATTAGAAAACCTAGATGAAGGGGACAAATTCCTAGAAAGACACAAACGACCAAAACTGACTCAAGAGAAACTAGAAGATCTGAATAATATTATAATAAATGAAGACATTAGATTAGTAATAATAATAATAATAATAATAATAATAATAAATGTCCTACAAAGAAATGCCCAGGAAGGGGGTGCCTGGGTGGCTCAGTCGGTTAAGCAACTGCCTTTGGCTCAGTGAGGAGCCTGCTTCTCCCTCTCCCTCTGCCCTTCTCCCCTACTTGTGCTCTCTCTCTTTCTCTATCAAATAAGTAAATAAAATCTTAAAAAAAGAAAAGCAATGCTCAGGACTAGATGTCGATGTCTTTACCAGTGCATACTACAAGTATTTAAAAAGAATTAACACTAATCTTTTCACAGCTCTCCCCCAAAATAGAAGAGAAGGGACCACTAACCATCTCATTCTGTGAGGCTACTATTACCCTGATACCAAAACCAGACAAAGACATCATAAGAAAACAATAGATCAATATCTTTTCTGATGATAGATACCATAATTCTCAACAAAATACTAAAAACTGAATCCTAAAAAGGATTATACACCAGACCAAGCAAGAGTTGGCCCAGTTAAGCAAATGCGGCTCAACTCGCATGGAACTCAAGTAATGTAATACAGCATATTCATAGAATAAAGGAAAAAAACCCACATGATCATATCAATAAATATAGAAAGAACATTTGACAAAGTTCAACATCCTTTCATGATAAAAACACTCAACAAGTTAAGAATAGAAGGGAACTTTGTTAACACTTAGGGAGCAGTTAATATATACCAGATGCACTGTTCTAACCCCTTTACATTCATTAAGTAATTTAATTCTCACACCAACGCTGGGAGGCAGGAACTATTATTACCCACATTTTGCAGGTGGACAAACTGAGGCACAGAGCATTAAGTAATATGCTAGGATTCCAATATAGAAATTCTGGCTAGAGTCCATGCTCTCAACCACAATCAGCTATTCTGTCTCTCAAAGAACGTGGGATAATAATAATGATAACCAAATTGGGTTTCCTAAGAACTAATGATTTGATCTTCATCTGTAAGTAAACTTAATTCATAACACTGTTAACTTATATCAGTGACCATAGTTTTTAATGCTGGTTAGAATTTTTAGTATTAATACCAATGTTTATTTAACCAAGTTGGTAACATTGGGTCAATATTGACATTTAACTGTAATTTAACTCACAGAAGTGGTGATGATCATTTATATAGGCAAACATAATTTATAACATTGTTAAAAATTTATAAAATTAGTTGTAAAATTTGATGGCATCAGTAATGGTGATTCAATTTCTATTTGCAACTAAAATTTGATTCATAACTGTGGTACTCATAATTTATATTAGTAATCATAACTTTAATATTAGTAATTATTCATAATATAAACTGGAGTGTTAACCATATTAATGATGATTTCTATTAGAAGCTATCAGATAATTCAAAACATAGTTACTCATAATTTATCTTAGTAATCTTAATTTGTAACATTGGCAATAATTTGTAATATTAGTTATAATATTTGATGATATTAGTAATGATAATGCAACTTCTTTTCAGTATAATATAACTCAAAACAGAGACTTATAATTTATATTAGAGCATAATTTGTAATATTGATAATAATTTGTAATAATAGCTATAATCCTCAATGACACTAGTAATGATTATTCAATTTGTTAGGAACTGCAATCTGATTCATAACACGGGTACTCATAATTTACACCAATAACAGTAATTTGTAGTATTAGCGATAAGTTGTAATATTGGTGATTATATTTTATAATAATAGTAACCCACAATTCAATTGCTATTGGTAAGCAATTTAATTTATAACATTGCTACTGATGATTTTCATTGCCAGTCCTAATTTGCAACATTGGTGACATTTCTACAGGAAGAATATTTGCTAATATTAGTAATGATGACTTGATTCTATATGTAATATAGCCTGGTTCATTACATTACATCTGTTTATTTACAGTAGAAGCCGATTTTTAATACTGCTGAGAAAAGGTACTATAAGAAACGGGATCAGTGACTGAAATCACACCTGTAAGCTCATCAGTAAATCCATGGTATTAATAAACCCTGTCGCGAAGCAACTTCACCCTCCACAGCACACAGCGGCTGCACTCCCTGACAGTGTTGCCATTGCTAACGCATCCACTCGCAATAATGTTGCAGTACACACGATGCTCTTCCCTCCTGCCCATCCTACGTCCCCCAGACTCACCATCTCTTTGTGATTGGGGTAGAAGGTCTGATCGATAAGAGGGAATTCCTCGGTCCCCAGTTTCTTGTGCAATCGAACCATCTGGGCAAACTAGAAAAAGCCAGGAGAGATGGGTCAGCATGCCCTTCACCGGGACAGAGTCTCCAAGCTGGGATTCCGAGCTTCAAGCTTTCTCAGTTCCCCCAGATCACAGTGATGTCGAGTTCCCACATGCATGCATGCACAAGACAGTCCCTCGCCAGCAGCGCCCTTCCTGTCACTTACCACCCAGGGCTTGTCACAGAAGTTGTAGACAGAATGCAAAGAGTTGACGCTGGGTATCCCAGCATACTGCAGCCCAATGACCAAACTGCGGTAGTCCCCGTTCCGTGCCATGCTGAAGGCGTGCTGGCGGATCAGCACAAAGTCTGGCTTCAGAGACCTGGGGTGGCAGGGGGAGAGGTGTCAAGGATATGCCCCCAGGGCTCCCCACCACCCTTAGAACAAAAACCAGGTTTCTACGGGGGCACCTGAGTGGCTCAGTCAGTTAAGCGTCTGCCTTCCTGGGATCGAGCCCCACGTCGGGCTCCCTGCTCAGTGGGGAGCCTGCTTCTCACTCTCCCTCTGCCTGCCTCTCTCTCTCTCTCTGTCAAATAAATAAATAAAATCTTAAAAAGAAAAAAAAAAAAAAACAAACAGGTTTCTAAATCTCCGCAGCTCCTAGAAATTGCGAAGTGGTTGCTCAGCTCAGCACACACACACAAGCTGTTTCCTCCCGCACCAGCACCCTTTCCACCCTTTCCCCATCTGGTGATCCCAGGGTCCTAGGATCGAGCCCTGCATGGAGCCCCATCGGGCTCCCTGCTCAGCAGGAAGCCTGCTTCTCCCTATCCCTCTGCTGCTCCCCCTGCTTGTGCTCTCTCCCTCAAATAAATAAATAAAACCTTTAAAAAAATGTCTCTCACAATATTGGTCTTCCTCATCCAAACTGTAGACCCCTCCACCATCCAACGATTCCTATATCCTTTTGCTGCTATGTATTTTTTCTTAGCACCTTTACATTTTCTGATTTGTTTATTGTATGTATCCCACAGTAGAATATAAGCTTTATGAGGGCAGAGGGTTTTTTTTGGGGGGGGTGGGGGCTCTTTTTGGGGGTCGGTTTTGTTAACTGCCAGGTCCTCAGCATATACAAGAGGTCCTGGTATACAATAGGAGCTTAATAAATATTTGCTGAATGTAAAATGCTGAGGGCAGCACCTGGCATACAGTAGATTCTCAAGGAATATTTGCTGATTTAATAACTAAAAAGTTTGGCTTGGGGCGCCTGGGTGGCTCAGTCGTTAAGCGTCAGCCTTCGGCTCAGGTCATGATCCCAGGGTCCTGGGATTGAGCCCCGCATCGGGCTCCCGGCTCAGCAGGAAGCCTGCTTCTCCCTCTCCCACTCCCCCTGCTTCTGTTCCCTCTCTCGCTGTGTCTCTCTCTGTCAAATACATAAATAAATAAATAAATAAATAAAAATCTTAAAAAAAAAATGAAGTTACCCAAAAAGCTCTTAAAAAAAAACTTTGGCTTGTGGTCTGCTAGGATTCTTGGCTCTGCAGAAGAGAAGCTATTTTCCCACATTCTGTACCTAATTTAATTTTTTTAAAGATTTTATTTATTTATTTGACAGAGAGAGAGGGAGAGAGCACAAGCAGGGGGAGCAGCAGAAGGAGAGAAGGCGCCCCCCTAATTTCTTTTTAAATCGACATATAACATTGTGTAAGTTTAAGGCGTAAAACATGTCGATTAGACACACTTATATACTGTAATAGGATTGCCATTGTAGCGTTATTTAGCAGTTCTATCATGTCACATAATTATCATTTCCTTGGGGCGCCTGGGTGGCTCAGTCGTTAAGCGTCTGCCTTCGGCTTAGGTCATGATCCCAGGGTCCTGGGATCGAGCCCCGCGTCGGGCTCCCTGCTTGGCAGGAAGCCTGCTTCTCCCTCTCCCACTCCCCCTGCTTGTGTTCCCTCTCTCGCTGTGTCTCTCTGTCAAATAAATAAAATCTTTAAAAAAAAAATTATCATTTCCTTTTTGTGGTGGGAATAATTAAGTTCCAATCTTAGTAAGTTTGATAATTATGATACAATATCGTTATCTATATTCACTATACTGTGCATTGGATCTCCAGGACTTACTTATCTACCAGTTGCAAGTTTATACCCTTAAACATTTCTTCTATTTTTTTTAAGATTTTATTTTTTATTTTGAGAGAGAGACAGAGAGATCATGAGCAGGGGGAGGGGCAGAGGGAGAGGGAGAAGGACAAGCAGAATCCCCGCTGAGCAGGGAGCCCGATAGGCGATAAGCGGCTTGATGCGGGGCTCACTCCCAGGACCCTGGGATCATGACCTGAGCCGAAGGCAGAAGCTTAACCGACCGAGTCACCCAGGCGTCCCTAAATATCTCTTCTATTCTACCACCCCTCAGCCCCTGGTAACCACCATTTCACTCTGTGTTTTTATGAGTTTGGCTTTTTTAGATTCCATAGACAAGAGATATCATACAGTATTTGTCTTTCTCTGTCTGATTTATCTTACTTAGCATAATGTCCTCAAGGTCTATTCACGTTTTTGCAAATGGCAGGATTTCCTTCTCTCTCGTAGCTGAATAATATTTCATAGTGTATACACACCACATCTTCTTTATCCATTCATTCACTAATGGGCACTTACATTGTTTCCATATCTTGGCTATTGTAATATACCTAAGTTCTTGCTCACAGAAGGATGGGTGGGGAAGTGGGGGCTCTCCCTCAGCTCTAAGGGAGTCTTCGTGCCTCTCCCATAACACCAAGTTAACCTTTCTCTACTTACCGCATGACCTTCACCCCATTCCGAAGAACTTCCATGTCCACAGAGAATCCACCATTGGCGTGAGCCACGAGGTTGAGATCAGAGAATTCAGCCTAGGAAGGAGAAAAAAAAAAAATCCGTGATTCACTCACATCACACAAAAACGACCAACCAGTTTTCGGTCTGGACAGCCGACCCCCAGGTCCATCTGCCCCAACTAACCTGTTCTACTTTAATGTCAATTTCTCCATGGATCTTTTTCCCTTTGAAGTATTTTGCCCTGGAGAGGAAAAGCAGAGCACAGCCATCAATCTCAGAAGACAAAACCCAGGCCAGTCCTTTGACCCTGTTGCCCCTTCAGAGCCATAAAGTGTTTCGTGATTGTTGAAACACTTTGCCAAGCTCAACAGTGCTTTGGGTACCATAAAGTCTGTTGTGATCTCTCATGGAGGTGTGTAAATGTCAGAGGACACTGTGAACTCTAAACTAAGTCCTCAAACCACAGCCGGCAGGCAGGCGTTCCCCAGAGCGTGGTCTGCTCATCACACTGCTACCAGAAATTTTTTTTTTTTTTAAGATTTTATTTATTTGACAGAGAGAGACTCAGCAAGAGACGGAACACAAGCAGGGGGAGTGGGAGAGGGAGAGGGAGAAGCAGGCGTCCCGCTGAGCAGGGAGCCCGATGCGGGGCTCGATCCCAGGACCCTGGGATCATGACCTGAGCTGAAGGCAGACGCTCAACGACTGAGCCACCCAGGCGCCCCGACCAGAGATGTTTTTGAAAAGCCTTGCCAAAGGAGGAGGGCTTCGTAAGCTGTTAACGTACTTTGGAATTGCATGGAGGTTCGTAAATGGCAAAAAACCCAAAACCAAAAAGCATAAACCAAACAACAACAAAACAAAACAAACCCGTAGAGAATACGTGTATATGGAGTGTGCCCGGGCATGCCTCAGTTGCGTGCGTCTGCTTGTGCGGCCTGAAGCATCTCTCTGCTCTCTGGCCCTTTCCCATGGGGGATCACACTTGTCCGCGTGTGGCTGTGCGCTGTGAGGGACCCAACTGTGGGTGGGCGGCTATATAAAAAAGGAGGAGCAGACCGGGGGTGGGCAGGCTGGCGGTGGGTCTAGGGATGGAAGCCCGGGCCAGCAATGATGGGCGCGGGGAGCGGTGCGGCTGAGGGCGAGGGGAAGCCACAGGAGCGAAGACGGGTAGGAGCAACAGCGGATGCAGGGGGAACTGCCATGTCACTCTCCCTGGGCGCGACCCGGCTGGGCTTGGTTTCCAGCGGCATCCTCCCCCAGGCCCAGGATTCCTACCCGACAGGTTTCGCTACACGCGGAAGCTCATCTCCAGTCAGGGGTCGCATACAAGAGGGATGACGAAAGGAGCCACTCCCAGGCTTGCCTCTGACACAGACAGCACGGACAGGCCCTGGCGACTTCACTGACAAACCCCAAAGACTCCAAGCACAGCCATTTTCTCCTCTCCCTCTCCCTCCCTCCCTCCCTCCCTCTCTTTCTCTCACACACTCCATTACTGACACTGTCCCCTCACAAGTGTTGGAAGAGAATTTCTCTGAGACCTGCACATTTTTCACTTATAAAATAATGATGAGTGTAGGTTATATCACTGTATTTCAAACTTTAAAAAAAAAAAGATTTTATTTATTTATTTGAGAGACAGAGAGACAGAGAAAGCGACGGAGAAGACGAGTGGGGAGGCAGAGGGAGAAACAGTCTCCCCCACTGAGCAGGGAGCCTGATGCGGGGCTCGATCCCAGGACCCCCCAGGATCATGACCTGAGCCAAAGGCAGATGCTTAACCGACTGAGCCACCCAGGCCCCATATTGCAAACTTTTTTGACCATAAGTGTAGTGAATACTGTGGCGCTCTGCTCAGATGTCCTTTTCATGGCCAATGCACCCTGAATATCAGCTCTTGACAGCTTAGGGCTATGTCCCACTGGGATCTGTCTTCTCTCACAGAGGACTGCTTTGGCCAAGGTTATACCTACTTCAGGCCGCCCATGTCTTATATCTGGTCTGCGAGTGCGTACAAAGGCTGGCCTCTTTGCCTCAGTCTAGGCTGACTCCGAAGGACCATCCCACCCCCTGAGGTCGCCCTAGGATCGGCTGAGGCCTCTGATGCAGCTGCATTGTGGACCAGCGTCCCCCTCTGCCCAACCCTGCCCTCCTTACAGGCGTTGATCCTAAAGGCACTCCCCAGCAAGCCTCCTGCATACAAACGCCTGCCTCCAAATCTGTTTCCTGAGAACCCAACCTAAACCAGTGTGCGAGAGATGTCAAGCCACACAAAAAAAAGACTCTAACACCATTCTGGAATTGGGTCACCCAGCAGCCAGCAGGCAATGAGGAACCATTATTTGTCGGGGAGAGGGGAGCCTGGATAGCCCCGAACATGCTGTAGCAACATAAAGCACCCTGTAGCGGGTCTGGGCTGTGGTTCTGGCAGGATGCCACTTGCACCGTGTGATCTGGCAGATTCCATGATACTGGACGTGTCAGTAGTGGGAAAAGAGGCAGTGCGGAGTTCATTCTCATGAGTGTGAGAATTACAGGGTGGGCCCCTGAGGTTTGGGGGTAGCAGTAACTTTTACTGAGAGTGAACTGTAATGAGATACTGGTGGAAGGGAATGCCCCAGTTGGTGAAATATCCCTGGCACTTGAGAGGCGTGAGGGAAATGGTAAGCAGACTCCAGTGACTATTTGCTAAACACCATCGATTAGCTGAAGAAATATGTGACATGTTCAGGGTGAGTAATCGTTAATCCAAAGCAAAATGTGAAAGCCAGAGGACCCCCTTGGCTACATTTAAGGAAACCCCAATCTTCTGCAACTGGAGGGCAGATGGGGGGGGACCAAGAGGTTAGGGCATAATCATAAGTGTAGCAAGACCTCAGAGAAGGTTGAGTTCTCAGGCCTAGCACATCTCCTATGCCATGATCAGGACCCTAATAGGACAAGTGAAGCCCTTAGACTTGGGGTAGGGATATCTGGGAAGATGCATGTAACACCTCAAACTTATTGATTCACCTGAACCCACTGGGCCTGCAGAAGCAGCCCCCTCCTCTTTGTTAGAATGTAGACCTTTCTGCTTGAAGGTAATACGGAGGACTTGAATGAAGCAGGTGCCTTATAAAACAATGCTTGCCCCTTTCAGAACCTACCCCCTTCCCCTCTTAGCAACCAGATCAATAAGCAGGGTCAAATCCTAGCACACCTGATTGGAGAGGTTCTAAGCTTGCAAAGGAAGGAAAGAAATAATACACAGAAGCTGAAAAATCTGGCCAATATGTACTGCCAAGAGCTGTAAAAGTATGCATGAAAATGGTTCCTGAGGACAATGGACCAAAGAGGTGGAACATGACATTGGAGCGCTCTCCCAGGACCCAGAACTTAAAACCCTGGCAAGGACTCTAGGAGATGTTGCCGATACACTGTTGGATGACTTGTGGAAGCTTGGAGAAAACAGTGGTCCACACTGGCAGAAATGCCAGATCTTCCATGGCAGACTGTGGAAAAAAGGATCAAAGGACTCAAAGAAGCAGACATGTTAGAAAAGACATATTATGTAAGTCTAAGAAACTCATCAGCTGACTCTCTTCTATGGGAAGGCCCAGAGGATCTACCCAACTTACAAAATCAATAAGGAATATGCTGGTAAGAGTGGCACCAGCCATGCTGAGAAGCACAACAGTGGAAAGGTGGTAAATGAAGTCCTGTCCCAGGTCCTGTTTGAAGTGGGTCCCAGTCTGCAAATGCATAATTAAACTGGACATATCTGTAGTTGTCAGAACCCCTACGTGGGTTCCTTGGCTTGTGGGGTAAGAGCTATTGTAGTGGGGAGGTCCAAATGGATGTCTCTGGAACTACACACCCCTCCCCTGATCAAATCAGCAAATCCAAGCTAATATTATATCTGTCCCAAGGGTGATGGTGGAAACTAGCGCTACTTTGAAAGATCTAAAGGATGCAGGGGTGTTAGTCCCATCATATCTCCCACCGAATTGACCAGTTTGGCTCCTGGAGAATGTTTGTAGACTCCTGCAAGCTCGACCAAGCAGTATCCCCGAGGGAAGCAGCTGTAATGCACAGGATGCCATTGCTAGAGCAGACCTCAGGTCTGGCAGGTGGCCGCTGACTTCCTGAATGTACTCTTTTCTGTTCTGATCAGAAAAGAGGATCTGCGACAGTTCATGTTCACATGGGACTGACAACAATATTTGTTGATGGTCTTGCCACGGGCCTATGCTGTCTTTCTCACCCTGTGTCATCATATGGTCCAAAGGCACTGGGCCATCTGGACATCCACAGAATGTCACACTGGACCACTGTATCAGTGACATCAATATTGATTGGGCAAGATGAGCAAGAGATGAGTAGCACATTGTCTTGATAAGACGCATGCACTCCAGAGGGTAGGAGATCAACCCTACAAAGACTCAGGGGCCTGCTGCATTAGTAAAAGTTCTAGGGGTATAGTGGTCCAAGGCAAGCCCAGGACAACCCCCCCCAAAGTAATAGGGCAAAGCATTGCATCTCACACCTCCTACCATGAGAAAAAACACACAACACTTGGTAGGTGTCTTCAGGTTCTAGAGGCAGCATATTCCACACCTGGAGATACTGCTTTGATTCATTTTTCAGGTGCAACCTAAGGCTGCCGTCCCTGAATGGGGGCCAGAGCAGAAAGGGCTCGGCAGCAGATCCAGACTATGGTGCCAGCAGTCTTTCCACTTAGGCCATATGACCTGGTAGATCCTATGATACCGGATAAGTCAGTAGTGGGGAAAGATGCAGTGTGGAGCTTACGGGAAGCTTGAGTGGGAGGCCCTTGGGGTTCTGGAGCAAGGCCAGGCCATCTGCAGCAGAGAATTACATGACTCTTGAGAAACACTTCCTGGGCTCCAGAAGAGACAAAATGCTTGACTATGGGGCACCAAGTGATTGTACCTCCAGGTGCCCCATCATGAGCTGAGTCCTGCGGGCCCACCAAGTAATAATGTCAGATGGACCCAGCGGCTGGGATCAGGCTCAAGCCAGACTGAGCAAGCTGCCTGAGCAGGTAATCTCGATGCCCGTATCATCCACACTGGTGCCCTAGCGCCTCCCTCAGCTCACCAAGGGGCCTCCTTACAACCAGTGGATGAAGGAAGGAAGAAAAAGCGTAAGCTTGGGTCACAAATGGACTGGCTTGGTATGTGGGGAGAAGCAAAAAAGGGACAGTGGCTGTACCATAGCCCCACTTGGAGTGGTCCTGAAAGACAGTGGCAGAGCTCCCAATGGGCAGAGCTTTGGGCTATGCCCCCGGTAATGTACTTAATAGGGAAAGGGAAATGGCCCAAGATTAGAATATATACTCACTGATGGGCAGTGATGGGTGATGGGTGGCTTGGCTGATCAGGACAAGGAATATTATGCTAAGCGAAATAAGTCAGTCGGAGAAAGACAAATATCACGTGATTTCACTCATATGTGGGATTTAAGAAACAAAACAAATGAGCAAAATGAAAAAGAGAGAGAGGCAAACCAAGAAACAGACTCTTAACTATAGAGAACAAACTGATGGTTGCCAGGGGCGGGGCGGGGGCATGGGGGAAATAGGTGATGGGCACCGGGTGATGTACGGAAGTGTTGAATCACTATCTTGTAGACCTGAAACTAATATTACATTGTGTGTTACCTAGCTGGAATTTAAATAAAAACTTAAAAAAAGAAGATCAGGACAAGGAGGTCTGGGACACAGAAATGTGGGTGGACATGGGAGTGGGCAAAAAGTGAGGCGTGAAGATCTGTGCATTGTGTGTTAACGCCCACCGGACAGCATCCACAACAGAAGCGGCACTAAACAACCAGGTAGACAGAATGAGTCAGCCCGATGATGTCAGCCAGCCTCTCAAGTCAGCCAGCCCAGCGCTAGCAGATGCGCACATGAATGAAGTAGCAAGAGGAGCAGAGATAGAGGCTCTAAGTGGAACCTACGGCATTATTGCGGAATATCCAATCTTCCAGCAGCAGAGACCAACATTAAGCCTGTGACATGGCACCATCCCTTAAGAAGCCCAACTAGCCACTTTGTGGCAAGCTGACTCCACTGGGCCCCTTCCACCCTGGAAAGATGAATGACTCATATTCTATATGTGGGTTTGCCTTTCCTGACTGCAGGGCCATAGCCAGTATCGCTGCCCGAGGGCTTATACAATGTTTGACCCACCAGTATGAGATCCCTCATGACACTGCATCAAACGAAGGACACACTTGACAGTAAAGGAGGTGCCAAAGTGGGCCCATGACCACGGTCAACTGATGATGTTATATACCACACCACCCAGAAGCTGCTGGCCTTGAACAACTAGCCACAGCTAAGATCCTAGCCTGGACATGATACCATGAAAAAATGGGGCACCATCCTCCAAAGACCCTAAATCGACGGCCCATTCTTTGTGCTGTGTTCCCAGTAGGTAGAACACATGGGTCTGGGGACTCGGAGGTGAAAGTAGGAGAGGCCCAGCTTACCATCAATCCCAGTGATCCACTTTTGGAATGTGTGCTTCTCATCCCCTTAAGGCTCTGCAAGGTTAGAGGTCCTGGTTCTCCAAGGGGGAACAGTGCTACCAGGGAGCACAGCGAGAATCCTATTACATTCTAAGCTACGGATGCCATCTGGACACCTAGGTTCCACATGCCGATGGATATGAAGAGGAATGAATCACTGTCTTTGCAGGGGTACATGACCCTGAACATCAGGAGGGGGTGGGGCTGCTCTTACAAGGCGGGAGCCGGGGGTGGGGGGGATAAGTTTGGCACCCAGGCGATCCATTGGCTGTCTGTGAGTACTCCTTGCACAACTCTGCAGGGAAATGAACAAGGACAGCAACCACAGCCTGGGAAGGGCATGGGGACCAAGGGCTCAGGGATCCCTCAGGGATGAGGGAATGGATCACTCATCAGGTAAGCCACTGAGACCAAGAGAGGCGCTAGCTGAGGGTGAGGGGAACCTGGAACGTATAGTAGAAGGAAGGAGACAATGCTTCTCATTTATTTCTGCCACTTTTATCAACGGCAGCGGTAGAGTCTATGGTCCATCCCACTAACCGTGCTCTTTCAAGCTTCCCCCCGGAAAACCAGACCAATTACAATCCCAGAAATGCTGTGCCCAGATGGGGCGAACTTACTCTAAGAAGTAAGTGAATCTGAGCAGTACAAGGAGTGGACTCTGTGCTCCCCTCAGATCCTCACCCCCCCACACACACACCCACGCTCACCTTCAGGCCTTCATATCTAGTTCCCAGCTTCTGGGGAGATTTGCTGCTGAAGGCTCATGGTGCTGTCCCTCACTGGGAATTGCCCTCTGCTGCAGGGATTTCCTTCCCCAAGACTATGCCTCCTTCCCGGGGGTAGCCTGCGCCTAAGGATTGACTGATGTAAGAATACAAAAGCCTGGATACCCCGCCTCAATGGAGGTAACTCTGAAGGGTCATCCTAGCTCCAGAGCTCCCCCAGAGGATGGGCTGAGGCTTCTGTTGTGGCTGCATCATAGCTCAACCTTTCCCTCTGCTAAATCCTGCTTCCCTCACTCCTCCCCCGCAACAGGTGGTGTTCCCAAGAGCTCTCCCCAATAAATCTGCACACAAACCTCAGAGTCTCAGGGCCTGCTTCCAGGGAAGTCTAAGAAAAGAAGCCACAAGAAGAGATAGAGTTTATATAACCCACTATATACATAGATACACAATAACCTACCCTATATATGTAATATATACATGACACCTCTAATGTTATACAGCAAATATAATATAGTATGGCTTATGTAACATATCATATATTGCATATTACATACTAAGTGTGTATGTACCTAGAAGGTATATAAACATACATATATAATTGGAATGAAAGTTTCAGTAGATGATTACCTTTACTATGTGCAATGGAGTCTAATATTTCCTGTTCTATTTTATCTCATTTCATGAAGAAAGACATACACATATATATGTATTATATACTCTAAACCTATTATATAGCAAATACATGATAGGGCATCTGTCATATATAATATATGGCATACATTGCTGATTCTATTTCTTGGAGTAACAGTTCCACTAAATAGTAATAATTCCACTTACTACGTGTAATATATTCTTGTTAGATTCTATTTTCATTTATACTACTGCATAAAGAAAATGAAGTGCTGGTCACAAGCCAATAGGTGACCCATAGTCCCGGTGGGCTAAATTATCTCTAAAAAGGGGAGTTGATTCTCAGCTCAGAGTTTGCAACCATGAGCCACAGAGGACTTGAGACCCAGGGAAGAGTGAGAGTGGTGAGGTTTGGTGGAAAAGGTGTCAGACTCTATCTAGGTGTACAGTCCATTATGGAGTTTGCACAACACCTCCTTTATTCCAGGCTGAAATCCCCAAAGCTCGGATGGTACTTGCAAAATCTGCAGGCAGGTGATGTAGAGGTCTCTGTTCCCCACGCTGAGCCTGGTGTGCGTACACAGGCCCTCTCCCTTTGTCCATCTCACCCCATCTATAGTAGACACTAAATAAACATTTGCTAGATTGACTAGAAGAAAAGACTAGAGCAGCTGCTGGGATAAGGGGGTGGGGGCGGTTCTGAGATGCAGAAGGGAAAGGGAAGAATCTTTCACTGAATTTAACAGGAGCTTAATAAATGTTTGCTGGACAACTTAGAAAAAAATGGAAAACACTGGAGTTGTAATTATGGAAAGGGGAGGGTCTTGTCAGTATTCGGGAGATGATTAATAAATGTTTGATGGAACAAAGGAAAACGCAGCAAAGAAACTTCCTGGAGTATAGGAGTGGGGAAGTGAAGTCTAAAGGAGAGTGGTTACCAATATACGGCAGGGGCCCCATTAAGGTTTGTTGACTTCAATGGAGCAAATTTAGCTAAGAAGATGGCTCCTGTGTGAGTGGGTGTTGATGGAGAAAAGAGGGATGTGGTTGTTTGAAAAGAATATAGTCAGAGATTAATAAATGCTTTTTGGATTAATGTGGCGGGGGGAAGCAGTTGGGAAGATGGCTAAGAAGTGCGGGAGGGGACCTAGCCAGAATACAGTAGGTGCACATTGTGAGCCTTCCAGATTGCGTAGTGTCAAAGGTCAGATGGAGATGGTCGAAGGGGAATTAGGGCTTCAAGAGGGAGAGGGAAAGAGGCATTGAATATGGGGTCCTTCGTATACAATAAGTGCTTATTAAACGATTGTGGGGTTGAATGGAGAAAAAGGTATAGAGAATCCAGCTGGTGGTTGGGATTAGAAGGAAAGGGAACTGAAGGAGGGTTCTTCCTAGTATATAGTAATGCTAAATGGATGCCTCCCACACTCTGACACATGGGAACTATGCAATAAATACCTGTAGAATGAATAAATGGCTCTGAAGAGAGAGAAAGGCTGCTGGGTAAAGGCTCCTGGGGGAAGGGGTGATCTAACCAGTAAAAAGCTGGTACTCAATAAATTTAGGCTGAAATAGACCCCTGGAGAGAGAGGTCTTGAGACGGGGCAGCAACTTTCAGACTTGGAAAGAAGACGTTGAGAATGGCCCTTATATAGTAGGAACTCACTAAGTGTTTACTGGCTTAAGTAAAAGAAAGACCTTTTGGGGTATGGACTTAAGATTGGGAGAGGGAATCCTAGGGACACTGAGGGGAGTGGAAAAGGGGTAATCCTGATAAATTGGGCTCTAGATTTATCAAAAGAAAGGACCCTAGGGAGAGGCTTTATGACCAGCGCAGTTTCTTCTACGGGTAAGGAAGGGGTGTCTACTCCCTCCACACAGCAGGCACTGCATATATGCTTACCGGATCCACTAAAAGAAAAAGACTTTGGGAAGAAGGTGTGAACATAGAGCACACAGACGGCACTCCATAAATGCTCACAGGAGCCACTGGAGGAAAAGGCCTTTGGGGGAAGGTGATTAGAATCGAGCACCTGGCAGACAATACATAAATAAATGCTCACTGGATCCATTAAAAGAAAAGGTCTTTCTGGGCGGGGGGGACTAGGGGTGGGCATACAATCACTGGATCCATTGGAGGAAACGTCTTCGGGGAAGGGGAATGGGGTTGCAGAAGCTTGGCCTATGTAAGCTTGATTCTCCATCAGTGAAAGGAAAGGCTTTTGTGGAGAGGGCATAGAATCAGGCACACGGTGGTGCTCCATGAATGCTCCAAGGGGTGATTAAAAAGAAAAGGCCTCTGGAAAGAGGACTGAAATGGTGCACACAAGTGTTAGATATTTGATCACTGTATTAACTGGAGGCAAGCCTTTATGGAGAAGGTCTAAGGTCTATGCATGTGTTGAACACCTTGGGTCATGCAGAATGTGTTCAACACATGCAGACTGAAGCCACTGGGGAAGGGTTTGGGGATGGGGTAAATAGCAGGCACACAATAAATGCTTTCTCAATACACTGGAGGAAAGAAGCTTTAGAGAAGGCTCACACGGCAGGCAGGTGATAAATGCTAGGTGGGTTTACCAAAGGAAAGGTCTTTGAAGTAGCTTGAGAATGGAGGAGAAACGAGGCACTCAATAAATGCCTTCTAGATCCACTGGAGGAAAAGGATTTTGGGGAGAGTCTGAAGATGAGTCACACACAGAAGGTTAAAAAATGCTCATGGGACTCATTTGAGCAAAATATGTTTGGAAAGGGGTTTGGAGGTAGGGCATACACCAGGCATTTAATAGATGCTTTCTAGATCCTTTAGAGAAATAAGCCCTTGGAGAGGGGACTTAGAGTTGGGACACACAGAAGGCATTCAATAAAGGCTCACAGGATCCATTAAAGGCAACACTTTCGGTGAGAAGAGTTACGCAGCAGGCAATCAATGTTCACTGAATAGCTTAAAGGGTCTTTGGGGGGAGGGTTGGGATGGGGCACATACCACACTCTGGGTACATGTTCACAAGATCTATTAGAGAGAAGGCCTTAGGACAAGGTTTGAGGGGGACAAGACACATAGCAAGCTCTCAATGAATGTTCACAAAATTCATGGAAGCCAAAGGCTTTGGGGAAGGGCTCCCGGACAAGGCACATTGCAGGTACTTGATAAATGCTCACAAGATCCATTAAAGGACAAGGCCTTTGGGGTGAGGGTTGGGGGAGGGGGGGCAAGGCACATTAGGCTCCCGAATGCTCACAGGATATACCGAAGCCAAGGCTTTTGGGAAGGAGGTACACAGCAGGCGCCCGATAACTGCTCCCTGTATGGATCGAGAGGGCCGGGTGCGGGGCAAGGGCGGGCCACACAGGAAGCACCCAGCATAATAATTTAAAGGAAAAGGGTTTGGGCTAGGGGGCCAGGTGCCTGGCACACAAGCGGTGCTTGGTAAGTGCTCGTCGTGGAACGATCTGGGGACCCAGGCCCGCGGGAAGACGTCCGCGGCAGTGGCTTACCAGTCGGTGTGGGGCTCGTCGATGACCAGCAGCACCCTGGCGGCAGCGCCCCCACGACCTGCGCCCCCAGAGCCGCCGCCCACCTGCTCGCTGAAGGTGGCCGCCGCGGCCGCCGTGGTCTGCTTGACCGCGTTGGACAGCGACGAGAAGAAGCCACCACCCCCCGAAGACCCGGGACTAGGGGCAGCCGGAGAGGCCACAGGGGCGGACGCGGAGGCCCTCTCGGCAGTGGCAGTCGTGGGACCGGGCGTGGCTCCGGGGCTGGGGGCAGCAGGCGGCGGCGGGGGTGGCTGCGGGCGCTGCAGGTCTGTCATGTACCCATTTGGCAGATTGGCCATGAAGTTGCTGTCCGACAGGCGGCGCCGCAGGTAGTTCATGGCTGCGGCGCGGGGCAGGGGGTCCTAGGAGCAGTCGGGTCAGGAGCCGCGGGGGCGGACCGCGCGGGGCCCAGGAGCACTGCTGCGCTCTCGGGCACGACGCGACTCTTCGGTTGCCCGCTGCAGACTGAGGCAGCGCTGAGTCGCCGCCGCCGCAGCGCGGATGGTCGCGCCCGTACCCCCCTATCTCGCGCCCTTCGTGGTGCTGTCCAGCTGGGCCGGCGGCGGCGCGGACGCGACCAAGGCGACCGGGAAGGGGAGTTTGGGGAGGAACGGCGAGTGACGTCAGCGCGCCTTCAGTGCTGGGGAGGTGGTGGCACGCGCCGGTAGGCGGGGGCGAAGGAGCTGTCCGTGGTGCTGAAGGCGGCAGTGCGCACGCGCCACGCCGCATCCTGTTTCCCCTCCCCCTCGTCCGATTGGGGATGCGCAATTTGGGGAGTGGGGGCGGGGTAGATACTTGTCGGGAGGGTCGGGGTGAGTGGTCAGGCAAGACCCCCACCCCGCCTCATTCTGGTCTTCACACCCGGTCGCACCCACACGCAGGATTCTCTGCAGATACTCAGTTTCCAGTGTTGATATTCACCACAGAAGGCATGAGGGGGGGTGGAGGGGGGGAGTGGAGGCACACGCAGAGACTCAAAAGTAGAGAAATAACCTCCTCACCGCGACAGATGGGGGTCACAAGCAGTACCCTGTGAGGGGAGATCAATTTCCTATATCCATATGGGCTCAGCTAGGCAGAGAGAGGGTGCTGGGGTGGCATAGACAGCATCAGACAGGCAAACTTGGACACTTGGGCGCGGTACACACGCTTGCCCTGGGTTGCTGGGGCCTGGAGGCACACAGGAATGACACACACGTGGAGATACATATAGACACACACAAAAGTAAAGAAACACATGGAGGCACGTACAGACGGAGAACACTCCGATCTAGGTATCTATACAGACATACACAAGCCCGGGGTAACACACATGGGCATGCATGCATATATGCCTACACACACACACACACACACAGGCACCACACCTACACACAGAGACCCAAGGAAACTCACACGAACATGCACACCCAGACAAATCACATACCCACAGACGATCATGATAAACCTAGATCTGCCACACAGACCCATTCCCTGAAGCTCCAGACCTGATGTGTGTCCATCTCTGTCCCCCACCCCCCGGGGCCCTACACACACACTCAGTCTGTATGCCCCCATCGCTCTGCCCTGGATAAGCCAAAACCCACCATAACCACCTGATATCAGTGCCCATGGCTGACTCCCCTGCACCGGAGAACTTTCCACAGACAGAGGCAGACCCATCCTAGGGTATGCACACAGCAGGTGCCAAATAATGTTTGCCACATGAGCAAATTACCTTTATAGTCCAGGCAGAGGGGGGCTGTGGAAGCCATCCCGTCAGCTCCTGTAAGATCCTGACTACAATGAAAGCATGAATCCATTTAAAAACAATCATTTGTTGGCAGCACCCAACTAAGCTGTTTAGGTGTATTGTTTCATCCAACCCTTACAACAATACTATGGGGTGGGAAACATACCCATTTTACAGATGAAGGAATCCAAGACCTCCAATTCATTCCCAAAAGGCCATGTTCACTTTGTGATCCATTCGTTTTTTTTTAAAAAAAGAATGTGCTAGAAAGAGGTACCAGTGTGGCTGAAACAAAGTGAGCAAGGGGGGTTTGTGGCAGGAGATGGGGTCAGAGTGGTTAGCAGGGACCAGACTGAGCAGGTCCTTGTGGGCCATAGTGAGTGATGATGGTGGACCAAGTGAGGTAGAAGAAGATACGGTAAGAAATAGGCAGATTTGGAGTCTCTTCTGCTTGCAGGATTTTCAGGTGAATCATCCACTTATTCATTTGTTCATTCTTTATTCTTTAAATCCTTGGTCCGTTTAAACAAGGTAGTAAAGGTGTGGAGTCTAGAGTCAGAGTGCTTGAAGTTCAAAATAGACCTCCACCATACCCCCGGGAAAGTGACTTAACCCTGCTGAGACTTGGTTTCCTCATCTATCAAGATGATCACCTGACCCATCTCTAAGGGTATGGGGGGCTGGTGGGGGGAGGAGACAACCTTTATATTTTCGCATGTGCTGTGACTTCTGCCAGGAATGTCCTTTACCTCTCTCTCTCAAGGATCATCTTTGGCTAAGGTCTCCAGGAAGTCCCCTTCCCCAGGACTCAGATTCCATCCCCTCTTACCCTAGCCTCCCCAGTCCTCAAGTTCAATACTTCCAAACCATTCTCTACTCCATCCTCCATGCCAGGCAGCTTCAGTCCCACCTCCAGGCCTTCGCTTTGGCCATTCCTTCCCTCTCCTTCCTGGATGCTCTCTCCGGCATTCCATATCCCAGTGTTGCCCAGATGGGGAGCTCCCATGAATCATGTATTTTCCAACATTTAGAAGTATGTGCTTCTCAGTTTTTTTGCTCAGTAACTGAAGTAAACAAGCTGTGTTGGACCCATGGTGCCCTCTCTAGGGGATAGGAGCAGCTGCAAGTCAACAGACCTCTCTGGCTCCTCTGGGAGTCAGAAGTTGGGCTCCTTAGGAATCTGTCTCCAGAATGCCTCTTCCCAGGGCCCCCATTCCCACGTTTCTAGTACTCATGGCCCCCAGCATCAGTCCCTTTCTCCAGGTGGCTCGGTTTCCAGAAATTAATATTTTGGAGGTTGTTTAGCAGAAGAATGAGGATTCCCCTCAGGAGTGTCTCAACTCCCTGAGGCAGAGGTAAGCCTCCTCTGCACTGTCTCCATCGTCTCCAGCAGGAATGAACGAATAGAAGGGGCTCCAGGAATGATTTTCTTTGTTGTGCATTAGTGAGCAATGACTCTGAAACACACACCCCTGACATATGTTTGTAATCAGTATTGTACCCATGTTTAAAACTCACACACATGTATTATCCACGACATCTTAATGCACATGTACATGTGTGCACGTGCACACAAACACACACACACACACACCTATAACTCAGACTGTTATGGCGCACACATGGTTGTAACTTTACATGCACTCCACATACACTCAATACATCCTTAATTCTTGCACAGGCCCATAGGTCTGCATATCACACATACACAAAGATATGTGTCTCATGATGTGCAAAGTTCCACTCTCTTGTAGACACATACCTCTCATACCCTGTAGTAAGCAACCAGAATCACTCCCTTCAGCTCATTCTTCCCAAGATGACCAAAAATTCAACTTTGTCTTTATTTCAACCCATCAACTGACCTATTTTATGGGGGGAAACCGACCCAGAGGAGTGAGCACCCTGACAGAATCCAGGTGTCACGCATCTCCCATCTGAACCCTTCCACAGAGGCATCCCTCCACTCATAGCACACATCGTGCTTCAAATGTCCAGCCTGCTACCTTTCTGTGCCTTTGTAAATGGG
This sequence comes from Mirounga leonina, assembly GCF_011800145.1. Taxonomy (NCBI): domain Eukaryota; kingdom Metazoa; phylum Chordata; class Mammalia; order Carnivora; family Phocidae; genus Mirounga; species Mirounga leonina. The sequence continues at coordinate 11,826,526 of NW_023270164.1, forward strand.
AATAATGATAACAGTGACCCTCATAGGCTTGTTGTGGAGTAAATGAATTCATGCTGTGCAACTTAAAACACTACCAGGCACACGGCAAGCACTCTATAAGTATTAGCTAATACCATAATTATGATGATTCTTATGATTTGCCTCATCACCAGGGGCTCAGCATTCAGTAAATTCTAATTAGTGCAACACTGAGCAAATGCCAACAGCTTTAGTGTCTGGGTTTGTTCCCTTCACTGTGGAGACACGTGCTGTTCTGACTCCTCTTGTCCAGCGCTATTGTTAGTATACAGTAGGCGTTGATAAGTGTTGAAAAAAAATGTTCAACGAAAGGATCGCATATTCTGAGTTTGTTCCCTCGCTCACATGTCCTCTCCTTCTACCAGTCCTCCTCCACCCCAGATGCCCAGACTTCGTTCTCGTATGCTGTAGACGCTATAAAGTGTTGAATGAATGCACAAATACTAAAGGAATCTGTGTCTGGGTTTGTCAGAGGGGCTCCTTCTGGCAGATGCTGACTCTGGCTTCTCTTCGCTCCCGCCCCAGCTCAGAGCACCTCACAGGCACTTCCTCGGCCCACCCCCCCGCCAACCGCCACCCCTCTTTCGGTCCCCGCTAATTGCGGCATTGGATCTGGGCTGTTGGGAGTGGGTGGGTGCAGGTGTTCACGCGGCTGGGCGCCAACCCCAGCCACGCCTCTGCCGCCTCTGCCGCGGCTCAGAGCGGGATTGATGCGGAACCCGCCAGCCGAGAGGCTCCGGCGGGGGGGGGGGGGGGGGGGGCGGGGAACGTAGGCACGCCGGCCAATCAAAAAGTGCCGGCCAGGCGAGTAGCCAACCAGAAAACCCATAACGCGGAGCTCTGCAGAAGGACGTGCTGGACGCCCCGGGACGCCGCGCAAGGGGTTGGGGGGTGGTTGGGGCGGGGGGCAGACCCTGGGGCTGAGGCAGCGGCGAAGGGACCTGCCCAGCTGTGACCACGGTGGAAAATACTGTTTTCCACAACAAGCCACTGCATCTCTGCCCGTGCCGTGCCCTTTGGCCTAGAAGATGCTATTGCCCCACTCCTGGGGAAGAGGCCCATTTATTGAGGTCTGGGAGGGCAGGGGGTCAGAGTGGGAGAGGGCGGTGTTAGGGCTGCGCATCCTCAGGGTCTTGGCAGACAGGCACGTGTAGACATGGCCGTTTCTCCTCCACCACCGTATTATGCCCCTGCAGCATCTCGCACCGTGCTGATGGTTTTCCCCAGAAGGTCACGTTCTTCTCACCCTGACCTTCGACCACGGTAATGGTGGGCCTGGGGCATTAGAGGGGGAATGGAGGGGAGAAGCTCAGGGAAGGCAAGAATGCATTCGACAAACTCTTACTGAGTTTGAGCTAACTATTTGTTAGCTATGAGATATTGGGCAATTTCTTTATCTTCCCTGTGCTCATCTGAAAAATGGGAATAATCAGAAGAATAATGATACCCACCATATTGGGCTGAGTGAGGATAAATTAGTTAATTTTGGTAAAGTGCTCAGAGTGGTGTCTGGTACACAGTAAGTACTCAATAAATGCTAGTAATTGTTACTCGTTGACAAGAGCTACCTTCTCTTACCTCCAAAACCCTTCACATCTCACCCCATTGCCCACTGGGGGGGAAAAAAAAACCCCAAATGCCTTGCCTGGTATTTGAGGTCTTGCTTTTGGGCCCACATGCCTGGCCCAAGGCAATCCCTCTCTCTTCCACTTTATCCAGACTTAGTCCCACATCCAGAATGGTCTTTGCCTGGCTTGTTCCTCCCACGAAACAAGCATTCCATTCATTCACTCTCACCCCCATTCCCTCAATCAAATCCATTCATTTCCCTACTCTGTCAAGTGCTTCCTGCCTCCATTCAACACCTCTAACTCATCTTCAGAACCTACTAGAAACCCCAGAACCGGAGACCATTTCCCAGATGGCAGGCCTTCCATGAGTTGAAAATAGCCCATTTCATCTAGTGGCTTGACGTATGTGGAAATAAAGAAGGGAGGAGTGAGTGTTTACACCCTCTCTAACACCTGGGCCACCAGGAAACCAGCTTTGGGCAGTTGGTCACCAGTATCCAGGACTCTGCTCACACAGTCTTGACACTGGGAATGCCTTTCCTGACCCCTTCCTGCCGGGTGACCCCTGATCAGCTTCCTGGATCCAGGGCGAGGTGTCAGCCCCTTTTCCATGTACCAACTGTTCTGCATCAGCCTTCTGTCAGGGCCCTGCTGACCTGGATCCCTCAGGGGACCCACGGGACCTGGGTTCTGTGTGTCTGCAAGTGTTGCCGAAAAGGCCTCAAGCGTCTTGGGGCGGTGAGACGTTGGGTGAGATGTGGGTGGCTGAAGGAATGAGTAAGTGGATGAAGGCCTGAGTGACTGAAGGGGCAAATGGAAGCATGGGTAACCGAGAGGGCCGAGTGCATGGTCACAGGAAGGACTGGCTGAGTGGCTGGATGGCTGGGGGACTGAATGAGAGGTAAAAGGGCACAGAGGCTACTCATTCTCCCCTCAGGATCCTTTTTCTCGGCTGCTTCTTTAGTGACTTTCCTCTTCCTGCAGGAGGGAGAGGACACTCCTCAAGGCAGGCATCTTAGACCCAGCGGAGGATGCCCTGGTTGTGGGGAGCTGAGCCGACTCTCCCACCCTCACTGCTCACATATGGATATCATGACCCCCTCCTGGGCACGCTTTGCCCCCTCACTCACGGGAAGTTGGGGAGCTGGGCCGTGCAGAGGCGCTGGCGGGTGCGGACGGGGTTGGGTCCACACGGGGGCATGCATAGCCCCCAGGAACTCCACTCCGACCATGAGCCTTTCCCTGCAATGAGTCAGAATGAGAGGTCTCAGTGGAGGTGGTGAGAGAGAGAGAGAAACAGAGAGAGACAGAGAGGCAGCAGGGACATGGGGTCCAAGGTAGAGTCAGAACCCCCCCCGCCCCGCCCCGCACAGGCTGCCCCATCCTCACAGTGGAGTCGGCCGGGGGTGGGGGCACTCACAGCTACATTGCTGGATGTTATAGCAGTGACGGATAATTTGTTGTTGCCCGAGGCACCGCCGTCCATCAAACTTGCGGCCCTTGCAGCTCCTCGAGCGTGTCTGCTGGCCCGGGATCTCCTTACAGTTGATATTGTTTATGTTCCGACGGATGCAGGGGCTCCACTCCTCCCAGGACCCCCACTCTCCATCCACTGCAGAGACAGGGGCAACCAGGGCTTGCACCAAAGAAGGGAGCCAGTGAGGGGATTCAGAGGAAGGAATGACGACCGGGGGGAAGGAGCGGCGGTGGTCAGAGGTGGGGCCGAGGCACCAGGGCCAGGAATGGGGGCATTCGAGGCAGGAATAAGGCATTAGCAGCAGGGATGGGTGAGGGGCTTAGGCATGGAGATGGCACATCTTGAGCTACTGACCAGGGCAGGGCACAGCTGTGTTGCAGATGTGGGCCCGGGTGGCCTCACCAGCACAGGGGGGGCCCCCATGCTGGGGCACAGGGCGATCACACTTCCGTCTTTCCAGGGTCTGCCCCAGGCCACAGGTCACAGAGCAGGGGGTCACAGGACCCCATGGCCCCCAGCCCCCAGCCACTGTGGGGGTGGGGGATAGGAGTGAGAAGAAAGGTCACCTCAATCTCCCCATCAGCCCCTAGACCCTTGAGGCGGACTGCCGCAAAATGAAGAGCTCCATGGTCACATGGTCTAAGATCTCTGTCCCCTGAAACGGCAGAGCATCGGTGACTGAATCGAGAACAGAGTGTCAGGGGCCTCATCCCTGTGTACCTGGGCAGGGTGGCAGGCCAGAGCAGGGCCGGGTTTCGTGGTTCAGCCCTGGGCACGGCTTCCCAGGAGGCTTCTTGGAGGGCTCAGGTGCAGAACACGTGCGGCTTCGTCTCTGGGTAGGTGCGCTGGGTCCACCGTGGCAGGACCCCGAGCAGTGGCCCCAGGGACCCCAAGCGGCCCAGGCCCCATGTACTGTGGTGGAGTGGGGGTTGGGGGGACACCAAGTGTGGTCACACGTGAAGTCCTCCCACCCTGGAAGTTCCCTGCTGTAACCCCCAGACCCACCCTGGGTGCCCACATCAGTGGCCTTCACTCACTGGGGCAGACCTGCTGGGTGTCACAGGTCTCAGACTCCTGTGGCTTTCCTGGGCAGTGGCCCCCACACTTGGGGGTGGGTTGATTACATGTTCGCTGATGGGTCCGGGTCCCTTTGGAACAGGTGACAGAGCAAGGCATCCAGGGCTCCCAGTGAGACCAGCCACCCATCTCTATGGGAGAGAAGAGAGGGGGACAGGAGGGAAGTGGGGGCATCATTCAGGGGTCCTTGCTTCCTTGTGTGCCCCACGTCCTCTGCCACACCCAGTCCACCCTAGGATGACTGCAGTAGCCTTCCCGCGGGTCCCGCTGCTTCAGCCCTCACCACAGACCATCCGCCCTCCTCCGGACAGTGAGAGGGATCTGACGCAACCCAAGTCAGATCACATTTCTCCTCTGCCCACAACCACACAATAAAAGCCAGCGTCCTCACCGTGGCCCACAGGATCGGGCCCCCCTTTGACCTTGCCTCCCACAACTCTCCTCCAGCCACACCGGCCTCTTCCTCAGCGCCTCACAAACATCAGGCACAGTCCCACCCTCAGGGCCCCTGCACTGATTGTGCGTTCCCAGGGCCAGGCGACAGGCAGCGCTGGCCTGCCTCGCTGAGCCTCCTCACCAGGACAGCACGGCTGGTCCTCACAGGCCTGCAGCTGCCACTCAAGGGTCCCGGGCTCCACCTTCTCGGCACACTGCCCACCATGGCCTATGCAGCGCCGGTGCCGCAACTGGGATCCCTCAGTGCAGGTCACTGAGCAGGGGGCCCACGCAGACCACGGGGACCATTGTGGGGGCCTGTAGAGAGGAGCACACGTGTCCTACCCTAGCTTGAGCTGGCAAGGATGGGGTGTACTGGACTGCGGGGCGAGGGCAGGCACAGGCAGGGGTGCAGGATAAAGGTACATGGAATGGATTGATCAGGGTATGCACCCCTTAGGGATGTTAGGGATTGAACGGGAAGAGGGGGGCACACAGTAAGTACTGACCTTCATGACTGGGGACCTGGAACACTTTGAAGTCCCCCAAGGCTAGTGCCAGACATGCAGTAAGCAAATGTATGGACTAAGGGCCCAGAACTGCTGTCAGAAACCTACCAGGCCACCACCATGCTCGGTAGCTGGCAAACAAAAAGTTCTTAATAAATAGAAGCTATTGTCCCAGTGAGCTCAGAGACCCTGTCAGAGATACCCCGGATCTGGGGCGCCTGGGTGGCTCGGTCGGTTAAGCGTCTGACTCTTGATTTCAGCTCAGGTCATGATCTCAGGGTCGTGAGATCGAGCCCTGCATCAGGCTCCACACTGAGTGTGGAGCCTGCTTAAGATTCTCTCTCCCTCTACCCCTCCTCCCGCTCCCGTGCTCTCTCTCTCTCTCAAAAAATCTATATTTTTTTTAAAGAGAACTACTCCAGATCTATCCCTAACCCCGTGCACAGCATAATACTAAATTGATGTGAACTGTTGACATTACTAGGGGCCCAGAGCTACCTTCAAAAACCCTCAAGCTTCCCATCCCCATGGTGTACCTGGGATATACGCTAAGCTGTTAGAAAACATGTCTGGCGTTCAGTAAGGGCTCATTACATGTAAGCTGGCATCATGATGAGACCAGTGTCACCCCAGAAATCTGCCAGCTACCCCTGACCTCTGCAATGCATCTAGTAGGCTGGCAGTGATCAATGAACGTGAAGTGTCATCATAATTAGGGGCCTGGAGCTGCCCTGAGAATTTCCCAAACTCTCCCACCCCGACATGTCTGTATGCAGTAAGCACTCAATGTGAGCTGGCATCACAATTAGGGGACTTGAGCTACCTTCAGAACACACCTGACCTGTACCCCACCCTCTAATGCTTCCAGTACGCGGGAGGTGCTCAGTAAATGTAAGCTATGGCAGTGGTTCTCAACCAGGGCCGATTTTGCCCCTGGGGGGACATTTGGCAATGTCTGGAGGATTTGGGTTGTCACAGTTGGTTGGGAGTTGCTACTGGCATCTAGTGGGAGGCCAGGGATGTTACAAAACACAGGCTTTGCAATGCCCAGGTCAGGCCCCCACAACAAAGAATTTTTTGGCCCCAAATGTCAATAGAGGCGAGGCTGAGAAACCCCGAGCTATGGTCATGATCGGGGCCTTGGGAGTCACCCTTGGAAACCCCAGAGAAGGAAAGAGCCCAGTCCTGGGTGGCCCCCAGGCTCCCCCTCACCTGCATGCCTGACAAAGCTTGCTGCCAGGCTCCTGGAAGCCATAGGCAGGGTTGAGACAGCAGTCTTCCACACTGACACCGCCCCCCAGGAGGCCCTTGCATATGCCGGAGGATTCCTCATAGTGGGTGAAGCAGAGGACGGGGACTGAGCCTGCAACAAGGTTGCGGGGGGGGGGGGGCGGGGGGGGGGGGCATGATCAGCGGTGTGATGGGTCCGGGCACCCCTGCGGGCCAGCTGGGCCCTCACGCACTCACCTGCAGCCGGCAGCAGGGCGAGCAGCAGCAACAGCAACTGAGGAGCCCGCATGTTGAGCATGCACCCCTGCGGTCCTGCCGCCCTGCCAGAGAGGAGGCCCGGCTTTGTATGGGCTGACCCGACGCTGGGATCAGGGCAAAGAGGAACCGGGCCAGGAGGAACTGGGCGGGAAAAGGGCTGCGGGGGGCGGGGCAGGGGGGAGGGGAGGGTGCCGTGCAGAGTCTCCGCAGTTCTGACTTCTCTCCTGGCACCTTTGCCCCGGAGCCTCCTGCTCCGCTCTCCCCTCCCTACTTCCTGTCTCCCTCTTGATCCCGGTCTTGCTTGTCACTGTATCCCCAGCAACCACACCCTGCCCAGCAACAACTCCTTAGCACTCCATCAGTGCTCCCTGGAGCATAAACGTCCTAGCTGTGTGACCTTGGGCAAGTCGCTTGAAACTCTCTGTGGAGCCTCATTTTTTTTCCCCCTGTAAAATGCGGTCTCTCCCACAATGGGTCAACCTCATGCGGGTGTTGAACAAGGATGAAATGAGCTCAGCGTGCCCCTCATTGAGTGGAGCAGGCATTAAGATAATTGCTTCATCCTCTTTCCTGAAAGTGAGGTTGCCTGTGGTCAGCAAGGACAGGGGAGGTCAGCAGGGGGGGGAAGTGAGAAGGGGAAGTGAGAAGAGTGTGGGGAGAAGGGTTTGAGAGTGAACTGGGGATATTGACTGTCCCGGGGCTCCAGCTGGGACCACCCCCCCCCCACACACACACATATACACTGGCCTGGGGAGGGAATCAGCTTGGCCATGTTCTATTGAGTAACTGGGGGTAGGTGACAACCCCCTCCCTGAGCCTACAGCATAGAGTTTGTTGCAAAGATTGGGAGTTTAAGATTTTTAAAAGTCCTCAGAACAGCGCCGGGCATACAGTAGGTGCTGTTTCTTAAATACATTCATTCAGCATTTGCTAAGCACCTATTGGGTGTCAGATGCTGTTCCTGGCACTGGGCAGAGCAGAGAGTAAGCCCCAAATCCTGGCCCTCAAGGGGCTTATGCTCTAAAAGAGAAGAAAGACACAAAATGCCCCCCCCCACAGAGGCCTTCCCCAGCTACCCTTTTTGTATTGGACCCCTGTCACTCGGTAGCCCAGGGGCTCTCAAACCTCAGTGTGCCTCAGATTCATCTGGAAGATGTGTTCAATCGCAGAGTGTTGCCCCCCCCACCCCGTTTCTGATTCTGTAGGTCTGGGGTGGGACACAAAAATGTACATTTCTAACAGGCTGCCAGGTGGTGATGCCGCTGCGGCTGGTCTGGGGAGCACATTTTAAGAGCCATTCTAGCCGCTGACACCTCTTTTTCTTTGTAGGTGTCATCTATAAAAATGATGCTACGTGCTCCTTCTTTTACTCTTACGTCCTCTTCAGCCCCTTTTCTGTGCAGGTAAAACCAAGCTCCATGGACCCGCTTTTTTTTTTTTTTTTTTTTTAAGTAATCTCTACACTGAATGTGGGGCTCGAACTCACAACCCCCGAGATCCAGAGTTGCATGCTCTTCCAACTGAGCTGGCCAGGAGCCCCTCTTTTGTTGTTTCTTATTAGCCCTGATGAGTGAAACTCCAGAGCTCACTTCAAAACCAGGAATCTCTTCAATGAACAAAAAGGAGTCTAAGAAAGTTAGGACGGCAAGGTCTTGTTTCCTCTGCGTTCCTGGAGAGAGAGGTACCGTTCTGCAAATTAGCACAAGGTAATAGACTTTGGTTTGGGCAAGTGTTAAAAGAGAACTTTCTCAAGAATGTTGGTCTTGTGTTATGGGGCAATAAGGCGTGTTGACATCTGTATCCATTACACATGTACTCTGTTTCCTGATCATACAGGCCTGTCTTTGGAAGTCTGCTTTGAACAAAGGGGTTTTGTTAAGATGCCAAGACTTCAGACATCAGCGCTGTGTTATCCTGTGGAAACAAACTCCCCCAGAAATCTGTGATTCCAGTTGGCTGTTTTTTCTAATCCCCGGTTGCCCTGGTAATGAGGTTATAATCGATCCTTCCTTTGTGCCTAAACCGTATATACTCCGAGGACTCCCTGTGGGAAGAGGATGGTTGGTGCTTTCTTTTCCCACGTTTGCGCAATAAAATGACGGCAGCTCTCGTATTTAAACAGTTTGAGAAAGTCTCATCTCACGAAATTATTGCACTGCCACGTGATGATGTTGTACTTATCTGCTTCTTGTCCGTCGCCCTCACTAAAATACCTGCTCGCCAAAGGGCAGGGATTTGTGTCTGGTTTGGGAACTGCTGTGTCTGCGGGCTCAGTAAACAGGCGCTGAATGAATAGGCCAACCACCAAAGCTCTAGAGAGATTCTGACACGTGCGACGAAGACGACTCTGGGTTGGAGGGAAAAAATGTGCCATCACCGGTGGGGGGATTAAGTGGTGTCTCGAGTGTCGGGACTGGACCGGAGCACCCTGGAGAGGGCTTGAGGAGAGGGAAGGGAAGCCTAGGTGAAGCCCTGGGAAACTCCAGAATTTCAAGTTTTGGAGAACTGGGAGAAGACAGCACTGGGGATAGAGGAGGCGAGACCAGTGGAGGAAGTGGCTTTCTCCCACGCCTGGCACATTCGATCCGTGGTCTCTCATACAGTCTCATTTGGTCTTGGTCATTTTCTCTTACTTTTTCGTTTACACAGTTACGCACGCAATTCTGGACCTGCAGCGTCTACTAGGAGGCCCTTAGGGACAGGCTCACATACATACTCAGTCCCACAGCCTCTCGGACTTGCCCTCAGGGTCATTTTTTTTCTGTCATGGATTCCTGGTCTCCTACTAATAGCGTCACACGCACACACACACACTCACGTCTTAACAGCCTCCCTCATTCGGCCACGATCACCGACACTTCCTCTCACCAGTTTTTTACACGCACACACACGCAGTCACGCCTTTAGACGTTTCTACCACTCAGCCCGATTTACAGCCCCCGCTGGTCTCTCAGGAACTTTCTCGCACACGACCTCAATCACCACCTCTCCTACTTCCTCTCACCCCAGCCCCCATCGGGCACACCCCCCCTCCCCGTCCCTGACGGACGCTAAGGTGCGCCCGCGCACACCCGCACACGCGGCCTCACCGCTCGGCTGCCCAGGTCTCTCTCACACGGCGCCATGTGCCTCCTCGGCTCTCGCTCGGACCCTTCCATGGTCTCTCGTGCTGCTTCAGTCACTCGGCCTCACCATCCTTTTCTCCCTTGCCGTCCCGGTCCCGGAGCCTCTGGGCCAGACTGGAGTAGTACCTGTCATCCATCTGCCACTGGTCTCAGGCACACCCACTCACCCACGTACCCACACGCGCTTACAGCCTCATGCTCCGCACACACGGTCCCGCAGGCTTGGATCTTGGGCCTCACAGTCATCTTCTGTCTCACGGTCAGCTCTTCTCCACAAGGCTCCCAGGACTTCGGTCGCTACGACAGCCTTGCGTGAAGGTTCACACACCATGCGTGTCCCGAGCACAACGCCCTGCGGATTTACAGGCGGGCTTCTCGCCCGCACCCAGGCCCTGACCGGCTCCGCCACACCTTCGTGCCCGTGCGGGCTCACGCGGCGTGTGTCGCTCACCACCGTCAGCCGGTCAAACGGTGTCGGAGGCGCCGGCCCGGCTACCTGTGCCTCAACAGGACGTCACGCGTACCTCCGGGCTCTGCGACAGTGCCTTAGTCCGCACTCAGTCTCCCAGTGATTTTCCAGCGCACGGCCGTAATTTCTCCCACAGACACGGTGTCGTCCGTGGTTCCAGCCGCCAGTCTCTCACGCACACACACGCGATCGCAGCTTTCCACCCTCTCTCTCTTCTTTGCACACCTGGTTACCAATCTGCAGGCTCGCCGGCTGTCTCCGACACACGCTGTCATGCTCTCTCTCACAGTCAGTGTCACACCCTCGCCGCCTTCCACAGAAAGTCATGCCTGTCACAGTCAGTCCCAGTGGCCTCGGGGGGGGGGGGGGCGGAAAAAGGCTAGCAGCCTCCAGCGTCACCTTTAAAAATATATATTTACAGGAACAATTCCCCATTCTCTGGGACTCTTAGAAAAAAAGATCCATTTTTGGGGAAGTAAAACAAACAGTGGAGACAGGTGTAGCACCGTCCCCCAAATCACCAACCCCCAGGTCCCTAGGCCCGGGCTGGGCCGGTGCTGATAGGAGGTGAGCCCAGGAGTCCTTTGAACCCACCCTCTCCAGCCTGGAATTCAGATAGGACAGGCTTTATGTCCCCCATTCCTCCCTCCCAACTCCAGGGACACTTAAAGGGTCCTTTGTACCCGCCCGCAGGAAATTGGGGGGCTGGGAGGGAGGGAGCTGAAAATACACGTTTGGTATCAAAAATAAACACTTGCGGGTGGCAGGAAGATCCCCCCCACCAAATCCCTTCCTTCCCACCCACCCCATCTCAGATACAGGAAGAGATGCTCCCCTCTCCCCTATTGAAAAGCCCTGTTTAAAAATAGATTATACTATCAAAATGGCAGGGGGCGGGGGGACAAGGTGACCTGGAGTACTGGCTGGAGGGGCCCCCCAGACGGAGACCACTCCCCAAAAAAACCCTCCATTGGGAGGTAACAGGCAGGACCCCAGGAGTTTGGCAGACACAGGAATGGCTTCTCAGGGGGAGAAGAACAAAAGGGGCATTCCTCCCTGGCCTAAAAGGTGATATCTGAGACAAAGGCTGGGGAGGTGGAAATTCCTATTTCAAGGGTGTGAGTCTTTCCTTGGCCAAGACTCCCAAACCGTTAAACGGCACAAATTCTTCCTGGACCCTCGGGTATGGCCAGGAATAATAAACAACAACAAGCTACCTCTTCTACTCACACCCCAAAATGGAGACAGGGCTCCCTCAGCTTCCCAAGGGCAGGCTGAGAAATAAATAAAGGTCCTTCTCAAGCCAGACCCCGACGGTCTCATCTTGGGGAGAAAATGTGGAGATGGGGGAGATGCCCTCACCAACCCCCCAAAAGGGGTGGGCCAGGCTCCTCCCAGTGGCCTTCAAAAAATAAATAAATAAACCGTCCCCACCACTGCAGTAGGAGACGTGTAAGGGCGGCCACTGGGGAACTGACCGAGAAGAGAGAAGTTGTATGTTTCCTGTGAAAGGGTTACTGAGAGATCTTTCCTAAGAATCCCTACCCCACCACAACTAGAGCGTAAGTCTGTCAGCTGAACTATGTTTCTCCTTGAGACGGCTGGCTGGAGAGAAGTTCAGGGCCATGGATGGAGTGACCCCAGAAGGGGGTGGTGGTGGTGGTGGTGGTAGTCATGGCTTCTGGGGCCCTGGGGAGAGCACCACGGGGGTTGAGAGGCCATCCACGCTGATGGAAGGGATGTGCACCTGGGCGCTGCCACTGGATGGAAACTGGGGACAGAAAGAGGGAAAGATCATGGATGGGGGCCATGCTAGGGCCTCTCACCCTCTCCCAGATGGGGGAAGGGGTTCCTACCTGGAAGGAGAGCTTGGCTGGGCTACGGGGTGCAATGGGACTCAGGGTGCTCCAGAAGTGAATGCTGGGGGGCAGCGAGCTGGGTGTCAGCAGCACCGGGGTCTGTGGGGAAGGGGCGGTTGGAGCTCAAGTGAGTAGAGGGCAGGTGGGGGAAAAACGGAAGGAACGTGGCTCCAGTCCCACCAGATTTCCCACTCAGACTTCTGAGATCACCCTCCCAAAGTGTACAGGCTTACCCCCTAACTGCTAAGGTCAAGCCCATGACACCTCTCCAATGTTACAGACAACCCTCCCAGCTCCCGAGAGCCCACCTCCAGCTTCATTGGGCGAGACCACCTACAAGACCCCATCCACATGTCAATTTCAAAACTCACAGGTCACTATCCCATCAGTTTCGGATCAGCCCCCAACTCTTACACCCCACCAACCCATATAGCTCACAGGAAACCCACTAAAGAAATCCCAGACCAAAAAGCCCCATGCAGGATCCCCAAGCCACGCCCCAAACCAGAAAACAGTCCCCCCCCGCCCCCCGTCCCACGCAAAGCCTCTCGGTCCCCGCCCACAACCCCCCCTCCCCCCAGACCTGCCCTTCCTTCCAACAGCCCGACCCTCGGCACCGGAGACTAGCTCGCCCTCCCAGTTAATCAAGCCCGGTCCCTCCAGCCAATCCCACTCGAAGGCTCCACCCTCCCGCTCACCCAGACATAACCACACTGGCCCCTGCAGTCTAGCTCCTCCCTCACCCGCCGCAGCCCTTCACAGGCACTCACCAATGTGTGCGTAGGTAGCAGGGACGGGGTCAGCGCTGGCCCCGGCGCCTGCAGCCCGGAGCCACTTCCCGATCCTGGGGTCCGTTCGGGTCCTGGCCCACCCAGCAGGCTCGGGCTGAGTGGAAGCTCCAGGTCCCGGGGCTTCCGGCCCTTCTGAGGCTGGGCGATCTCTGTGCTGGAAGCAGTGGAAGCCGCGAGGCCGCCCACCTGCGCCGCAGTCTCCATGACGACCGCGGGCAGCCGGGCCGGCACGCCCTCCGCAGGAGGGACTTCCGGCCCGGCCTTAGCGACTTCCTGCACAAACCCCGCCTCCCCACCGACTGCGGCTTCCAACTCTTCCTTGGGCCCGTCCACTTTCACTTCTGGGGGCAGTGGCCTGCCCAACCCGGGCTCCACATTCAGCTCTTCTGATTTAGGGTTCTGGGCCTCGGGTGGGGTCAGGATGACCTGGGAGAGGAGGGGGGCGGGCAGAGGGGGTGCGTAAGGATTGCTGGGCTAGTGAAGCCAAGGACTTGTCTTGGAAAGCAGGACTTGGTATTGGGGTGGGGGGGGCATGACTACACATCAAGGCAGGTCCACCAGCAGGACGTGAGAGACTTTGCCAAGGACGTGGGGCTTCTTCTGAGGCAGCTTCTCTCTGGGGGACAGGGCTTCCCCTAAGGGTGGGCCTCCTGGGGATACTGCCCTCATTCATGAAAGCAGGGGTTCTCAAAAATTTGCTTTAGGGACTAGCAGCGTGTGCCTCATCTAGAAACTAGTTAAAAAGGCAAATTCTCGTGCTCATCCCCGATACACAGAATCAGAAACTCTCGGGGGTGGGCCCTAGAAATCTGTCCTTTAAAAAGTCCTCCAGGTGATTCTGATGAATGCTTAGCTGAGCGAACCTATGCATTAAGCAAATAACATTCAGGGCACCTCGCATAACTTAGTACTTGCATGGCTCTCCTCCCCACCCCCTTCGCCCGGGGAACTTCTGCGTTCCTCCTTCCACCAAACCTAAATAGGATGTTTATGTCCCTTCTCCAGCACCCCTCCTCATCTGGGAATTGTACCCCCACCCTCTTATTGAATTTCCATATTCCAGTCCTTACCTGCAGAGGCAGGCCGGCCTCCTCGGCCTCCAGGCAGGCCTCCAAGGGGCTTGGACTGGTGCTCCTGCTCCCAGATGGGGGCACTGCTGCTCCCGAAGGGGCGGTGTTGGGGAGCACTGAGGCAGGCCGAGGATGAGGGGGCGGCTGTGGCTGTGGCTGCAGGGACTGGATGGTGAAGGTGGAATAGAGGCCTGAGCGCATGTACTCGTTCCGGCTGCTGCGTGCCAAGCCACCCGGGCCTGCCATTCCTGCACCCTTGGGTGTGCCTGGTTTCCCAGAGGCAGCGTCCCCGGGGACAGCATGTATAGCAGTGGGGGCCACATTTGCCACAGTAGAGGTGATGGACACCTCGGGCTGGGGCGGGCAGTCCTCAGTGGAGCACCTCGCGACTTCGGGGTAGGACACAAACTTGTAGACGAACTTCTGGCCGCTCACTTTGCGGATGATGTTCTGGGAAGGGAGGAGATAGGATAAAGGGCCTTAGAAGAGAGGGCCCGGAGTGGAGGGAGGGTATGGATGAGGGGGCAGAGGGGTGTGTCTCCCAGGGTCCTTCTTGCCCCTCTCCTGTCTTTTTACATATACACCATTCCACCTCCACATCTGCCCCCAACTAGGTACCCTCCCTCCCAGCCCACTTCTCACCTGCGTCTTTCCCAATTTGGGGGCTCCTCCCTTCTCCTCCTTCCGTTTCTACCTCTCTTCCCCATTGTGATTCCCCGCTCTGTATTCTTCCCAGTGTCTCCCCTTTCCCTCTTCTCCCTTCCACAACTCTTCCTTTAGTATACTGCCCTTCTCCCCTGTGTCTCCTTCCCATCCATCCCTCTCCACATCTCCCCGTCACTCTTCATCTCCATCTGTCCAGTCCCCCCACCCCCACCTCAGAGACACACACCCACACCCCGTGGCACCTCTCCACAATGGGGCCCACCTAGGGGAGTCGGTGCAGGAGCAGGCTTTCCTCCTGGCTCCCAGAACCAGGGGTGTCTGTGGACTGACAGGGCCAGGCCTTGGGGGTGGCTGCCAGGACAGGTGGGGAGTGTGGCTGATGCAGTAAGACAGGAAAATGAAGTAACTGATGTAAATATTGGAAGAGACCAAATTAATATAGAAGATTGTGGTGCTGAATTATTAATATAGAGGATTATTTAAAGCTATCGATAGAGATGTAGAATAGGGCAAGGTCACTAGGGAGAACAGGCTGAGAAGCCTCACTCTTGTTTTTGTTTTGGGGCTTTTTTTGGTTCTCATAATTTATTTCTTGACTTAGCTGTAACTGAGGAGCCTCATTCTTAATACTGTGGTACAGGCGGCACCTGGGTGGCTCAGTCAGTTAGGCGTCTGCCTTCGGCTCAGGTCATGATCCCAGGGTCCTGGGATCGAGCCCCGCATCGGGCTCCCTGCTCCACGGGAAGCCTGCTTCTCCCTCTCCCCCTCCCCCTGCTTGTGTTCCCTCTCCCGCTGTGTCTCTGTCAAATAAATAAATAAAGGGGAAATTTAGGGCACCTGGGTGGCTGCTTCTCCCTCTCCCACTCCCCCTGCTTATGTTCCCTCTCTCGCTGTGTCTCCCTCGGTCAAATAAAGAAAGAAAATCTTAAAAAAAAATAAAAAATACTGTGGTACAGGTTTAAGCTAAGGCAATTAGAAAATGAGGTGACTGATAGCAACCAGATAAGAGCATTAAAATACTGGTATTAATATTGGGGGGAATCTCAAGGCTGGCTGGGTGGATTGCAGAACATGTCTAAGATATTTCAGGATAGGTCTGGAGGGTCTCAGGGATGTTGTGGTGGTCTCAGAGCACAGAATGAGGCAGCCTCAATATTATTTTGGAGGCTTCAGCTAAAGGAATAAAATACAAGAATGGAATAATTGCTATAATTTATGGTATGCAGCAGAGGTCCAGGGCTGTTCTGGGGGACAAAAGGCAGCTGGGGGGCACTAGGGCACCCTAGAGACATCTTAATGCTGGTCAGGTACGTCACAGGGTGGGTTTGTGTTTCTCAGAAAAGGAATGAAAAGGGATATTCATTAATATTGTTTTGGAAGTTTCAGATAAAGAAGAAAATGAAGGGTGAGGGACGGGAAATCCATCCAGCACTTGTCTGAGAGTCTAAGAGGATGAGGAAAATATAAAATTTTAGCTATATGAATAAGATGATAAAATAATAAATGCTGGAGCGGACCAGTGTTGCTTTGGGGATGCATGAGAAGGGAGTGTGGGGCTGGCATTATACGCGTTCTTTATTTTAGCTAAAGGAATGAGAGAAGAAAAGAACTGACAAAAGTGTTCAGTATCCTAGAGGATGAGGTAAGGAAAGGTTAGTATAATATTGCCGTGGACATTTTGATGCTAGGTAGAAGAATATTCTGGAATTCTTATTCTGGAATAAGAGCAGGTTATGAAATAACTGAGGAAGTCAGGACTGCTCCAGTTCCAGAAGACAGGATAAGGAAGTCATTATTAATACTGTTTTTCAAATTTTTAGCTATAGGCATAAGACAAGAAAATGAAATGTTGGGTGGGGTGTAGTAGAACAGCATGACCTTGGGGGCCTCAGAAAGTGGGTGAGTAGGGGTATTAGTATTACTATGAAGGTTTCAGCCTTAAAGCAATTAAGACAAAGAAAATACCTGAGATTGGGGCGCCTGGGTGGCTCAGTTGGTTAGGTGACTGCCTTCGGCTTGGGTCATGATCCCAGGGTCCTGGGATCGAGCCCCATGTCGGGCTCCCTGCTCAGCAGGGGAATCTGCTTCTCCCCCTCCCCCTGCTCATGCTCTCTCTCTCATTCACTCTCTTTCAAATAAATAAATAAAATCTTAGAAAAAAAAGAAAAAGAAAATCCTGAGATAAACGTTTGGGGTGCCCAACATTGGTCTGAGAGTATGAGAGGAGAGGGTAAAAAACAGTAGATTCTGTTTTCAAATTTATAGCTATGACAATTAAGACAAGAAAATGAAATAACTGACATAAATGTCAGGGGTCCCCAGGCCTGGTCCCAGAGGCCTTACCTTGTCATAGTAATACCGCAGGGCCCGGCTGAGCTTGTCGTAATTCATGTTGGTCTTGTTCTTACGCAGGCCCCACAGCCGGGCCACCTCCTCAGCATCCACCAGCTTGAACTCACCGCCATCCCGTGAGGTCCAGGAGATGATGTGGCCGTTGCCTTGCTCTCTCAGCAGCTGCAGCAGAAACTGCCACAGCGTCACAGAGGGGTCCATCGCTGGGGGAGCGCTCACGCCATCCCAGGGGTACCTGGAGGGCAGATGGCTCAGAGCTGAGAGGCTGTGAACACAGACGGAGGCAGAGGTCAATGGGAGAAGGATTGCTTTCTTGCCATCTTATCTCCACCTCTATTCCCAAAGCCCACCATCATTCCTAAACACCCTCAGACTGAATTCTAAGCTCCTCAGCCTGGCTTTGGACGACTCCCCATAATGATAGGAGACTTTTGGGGACAAGAGGATGGTGTGAATGTATTTTGCATGTGGGACAAACGTGAATCTTTGGGGGCCAGAGGACAGACTGTGGTAGGCAAAATAATGCCCCTCTCAGAAATGTCCACATCCTAATCTCTGGAACCTATGAGTATATTATGTACATGGCAAAAGGAACTTTGCAGATGAACTTAAGGTTACAGTAAAACCTTTTCTCTTATCTGCAGGGGATATGTTTCAAGACCCCCAGTGGATGCCTGAAACTGTGGACAGGACCAAACCCTACATATACTATGTTGTTTCCTATACATATACACACAATAAAGTTTAATTTATAAATCAGGCACAGTAAGAGATTAACAACAATAACTAATAATAAAATAGAACGATGACGGCAATATATTAGAATAAAAGTTATGTGAATGTGCTCTCTCAATATCTTATCGTTCTGTACTCACCCTTCTTCTTGTGATGATGTGGGATGATTAAATACCCATATAATGAGATGAAGTGAGGTAATGACGTAGGCACTGTGACATAGTATTAGGCTACCACTGACCTTCTGATGACAGGTCAGGAGGATCATCTTCTGCTTGACCACGGGTAACTGAAACCGCGGAAAGCAAAGATGCAGATAAGGGGGGGGTACCACTGTATGGACCTTAGGGAGATTGTTCTGGATTATGTGAGTGAGCTGAATCTAATCACAGGAACTCTTACTAAAAAAAGCAAGAGGCAGAAAGAGAGCTCTGAGAGATGCAACGACAGAAGAGGCAGGAGAGATTCAAAGCATGAGAGGGACCTGACCTGCCATTACTGGCTTTGAAGATGGAAGAACAGAGCTCGAGCCTGGGAAAATGGTGGCCTCACAAAGGTGGGAATGACCCTCAGCTGACCGTCAGTAAGGAAACAAAGACCTTAATCCTACAACCTCAACGAACTGAATTCTGCCAGCAACTTGAATGAGCAGGAACCAGATCCTGCCCTGGAGCCTCCAGAAAGGAAGGCAGCCCTGCCCACACCTGGGTTTCAGCCTGGTGAGGCTGTGCTGGACTTCTGACCTCCAGAGCGCCGAGGTAATAATAATTTGCATTTTTTTTAAAGATTTTATTTATTTATTTGACAGAGAGAGACACAGCGAGAGAGGGAACACAAGCAGGGGGAGTGGGAGAGGGAGAAGCAGGCTCCCCGCAGAGCAGGGAGCCTGATGTGGGACTCGATCCCAGGACCCTGGGATCGTGACCTGAGCTGAAGGCAGTCGCTTAACTGACTGAGCCACCCAGGTGCCCAATTTGCATTGTTTTAAGCAGCTATATTTGCAATAATTTGTTACAGCAGGAGTAGAAAACTAGTAATAGTGCCCCTCACCTGAATGTTTTCATTTGCATCCTCTGCCACATCAAATATCAAGTTTCCCAGGAGGTTCCTTCTGCTAGCCCCCCGCAAAAGCTGTTCACGCCGTGTGGGGCTCCCTTCTGCCTAGAAGTCTTCCCCATCGTTCCAGTCCCAGCCACAGGAGCCGTGCCTTTCTGAAGCCTTCTTGAAACTCAATGCCTGCTCTCTTCTGTCTACTTTGCACTCCTTGGGCCTGCTATGGTCCCTTTATGTTCTCCTTCTTGGTACCAGCAATAACTAACATTTGCTGAGTTCATAATGCTTGGCTGGCATTGTTCAAATCAGGCAATATGGCCTAACAGACAAGCACTCAGGCTCTAGAGCCAGATTGCCAGGACTGGAATCCTGGTTCTGCTACTTATTAGCAGTGTGACCCTGGGCAAATGCTTTAACTTCTTTGTGCCTCAATTTTCCCATCTGTAAAATAGGGATAATAACATGCTCACCTGTGAAATAGGGATACTAATAATACCAAGTTCATAGAGTTATTGTACAGATTAAATATCATGTGCCTGGAGTATGATAAGCTTTTAATAGATATTAGTTTCCAATTTTTTCATAATTCCTTATCTGCTATTCCAAAATCCAAAAAGCTCTAAAAACAGAAAATTTCTTGGGGCACCTGGATGGTGCAGTCAGACAAGCATCTGACTCTTGGTTTCAGCTCAGGTCATGATCTCAGGGTCGTGGGACCCAAGCCCTGCATCGGGCCACATGCTCAGCGCCATGTCAGCTTGGGGATTCTCGCTCTCCTTCTCCCTCTGCCCCTGCCCCCGCACATGCAAATAAATAAATAAATAAATAAATTTAAATTTAAAATAAATTTAAATAAATAAAATAAATAATAAATAAATATTTCTTTATTCTCAAATAAATAAATAAATTTTTAAAAACAAAACAACAAAACAAAAAACCGGAAAACTTCTTTATCACCCTTTGGGCAGCAAAAAGAGATTTGAAATGAACGAGGCCCTTTCTGGTCTTTAGTGATTCTCACTTAGTGTGACTGTTTATACATTCTGCTACAGAAACCTGAATGTGGCTGATTACTGAGCCCACTGAGGGCATTATGTAACATATTGTATGTGCACCTTGTCACCTTTCTAAAATCTGAAAAATCTGAAATTCTGAAACACATCTGGCCCCAAGGGTTTTGGATAAGGGCATGCAGACCTGTACTGCTATTTTTATAGGTACTGACTCATTTATCGTTCATCACAACTCTGGAAAGTAGGTGCTCTTTATCATCACTAATTTACAGAGGAGGAAGCTGAGGTACAAAATGTCCAGATGATGTCTATGGGCCACAGAGCCCAAATGGCACAGCCAGGATTTGGATCCCAGGCAGTCAGATTCCCGTTGTCTAAGCACATAAACCATTAGGCTAAACTGCCCCCACGCTGCTCCCTCAGCACATCCCGCACAGAACGGGCCCTTCCCCGCCCCCCTCTTTGCTGCACTGGAGGGTGATTTGGAAATAAACATGGAGCTTCCTATTCCTTAAGGAATGAGCTTTCATCGATCGACTGTTCACTGGCTGGGACTGTTGGGTTATGAATAAGACCTCCCAAACCAGGTTTTAAAGAGCCTTCCTTCATTCTTTAATCTGTAATGAAATACACAGGATGATCAGCATGATCCTCTCATGTCTGAGCTGGTTTGAAGTTCATTGGGTGGACACAGTTTTAGGCTATTATACAAGTCACAAAACCATGAAGTGTCCACGTTTGAGAGCCCTGTCATCAGAGGCTTTACTGAGTTGACTTCAAAGACCGGCTTGTTTCAGAGGCACAAAGAGTTCAGTGTGACTCCTGGTGGCGAAGACAGGCAATTTTACCAGATCCTCTTTCAGCCGTGAGAGGACCTATTAATTAAGGTAAAATCTGACCCTTTGCTCCAAGCCTCAACAGCACACGGGGTTTTGTGTTTTGTTTATTATCGTATTTCCCACTTGACCCCTCATAAGAGGTCTAGTAATCTGCCTTCCTCGGGTGTGTTGACTTCTCTTCGTCTCATTCATTTAGTAAGCATCTACTGAGCGCCCACTGTGGGCTGGGGGCTGGGGGTATAGCCGTGAACAAAACAAAAATCCCTGCTCTAGTGGAATTCACATTTCAGTGGGGAAGACAGTTAAGAAAGAAGGTAAATGAGTCAAAGAGTATGTCAGATGGCGAGAAGAGCTATGGAAAAAATGAGGCAGGGAAGGGGCTGTTATTTTTGAAAGGGTAGTCAGGGGAGGGTAGGCCCCGAGCAGGGGCCATGTGAGCAAACACCTAAATGAGGCGAGCGAGTCAGGTCTGCGATGACCCGGGGAGCAGGTCGATCCAGGCAGAAGACACAGCCAGGGTGAACAACCCTGAGGCTGGAGCGCGCTGGGCAGGTCAGAGGAAGAGCAAGGTCAGAGAGGAGGGAGGAAGGGTACAAAAAGGAGTAGGGAGGTGAGAACAGAGGGGCCATGGGGGCCAGACTGAGTGAGGCCTTTCCGGGCCCTGCCAGGCCTTTGACTATGAGTGAGAGAAGAGCCACACAAGGGCTGTGAGCAGAGGGGCAACAGGCCGTGACCTGGATTCTAACAGGATCCTTCTGGCCATTGTGAGGAGAGAACGGGCTGGAGGGGTCTGCAGACGGTCCAAGTGAGTGATGGTGGCGGCGGCAGTGGAACTGGGGAGGAATGGCTGAGTTCTGGATGAAATGTGGAAACAGAGTGAGCAGGATTTGCTGACAAGAAAGTATGGGGCGGGGGGAGAGTGAGAGTGACATCACCAAGGGTGATTCCAGGTTTGCGGCCTGAGCGCCGGAAGGATGGAGCTGGGGACAGACTGAGATGGGAGCGCCGCGGGAGAGCAGGGTTCGAGGTAAGATTGGGAGGTCAATTCTGGAGATGGTCTCAGAGGCCTGCTCGACACCGATATGTATGCGATGAATAATGATACTCATTTTCAAAACGGTCCTATAACCCCTACTGTGTGTCACACACCGTTTTAGTCGTTTTAGCTCACGCGGTCATGAAGCAACACTGTGGGGCGGGCATTATTATGATCCTCCCATTTTCCAGATGAGGAAATAGGGGCGGAGTTCAGTCACTTGCCCAGAGTTCTGCAGCTGGAAGCCGGCAGAGCTGGGGTTCGAGCCCAGGCAGTCTGGCTGCAGGCAGGGATCCCGGGGCTTTACAACAGCCACCCTCTATGAAGAGAAACAGAGAAGGAAGACCCTAGCGGGGGTCGGGGATGGTATTTCACACAGGGTGAGCAGGGAGGGCTCCCCGAGGAAGTGACTCGTGGAGGTAGCAAGCCATGCGGCCATCTGTGGGAAGGGTCTTCGTACAAAGACTAAGGTGCCCACGAGCTTGGCACCCTACAGCATGGGCACCATGCGTTCATCCAGTTTCCACTTCGGAGGATATGTTTGTACCCTACCCCCTTCTCACACCTGATAAACTCTTTATTAGATGATCCTCAAGTTCTGCCATCTCCCGGGCAGAATGAATTCTTCCTCTGTGTGATCCAGTGTGCCGAATAAACCTCTGTGCTCTTGCAAAGCTCTCCTCTCTGGGTCTCCATTCTCCTACTCCTCTGACCTGCTCTAGCTGTGCGACCTCGAGCAAGTTACTTAATCTCTCTGGCTCTGTTTCTGCATCTGCAAAAGATCCTCAAAATACACTATTCTCAAAGGCTTCTGTGGGGATAAGTGCCAATACATGTAAAGGACTTAGAAAAGTATCTCTGGCATGTGGTAGACACTCGACAAATGTTAGCTCTTAGCTCGTGTACCAGCGTTCTCCCTCCCCCCACTCCCCAACCTTATGTATCACCATGGCCTACACCATCTGGCTCCCATCACTGCTCTAACCTTGCCTCCTGCCTGCCTCCCTCCCTCCCCTCTGCTCCAGCCACAATGGCCTCCTTCACGTTTCTTGAATGTACTAGGCACAATCCCACCACAGGGCCTTTGCACCGGCTGTTCCTTCTGCCCCTAGAACACTCTTCCCCTAGACATTATGGCTTCCTCCCTGATCTCCTTCAGGCCTCAATTCAAGAGTCACCTTCTAAGTGAGGCCTGCCCGGTGCCTAAGATTTCAACCACCCCCATACTCTCTCCCTGTCTTCCCTACTTCATTTTCCCCCTTAGCGCCTGTCTAACATACTAATTTTACTTACTGTTTTATTTATATAGTCTGTCTCCCCCACTTTTAGCAAACGTCTGCTCCACAAGGACAGGAATTTCTGCCTGTTCTGTTCCCTCCCATATCCCCAGCACCTAGAAGAGTGCCTGGTACTCAGTAGGTGCTAAGTGTTTGCTGAATGAACAGTCTCAACTAGCTTCTTTAACTAGCTCTCATATGCCCTCTTCATCTCCATCTCCCCCACCATCCTGATTTGTCTGAAATAATATTTTTCACATTCATTCATGCAATAAATTTACTGGGCACCTACTATATACTAAGTATATTTACCCAGCAGTAAATAAGCAAACAAGAAACTGTAAGCCCTCATGGGACTCCCTTTCCAATGGGGAGGGACAATAAACTGGTAAACTACACAGTGTATCTGATGGTGACCAAGAGCAAAGGGACCAATAAAGCCGAGAAGGGCCCTGAGGCCTGCTAAGTATGCAGGTTCAGATGGTCAGGGACAGGCTGACATTTGAACAGAGCTCTGAAAGGAATCATGCGGAGATCAGGGGGAGAGTGTTCCAGGCAGAAAACAGAACCGATGCAAAGGCCCTGAGGCTGGACTGCATCTGCTGTGTTTGAGGATGAGTGAGGAGCTCAGTGTGGCTGGCACAGAGTTGGGGGGATAAGGTGCAGGAGGTGAGGCCAGGGAGGTGACTTGTTTTATTAACTGCCAGGGATGCTTCACACTGTGAGGGGATTCTAGTTCTGATTCCTCCATTTTAGAAATGAGGAAGCAGGGGCAGAGAGAAAGTGGTTAAATCATTCGGGTCATACAGCTGCTGTGACTGGGGATGGAGGGGTGCTGAGACAAGGTGTGGAGTGGAGACAGCTCTGCAGGCAGGGGTGATGGCAAGAATAAAAAGCTTGGAGATGGCAAGTAATTTGGTGTTTAAGGAGTGGGGTCTCATGTGGGATGGGATGAAGTGAGAGAGGGGAGCCTCAAAAATTATTCTGTGTTCTGAGGGGCAACCTAACTGGGTACTTACCTCCGAATAAGATACTGAACCCCCTGAGTACCTGTCTCACAGGGTTGTGGTGAGGATTAAATGAGCTCACTGATACAAAGCACTTTGCCAGGTTCCACCAGGTGCTCAATAAACCTTAGCTTCTAATGGCATTATCACTATCTCTGATGCATCCACTTATTGGAGGGAGGCAGAATGTCTTAGGGGTTAATGATGTGTATGAGGGGGTGTGTTCTAGAGTAAAAAAGACCTGGGTTCAACAAGCACACGGGATGAGCCACTGCTAAGGAGGGAGGGGGGCAGGGAAGGCCATGGACTGATCCACCACGAGGAAAGGAGGGACAAAATAAAAGCACCCTCCTGGAGGAGGAATTACAAAGCACTGGACTCAGGGGAGGGCATGGGGGTGTGTGCCTGAATGCAAGCACATGGGTAGCCGGGAAGCCAATGAACAGATCCACTGCAAAGGCCGGGGAGGGGGGGCGGAGTGCAAAGGTTCATCTTATTTATGGGGGGGCGGGGAGAGCAAGGGGAGCAGAAAGACATACTGACTGTACCACAGGAGATGGGGTGAAAAGCCATCACACAGACTGCTTAAAAGGAAAAGGGAACGAGGCCATGGACTGGGCTACTGAAAACGGGGAGATAAAAAGCACTAAACTGACTCACTATTAAAAGGAAGGGGGAAGCCCAAGGACTGGAGCAACAGTCTACAAAAAAAGGAGAGGGCAATGGGCTGATGACTAGGGGGATGTGAATACAAGCCTTTAGACTGGTACACTGTAAAACGGGGTGTGTGACAGAACCATGGACTGATGCACTGGGGGACTGGAGGAGGCAGGAATACAACTTCACAGATTAACTCACTGTTAAAGGGGGTGGGGGGTGTACAACGCCACGGATTGATTCACTACAAGGAACAGGAGTCGTGGAACAAACAAGGCCACAGACGGGGCCCTTGAAAGTTGAGGACAGGAGAAAAACAAACATTCAGATGCACCTACTGTCAAGGCGTCGGACAATGCCAGAGCCGGCTCCCCTCTAAGTGGGGGTGGGGGCAGGACCATGGACGAGTCCACTGTAAGGTGGGGTGGGGAGAAAATACAAGCACGCAGAGCGATCCATTATAAAACAGGAAGGGGGGGCTCAGGCCACGCTCAGATCCACTACAAGGGGCGAAGGGAGGGGACAATACCACAGGCAGGTCCACCAGCCGTGGTGGTGGCGGTGGGCAGTCGAACACCAGCAGGCCACGGGCCAAGCCACATCCCTCGCGCGGGGGCGGGAAGGATACGTGGGGTCACGGACGGGCCCTCCACCCTCCAAGCCCCGGGCTCACCTGTGTGTAGCGCAGTGGCAGTATTGGCAGCTCCGGGGGGCGGGGGCTCCATGCGCAGCCCCACCGCCCCCCAGGCCCGGGCTCCGAGGCGGCGGCGGTGGCGGCGGCGGCGGCAGCGGCGGCAGCACCTAGAAGCCGCCCCTGCGTTTCCTCACCGCTCACGTGGGCCTACGGAGGCGGAGCCGAGCATTCTGCCGCTCGTGGGTTGGACAGAGCGCCTTGGATCGACCGCGCGGCTTCCAGGGTTGGGGAGGCGGGCCCTGCCCCACAGAGCTGTGCCGTGACTGGCCCAAGGGAGACTGATGGAACGCAGATGGCCGCCTGGGTTCCGAGGGGGCGTGCTGGGCCCCACCGGCGCTTCACGCTGATTGGCTCAAGACTGACAGCCCGTGGGCGATTGACAAGACTCTGGGGGCGCCTGCCTCACAATGATTGGCCTACACGGAAGACAGCCTTCGAGGACAAGGGTGGATGGACTCTGCTTTCTGCTGATTGGCGGAGGAGGGACTCCAGACAGCTGCCAAAACACCAACGGGGCGGTGCTGCACTCCACGCTGCTCAGCGGAAGCAGGCCTTGTATGGAAGTGGGCGTAGCAGCAGGCTGGCAGGGGGCTGGGCCAGGGCTGTGCGTAGGTGGGCCGGGTAACTCTGTAGTGATTGGCTAGAAAAGACGATTTTAGAACGGAGCCCAGATAGGAGGGGTTGGACAGCAGCCAGGCACGCAAAGGAGCGCTGAGTGGCGGAATCTAAATGCCTACGAGGAGGTCAGCGTCGAGCAGCAGCCAGTTATAAAGGGGCGGAACCTGGCTCTGCGTTGATTGGCGGAAGCTGGACTCAACCTAAAATAGGGGCCGGACTAAGAAGGGCGGGATGCGGCTCTGTGCCCATTGGTGGAAGCTGGAACTATTTAGAAGCGGGGTGAGGCCAAGGTTGGGCCGAGACGGGCGTGGGTGTATTCTAAGGTACCCCGGTCATGATTGGGGTGGGGGAGAGGCGCAAACCTTAGGGCCAGGAATGAAAGGCTGATTGTCTTGGGAACAAACCTCCACCCTGAATCGGCCCATTCTCTATGATAAGTCAGAGTTATGTCCAGGAAAATAAACAGAAAAAAAGAGAAGGGTCAGGTGGGAGGTCCAGGTTGCCAAGGCGACAGAAAAGAGGGCAAAGCGGAAAGTCAAGTGGCAAATGCTGCCAGGCAACAGGCTGGAGGCGGGACTTCAGGGGTGCTTTATAGGTTCCACACAGAGACTGGATCTCTGGGGCTCCTGGTAACTTTGTGCTTTAGAAACAAGGCACCTTAGCAAACAGCAGGGGTTTAGGTGGGGAAAGAAGGGCCATGTGACTCAAAGGCATTCAGGCTCTTTAATGTCTGAGGAGGTGGGGAAGAAGTCAATGGTGAGGTGTTTCCGGGAAATTCTGCAGGCCTTGTAGTTCTCTAAGCCCCTGAAAAAGAGGACAGAAGAGACTGAGCAGAGACTGGGTCCAGGCCTCCACCCAGGCTTGCTGTGACCTCCCCTCCCTCAGAGCCAGCCTGGCTCCAGCTTGGCTCCAGCTTAGAGAGAAAGATGGTCCTTCCCATCCCTGGCTCTCTCCCTTCCTCAGGTCACACCACCCTGAACACGTCTGGAGATGGAGTGGGAGTGGGGTGAGCTGCTCTCACCTCTAGCAACATGTGGATATGGGCCTTGATATTCATGGAGTCCTTGGTGAGGCTGTCGCTGAGCCTGGAGAAAAGAAACAAGAAAGGGCGAAGTGGGCCCCACTTATGCTCATGAGGATGATGCTTCCGCATCACTTCCAGAACTACCTGCGTCCTGGAGGACTTCCACGTGGCAGGCGGTAGGTCATGCTACTGCCCGACCACTCCTGTGCACAGATGCCTGGCCACCATCTGGACTGCACTGATTCAGAGATGCTGATTGAATCCCTACTCTATGCCAGGCAATTTTAGCTACTGGGGAGAGAACAGCAAACACAACAAACAAAAATCTCAGCCTTGTGGAGCTCGAGTTCTCATTAAGAGGGACAAATTATGGAATAACATCTAAAGTATGTCAGATGGCTATAAGTAAAATGAAAAAGTTAAATGATGAGAGAGGATAAGGAGTGCAGGAGCAGGGGCTACAGTTCTAATGAGAGTACTTACAAATGGCTGCACGAGAAGCGTTTGAGTAAAGACTTAAAGAAGTGGATCATGTGGATAGATGGAAGACGAATGTTCCAGACACAAGGGCCAGCACATGCCAAGATGCTGAGGTGGGAGTGTACCTGGTGTGTCTGAAGCACAGCAAAGAGGCTGGTGTGGCTGAAGAAGACTAAGTGAAGGGGGAACTGTGGGAGGTGAGGTCAGAGAGGTAAGCTGGGGAGGCAGATCGTGTGAAACCCACAAGGCTCTGACTTTTACTC
This sequence comes from Mirounga leonina, assembly GCF_011800145.1. NCBI lineage: Eukaryota > Metazoa > Chordata > Mammalia > Carnivora > Phocidae > Mirounga > Mirounga leonina. Next base: position 11,854,129 of record NW_023270164.1, read on the forward strand.
TAAGTGAAATGGGAGCCAAGGGAGGCATGTGATCAGAGAAGGGATGTGCACTGACAAGGGTTTTTTTTTAAGATTTTATTTATTTATTTGAGAGAGAGAGCGAGAGAGAGTGAGTGAGCATGAGCAGGGGGAGGGGCAGAGGGAGAGGAGGAAGCAGACTCCCTGCTGAGCAGGGAGCCCGATGCAGGGCTCGATCCCAGGACACTGAGATCATGACCTGAGCTGAAGTCAGATGCTTAACCGACTGAGCCACCCAGGCGCCCCACCGACTCGGGTTTAAGCAGATCCATCTGGCTGCGGTGTGGAGGACTGGGGATAAGGAGAGCTAGTGTGGAAGCAGGAAGTCCAGTGAGAAGGCTACTGTAATAGCCCAGGTGAGAGACAGAGACTCAGACCAGTGTCAGCAGCTGAGGTGATGATTAGTGACTGGATTTGGAATATATTTTGAAGGCAGAATCAACAGGATTTACCAAACGGTTGGATGTCAGGTATGAGAGAGAGGACTCAAGGAAGATGCCAAGGCCTAAGCAACTGGGAAGCTGGAGTTGCCTGAAACCACTCTGGCCCTTGACTGTTGAGTTACATAAACCAGTCAGTTCCTTATATCTTCTGGGCCGATTGGGATCAGTCTCACCCAAAAGAATCCTAATTGATACAAAGGACCGAAGAAGGCCCTTCTGAAGAATAAAGAATGAGTAAGAGTTAAATAGTAAGAGAAGGTCTTTTCCCCAAAAAGGCCAAGAGGCGGGAAAGAGCTTTGGAAGAGCAGTCAGGAAGTCAGAGGGTTAGGAATTAAGTGAATGGTGGAAGGAAAGTGGTACAAGAGAAGGTCCGAGATGTAGGAAGGGGCTGGATCACTCAGGGTCTTGATACTATGATAAGAAAGGTGGATTTTATTGTGCTGAACTTCTATCAAAGTAGAAATCAATGTTAGGCAAACTAGATACGGTAAGGAAAGTAGAAGGTAACAATACAGAATGTTAAATTGGAAAAAAAAAAAATACAGCACTGTAAACCCGTTTATATATCAGCATCTCCCAGATTTATATTTTCAGTCCAGACCCCTCTCCTGAACTCCAGCCTTGGGAGTTTTAACTACACCTTCCAAAACTCCACTTCAGTGTTTAATAAGCACCTTATACTGAACAGGTCCTAGGCTGAACTCCTGCATCTTCCTCTCCAAATCTGCTCCTTCTCCATCTTCTCCCTCTCAGATAATGGCAGCTCCATCCTTCTAGTTGTTCAACCCAAAACTCTCACACCCCACATCCAATCAAGCATTCTATTTAAAATTGCAACTGCTCCATCCTAGGCAATGTTTCATTTCTTTTTTTTTTATTTTTTTAAGATTTATTTATTTGAGAGAGAGAGTAGAGGAGGGGCAAAGGGAGAGGGAGAAAGAGAAACCTCAAGCAGACTCCCCACTGAGCACAAACCCTCACACAGGGCTCAGTCTCAGGACCCTGAGATCATGACCTGAGCCAAAATCAAGAGTCTGGTGGCTTAACTGACTGAGCGACCCAGGCACCCATCCTTTTTTTAATTATTAAAGTATAATTGACATGTAACATTAGTTTCAGGGGTACAACATAATGATTCGATATTTGTATACATTGTGAAATGATCATCACAGTAAGACTAATTAGCATTTGTCATCATACAAAGTTACAAAAAAATTTTTCCCAAGCAATGTTTTTTCTCTCCGTCCCCTGCTGTTCTCTGTAGCATTGCCAACCTGGGACATACTACATCACTTACTTATTTTTTATCGTCTGGCTTCCCTGACTAGAATGTAAGCGATGTAAGGGCAGAGGACAGAGACCAGTCTGCTTTGTTCCCTGCTGTATCCCCAGGATGCAAACTGTGTGTGGCACATAGTAGGCGCCAATGTATGTTGAATGAATGACTGAATGACCACTCCATTCAAAGGTACCTGAAGTCCTCAGGAGACGGTTGAGTGTATGTTTAAAGACAAGAAATCAATGAAACATGGTATTGTTGCCGAGAGCAAGAATGCTTTCAAGAATATCTGGGGTAGTACTCAAAGAACAGAGTAATGAACCCGATCAGCTTCTAAGGGCAATCTGAACATCAGTAAAGAGAACAAAATTAGTTAATGGTACAAGCGTAGTCTAGGAAAGGCTATGAGTTGCAACACTTTTAAAAAAAGGAGAAAAATACAAAGTCTACCAAATGCTAGTTGTAACACAAATGAGAGATGTTTAATTTTTTGCTACTGTTGCAATATATAAGGCAGTGTTAATAGTCAAATGGTTACTCTGTCTCTTCTCTCTTTTTTTAAAAAGATTTTATTTTGAAGCAGTCTCCACACCCAGGGTGGGGCTTGAACCCACAACCCTGAGATCAAGAGTCACGCGCTCCACACACTGAGTCAGCCAGGTGCCCCTATTCTGTCTCTTCTATAGTTACATGTCTCTGGACGTGTATTCCTTTCTGTGTAATCAGGAAAGAATATACACACAGATCTGATCCTCCCACTCCCCAAAGAAATATGCTAAAAATAAGAAGGACCGACAGTCCTTTTGGGTGCATAAAATAACCTGAAAGAAAGTTAGTTCGAAGTGTGTCCCAAGGAACAAAGTATTTTAAAGAGGAGAGTGAACTACCCAGACTCAAATCTTCATCTCCTAGAAAGATTACACTTCTAGGAAGCGCTCCTAATTATAATAAAATAACAAGAGACTCAATCACATTTCTCATTACACTAATAAACCAGATAAATATATCAAAAAGATCAGACAAGGAGGGAGGCACTGATAATTTAAATATATTTTTGGGAAAGACATCAAGTCTCAAAAAATTAAAATTTCTATCTGAAAGGCTCAGGAATCCTGTGACATAACCAGGAAAGTTTTGTTATAAAAAATGGATGTGGGGCGCCTGGGTGGCTCAATCGGTTAAGCGTCTGCCTTCGGCTTGGGTCATGATCCCAGGGTCCTGGGATCGAGCCCTGCATCGGGCTCCCTGCTCGGCAGGAAGCCTGCTTCTCCCTCTCCCGCTCCCCCTGCTGTGTTCCCTCTCTCGTTCTCTGTCAAATAAATAAATAAAATCTTAAAAAAAAAAAAATGGATGTGGTCTAAATGACCACTAGTTCAGAACTGTGTTGGCCCATGAAAGCAGGCCCCTCGACCCCTTCACCAATTGGTCTGATCACTAAGATTTAGAAATCTCAGCAGATCTGAGGCTCTTTTGGGTCTACTAACACTGAAACCTTGGAGTGGTTTGAAAAGAGAAGAATTACTAAAACCACGAGAGAGCCAACTCTGGCAGAAATGAATGTAGGAATAAATATAACCCAGAAGGCATTTTAGATCAGTGGTATTCATTCTTGTGAGATGGTATTATCTAAGTGTATTGCTTGGTGTCCCCTCTCTTGGCATGTTTGCCTCTCTTGGCAATTCTGCTAACGTGGCAGTCACATGTGGTCCCCTTGCCAAGAATGCTCTCCCCAGATAGCCCCATGGCTTGTTCACTCAACCAAGAGACTCAAATGTCATTTCCCCTGGAAGGCCTTCCCTACATTTCAAACCTCTCATCCACACTCCCAATTTCCCTTCCCTGCACAAAACCTTAAACTCAACTGTAGCCCATACTTTCTCCCCACATTACCTTCCCCTCCACCACCAGAGAACTGCTTCAATCCCCCCTTCAATCTGGTTCCAGCGCACCCTTTTAAATTCATTCAACAAACACAGAGTACCTATTGTATGCTATGTACTATTATATCTCCCTTTGTAAAGCTTATATCCTAATGGGCGAAGGCAATGAATTTTAGAAAGAAGTAAATCACACAGTAAACATTAAGAGGTCATAAGTAGAACAAGGGAGGGGAATGAGGAGTGCCAGGGGTTGCAATTTTTTTTTTTAAAGATTTTACCCATTTGAAAGAACTCAGGAGCAGCCAGATGGAAGAGGAATTTCCAAGGGTTTGGGGAGCTCTGTGCCAGAAACAGGACCAAGACCACGTGTATATTTCTTATTATAAATCACAACCTCACACGGCCCACCTCCGATCTCTCCAAACTGTATTCCATGAGGGGACCAAGGGTCTCTCTAGACCACACATACGATGACAGCCCTCAGTGCCCTGCTTAGGCTAAGCCCCTGGGCTTTCAGAGCTCTTGGGGTCCCACAGAACTTTTCCTCCAGTCTCAAGGGCTCCTCTGGCCACCTTCTTTGGCCTGGCTTCCTCTTTCTTTGCCCATGCTGCTCCCCCTCTGTACAGGGCTAGATAGCATTCCCCCCCAAAACTCATGTCCCCCCAGATCCTCAGAAAGTGACCTTATCTGGAAATAGGGTTGTTGCAGATGTAATTTAAGATGAGGTCACACTGGAGTCGGGTGGGCCCTCCATCCAATATGACTGGTATCCTTATGAGAAGAGGCATAGAAACACGCAGGGGAGAAGGCCATGTGAGGCAGAGATCGGAATGATGCAGATAGAAGCCAAGGAACGCCAAGGATTGCCTGTAACCATGAGAAGTTAGGACAAGGCAAGGAAGTCTCCTCCCTTAGAGCAGGGCCCTGCTGACTCCATTTTGGACTTCTGGACTCCAAAACCCTGAGAGAATAAATTTCTCTTGTTTCAAAAAAAAAAAAAAAAAAAGATTTTACCCATTTAGAGAGAGAGAGAGAGAATGGGGAGGGGCAGAAGGGGAGGGAAAGGGACTCTCCAAGCAGACTCCCCGCTGAGCGCAGAGCTTGATGTGGGGCTCTATCCCATGATCCCGAGATCATGACCTGAGCTGAAACCAAGAGTCGGATGCTCAACTGACTGAGCTACCCAGTCACCCCCAGAGGTTGCAATTTTAAAGTTAGGTTACAGAAGGCCTCGTTTTGGAGGTGACATTTAAGAAAGACTCAAACTGAGTTAGGAGAAAGGAAGCCATGTATGTACCTAGGAAAAGCGTGTTATAGGCAGAGAGCACAGCCATGGCAGTCACCCTAAGGTGGGATCATTCTGAGCGTGTTTCAAGAAGCCCGGGAAGGTCAGTATGGTAAGAGTACAGTGAACAAGCAGGAAAATTATAGGGGGTGAATTCAGAGGTAACTTGTTTTACTGTTACTGATTTATAGGCCGAAACCTCCTGGAACTGGTCAAAATTAGGCCTTCAAGGAACTCTTCTGTCTTGTTCACTGCTGCCTCCCCACTGCTAAGTACAGATCCTGCCATAGAACAGACAGCCAACAAATGTGTGTGAATGAACAATACAAAGACCATTTACTGAGTGGTTACTATGTGCTACACTTGGGGCTAAGCTTTGCGTCTCCACTTTCCTCAGCCCTCGCCCTGAGGAGGAGAGAAATGGACCCTGAAGTCTCACCCCAGGGAGCCATGGGGAAAGGGAGAAGGGTGTTGCAAATGGTGGCATTTTAGACACTATCCTCATAGAATGGACTTACTCTGTGAGGAGATTGCTCTTACGATCAATGAACTTGAGAGCTTCTGCCAGTGTCAACTCCAGGAAAAAACCATATCCAAGGGCCACGTAGATTCTTGAAGTGTCTGGGCTGAGGAAACAATGGTTAGAGGAAGTGGGGGAAGTCCTTATTATCACTGTTTAGCATACTATACAGTTCAATGAAGATTTTTTTTTTTTTTAGTCCACTCCTCCCACCTTCCCCTGGGAGGGCAGGGATTTTGTCCTATTCGATTCACTGTCATATCCCCAGCACCTAGCACAGCGTCTGGACCATAGCAAATACTCAAAAAAATATTTGTTGAATGAAGGAAGGGGGAAGCTGAGCCCTGTGGGCTCAGAGGGGCAGGTAGACACTCACACAACTGTGTCAACGAAGAAGTTACAGCCCAAATCCACCTGCATATATAACTCCGAGGGCTTAGCTTCCTGCGGGGCCAGGGAAAAAAAGGGAGGGGTCAGTGGTCAACTTTCAGGTCAGCTGACAGGTTTTGGTCTGGGATCTCTCCTCCCATCCCCCTCCCTTGCCCACACACACCAAAATGGTACCTAACCTTGGTGTTTTTACCTGAAGTCGCTCAATGACATTTCTCAGTTGAAGGTATTTGGCCAGCTGCTCATATACCTTGTCACGATGGTCCAGCACTTTTCTGATGGGACAAGAGGACAATGGTGACCAACAGGAAGCCCTGGCCCTCTCAGAATACCTCATATTATGACTGAGACCCTCATGTTGCCGTGCCCTAAAGAAGCATTTTAGTGCAGAAGTTAAGATTTGAATTGTGAGTCAGACTGCTTGGGTTTGAACCCAGGCTCTCCTTTTTTACTAGTTGTGTGACTTTGGCAAGTAAGTAAAGTCTTTAAGATTCAATTTCCCTATCTATAAAAAAGGGATGACAAATATTACCTCACGGAGTCATTAGGAGAATTAAATGAGTGTTTACTACAAAGTACTTATAATAGTGCCTAACCAAATAGTAAGCTCTATATATGCATTAGCTATAATTTATTAGTACTATTATCACACTCTACTCCCAATGCCTCCCTCCAATCAGAATATCCCATTCTCAAAAAAAAAAAGTGTCCCTTTCTCACCCTAGAAAAATCTTCCATCCCTTTAGAATGTTCATTATCCTACTTCTGAACACGCTACTTCCTGCTCAGATTAATGACAGTAATAATAATTTGTCATACTCATTGAGCCCGTAGTATCTATGTTAAATCCTTTACAAGGACTGAACACATTAAAAAACTCAAAACCACCCCATCAGGAAGGTTCCATCAATTTTCCCATTTCACAGATAAGAAAACCGAGGCACAAAAAGGCGAGGGAGGGTACAACGTCTTCACACGGATGGCGAAATGGCCAAGCCAAGGATTCGAACCCGAGAACTCCCGCTTTGGACTCTAGCTCAACCGGTGAGAGGGAGGCCGCACATGCGCGGACACACCCTCCACTAAGACCGCCACATCCCAGCCCAAGTCGCACCCCGGGTGTCGCCCCTCCTTCTCGCTGGATCGGCGTACGGGGCCGGGCTCCGGACGCCTCCCCCACCAATCAGAAGGCTAGGCCCTGACTTCGAACGCCCCGCCCCCCCCCACGTGGAACGTTCCACACGCCCGGCCCTCCACGCTGTCACTCACCGCAGGTCCCGCTGTAGCACGTCACAGATGAAGGCCTCATAGCGCAGCACTTTCTCCCCTGTGGATTCCAGGGCCCGCCGTTTAGGGGGCGTCGCCATGATGTGTTCCTGAGGAATGGGGAGGGGGTAGACCACGTTGACCACTCAGTTTGGCCTCCGGCACAGTACATCTGCACCCTCTCAACAGCAGGAGTGGGCTCGTCCGGCTCCTGCCGGGGGTTCTGCCTTCTGCCCCTCCCAACTCTGGGACTCGGCCACCCAGGGACACCCAAACGCGGCCCTCACCTTAGAGCCACCGGCAATAAGAACGGTTGCTATAAACCGTGGCTTCCGGGTGGCGCGGGTGAATGACGTACGACAAGGGCGCTGGCCAACCAAATAGCCAGGTGGGGAAGGCGGTTCTAAGTGGCTGAAAGCGGGAGAAGCGGAGGAGAGAAGGGCGGGGCTTCAGGGAATCCGGAGAGAGTACGCACGACCGCAGAGCGTGGGAACCGGGAGGCGCGCGGAGCCTGTGGGGACTGTGCGTGGCTCGCGGGGGCGGGCTTTCCTGGGATTTGGCGGGTTCTGGGGGAGGCGGGGCGCACAGGTGGAGGTAGAGCTTCGGAAGGAGACGGGCAAGAACTGATTATGGTTCTGGTTTGTAAAAGGAAGAGTTCCTCCCTGGGAACTATCGCCGTGGATTTTGATTTTTCACACCGGAGATTTGGGTTTGACTGCCGGTAATGGTAATGAATGTGAGCATTAAAAGAAAAACTTAAACGGAGACAGATTTTCTGAAATTCATCTTTGATAACTCCAGTTTTGCAACCTGCAATCCCTAACTGGGATCCAAGCAGATACTGACAACGCACTATGTCTATTACCTCGTTTAAGAGAGGCGTCAAGTGGAGGGTTGCTGAAGTCCTCGGCTCAAGATCGGCTATTCTGTAGTTAGAAATAGTTCCTCTGTCTTTATTTAAATGTGTAAACTTTTTATTTATTTGTATGCATTCAAATTAATGAATTTATTTTCCCATGTTAGATTTACAAATAATAGCATCAAACCCAGGAAGCCCAGGCTGAGTCTGAAGGGAGAACCCAGATACCAGATCCCTCAAATGCTGTTCCGCTTATAGGGCCTAGAGCCCCCACTCCTACCAGTGAAGTCTTCTCAACTACTTGGTGTGTTTCGTATGTAAAAGCAAGTTTTTCTTTCAAATGCTCAAAACCTAAGCAAGTCGAGCTTTTCTTTGCCCTTAGAACAAGATGATTGTAAAGGAAACACGATTTTTAAAAATATTTTTTGTAAATCTTCTTATGTTTCATATAGTTAAAATTACATTTGGTGTGACTGAAACAGACACCAGGTAGTTAGACAACTATTATTGAGTTAATCTATACCATTTTCCTGTGAAAAAAAAAATGGTGTTATGTTTATTATCTTTATTTAACACAAAAGAACACAGAGTTCTAATGAGATGGAGATGGGTCCGTTCAAGTCTATTAACTTATATTTCACAAAAACATTTTTTACTTTTTTTTTTTTTTAAAGATTCTATTTATTTATTTGAGAGAGAGCACCAGCAGGGGGACGGACAGAGGGAGAAGCAGACTCCTGGCTGAGCCAGGAGCCTGACTTGGGGTCATGACCTGGGAGTCATGATCTTGGGATCATGACCTGAGCCCTAGGCAGACACTGAACCACCCAGGTGCCCCCATTTTTCACTCTAAAAAAAACATATACCCAACTTTATTTTTACATTTTAAACCTATAGAAAAGTTGGCAGTGAACACCCATAGAGCCTGCATTTAGACTGGACAAATGTTAATATTTGGCTGCATTTGCTTTCTCTCTTTCTGAACCACACAATAATTGTTGACCTGGCTGCATAGCATTCCATGTTTTGGATGGCCTCAGATTTTTGAGCCACTCCTATGTTATTGGATGTTTGGATGTGTCCTAGTTTTTTTCATTGGTATAATCCAGGATGGGATAATAAATAGTCTTTGTTTTCAGATTTTTGTGTACCACCATGATTATTTCCTTGTAGAAAGTAGAAATTAGGGCGCCTGGGTGGCTCAGTTGGTTAAGCGACTGCCTTCGGCTCAGGTCATGATCCTGGAGTCCCAGGATCGAGTCCCGCATCGGGCTCCCTGCTCAGCAGGGAGTCTGCTTCTCTCTCTGCCCCTCCGCCCTCTCATGTGCTCTCTCTCATTCTCTCTCTCTGAAATAAATAAATAAAATCTTAAAAAAAAAAAGAAAGTAGAAATTGATCTGAAGGAGGTCACTGCATTGGCAATCAAGTATTAAGTGACAATTATACACATATTCCCCATAACAAACTTCCTCATCTAAGCTCTGCATCAAGAGTTTGCTGATCCTTTTCCTACAGCCTGCAATCTAAGAATACTGTTTTCACTGTTTTAAATGCTTGAAAAAAGTAAAAGGAATAATATTTTGTGATGTTTGTAAAGTACATAAAATTCAGATTTCAGTGTCGAAAAATAAAGTTTTATTGGAACACAGCTATACTCATTTGCTTATTTATTGTCTGTAGATGCTATCATGCTTATTACTGGAAGAGTAGTTATTTGCCACAGAGACCGTGTAGCCTGAAAATCCTAAGGTATTAACTATCTGGCCTTTAATAGAAGTTTGCCAGCCCCAATCATGTCAGCTATATACAACCCTGTCAATCACCAATACATGTGTTGGGGCTCTATGTGGGCCTCCCAAGCTTCCACTGGTGACCTCTTACCTGGCTTATGGGTGGGCATTTTCATGCTGGTGCTTCTGGGAGACATGAGATAGACCATGTCTCTCATCTCCATTTGTATTTTCTTTCCCTCCCAGCCAACCCACCCACAAGGAAGGAAGAGTAAGAAATGACTGAGGCCCAGATGAGTTAGAACTTATGCATTCATTTACTGCCTACTTTATTTTCTACTGGATATTTGGAACCTGATAAGAATATATCTCATAAAATTGAAAAATAAAGGTAGGATTACAAAAAATACAAACAAATAGAAGATTAACATCAGGGAAAATTGGGATGTAGGTATGAAATTCACTTCTGTGCTTAATTGTGAATTTGTCTCTCATCTTCCTACAACAATAGCAAAAGGGGAAATGGAGTCAGTTATGTGATTTGTATTGTCCACAAGGAAAAAGCATACCAGCTCATCAGCAGAAGGAAATATTTCATGCCATTCTCTAGGAAACAATAAAATTAGAACTCTCCCTTACTTCCTACACTAAAATAAATTCCAGGTAGATTAAAGATTTAAATGATTTAAATGTAAAAGTGGAACCATCAGTGTGTGAGAAGGAAAAAAAGTGGGAGAATATTTATTTATTATCATCTTAGAGTGAAGTCCTTTCTAGTGATGACATAAAATTCTGAAGTCATGAGAGAATATATTGATACACTGTGTTCATAAAATTAATGTATGCACAATTAACCTTAAAAACCTTAAAGCCAAATGGCAAGTTGCAAAGAAAAATTTGCAACAGATGCAATCAATGGCTAGTTTACTTAATATGTAAAGTACTCCTACAAATCAATATAAAAGCCCAACAATTTGAAAGAAACTGGACAGAGACAATTCCTAGATATGCAGCTCACTTTTAAATACATGAAAATGTGTTCATCCTCAATCATAATAGAGAAATGCAAAATGAAACATGTGAAATGCTGTTTTTCATGTATCAGGTTGGAAAAGACCAAAAGGATTTGTAATATACTGCTGGTGTCACAGCTTAAATTTCCAGGAAGCAGATACTGACATGGAGTTAGAAGTGCAGGTGTATTGGGCACCTGTGAAAGAAAAGGGGGGAAGGAGGATTGGGCAGAGGGAGCTTCAGACCATGATGCCAACCAGACAGACTTGCAGCTAGCCCAACCTAGAGCTCCAGAGCAAATATTGCCTGTTAGAGGAGTCCCACCTAGCCCTTTGAACCCCCTCATTGTTCAGTCATAGGCTGGAGACAGCCCTGAGAATGGTAGGACCTTGGCGCTAAGGCTGAGGTGAAGCCCAGCAGAGCTAACTGGAGACTCAAGTAACTACATTTCTCACAGTTGGACAATGAGTCCTTTCTTGAAGAGGAATCTGAGAGGCTCATCTCCATGTTGGCTGCAGTTGACAGGTATGGGGGGAAGCCAGTATTGTTACATGTTGTTTAGGGAGTAAATACAGAAGTAGCTTTTTTTAATTTTAATTTTTTATTTTTCTTTATTTTTTTAAGTAGGCTCCATGCCCAGCTTGGAGCCCAATACGGGGCTTGAACTCACGACCCTGAGATCAAGACCTGAGCTGAAATCAAGAGTAGGACACTTAAACCAGACAAAGACCCCATCAAAAAGGAGAATTACAGACCAATATCCCTGATGAACATGGATGCAAAAATTCTCACCAAAATACTAGCCAATAGGATCCAACAGTACATTAAAAGGATTATTCACCATGACCAAGTGGGATTTATCCCTGGGCTGCAAGGTTGGTTCAACATCCGCAAATCAATCAACGTGATACAATACATTAATGAAAGAACAAGAATCATATGATCTTCTCAATAGATGCAGAAAAAGCATTTGACAAAGTATAGCATCCTTTCTTGATCAAAACTCTTCAGAGTATAGGGATAGAGGGAACATACCTCAATATCATAAAAGCCATCTATGAAAAACCTACAGCGAATATCATTCTCAATGGGGAAAAACTGAGAGCTTTCCCCCTAAGGTCAGGAACGCGGCAGGGATGTCCACTATCACCACTGCTATTCAACATAGTATTAGAAGTCCTAGCCACAGCAATCAGACAACAAAAAGAAATAAAAGGCATCCAAATCAGCAAAGAAGAAGTCAAACTCTCACTCTTTGCAGATGATATGATACTTTATGTGGAAAACCCAAAAGACTCCACCCCAAAACTGCTAGAACTCATACAGGAATTCAGTAAAGTGGCAGGATATAAAATCAATGCACAGAAATCAGTGGCATTCCTATACACCAACAACAAGACAGAAGAAAGAGAAATTAAGGAGTCGATCCCATTTACAATTGCACCCAAAACCATAAGATACCTAGGAATAAATCTAACCAAAGAGGCAAAGGATCTGTACTCAGAAAACTATAAAATACTCATGAAAGAAATTGAGGAAGACACAAAGAAATGGAAAAACATTCCATGCTCATGGATTGGAAGAACAAATATTGTGAAGATGTCAATGCTACCTAGAGCAATCTACACATTCAATGCAATCCCCATCAAAATACCATCCACTTTTTTCAAAGAAATGGAACAAATAATCCTAAAATTTGTATGGAACCAGAAAAACCCTGAATAGCTAGAGGGATGTTGAAAAAGAAAAGCAAAGCTGATGGCATCACAATTCCGGACTTCCAGCTCTATTACAAAGCTGTCATCATCAAGACAGTATGGTACTGGCACAAAAACAGACACATAGATAAATGGAACAGAATAGAGAGCCCAGAATTGGACCCTCAACTCTATGGTCAACTCATCTTTGACAAAGCAGGAAAGAATGTCCAATGGAAAAAAGACAGTCTCTTCAACAAATGGTGTTGGGAAAATTGGACAGCCTCATGCAGAAGAATGAAACTGGGCCATTTCCTTACACCACACACAAAAATAGACTCAAAATGGTTGAAGGACCTAAATGTGAGACAGGAGTCCATCAAAATCCTAGAGGAGAACACAGGCAGCAACCTCTTCGACCTCAGCCGCAGCAACTTCTTCCTAGAAACATCACCAAAGGCAAGGGAAGCAAGGGCAAAAATGAACTATTGGGACTTCATCAAGATAAAAAGCTTTTGCACAGCAAAGGAAACAGTCAACAAAACCAAAAGACAACCGACAGAACGGGAGAAGATATTTGCAAACGACATATCAGATAAAGGGCTAGTATCCAAAATCTATAAAGAACTTATCAAACTCAACACCCAAAGAACAAAGAATCCAATCAAGAAATGGGCAGAAGAGATGAACAGACATTTTTCCAAAGAAGACATCCAAATGGCCAACAGACACATGAAAAAGTGCTCAACATCGCTCGGCATCAGGGAAATCCAAATCAAAACCTCAATGAGATACCACCTCACACCAGTCAGAATGGCTAAAATTAACAAGTCAGGAAATGACAGATGTTGGCGGGGATGCGGAGAAAGGGGAACCCTCCTACACTGTTGGTGGGAATGCAAGCTGGTGCAGCCACTCTGGAAAACAGTATGGAGGTTCCTCAAAAAGTTGAAAATAGAGCTACCATATGATCCAGCAATTGCACTACTGGGTATTTACCCCCAAGATACAAAAGTAGAGATCCGAAAGGGTACGTGCACCCCGATGTTTATGGCAGCAATGTCCACAATAGCCAAACTGTGGAAAGAGCCAAGATGTCCATCGACAGATGAATGGATAAAGAAGATGTGATATATATATATATATATATATATATATATATATATATATACACACATACATATACACAATGGAATATTATGCAGCCATCAAAAGGAATGAGATCTTGCCATTTGCAACGACATGGATGGAACTGGAGGGTATTATGCTGAGCGAAATAAGTCAAAAAGAAAAAGACATGTATCATATGACCTCACTGATATGAGGAATTCTTTTTATTTATTTATTTATTTATTTATTTATTTATTTATTTATTTATTTGAGAGAGAGAGAATGAAAGAGAGCATGAGAGTGAGGAGGGTCAGAGGGAGAAGCAGACTCCCTGCTGAGCAGGGAGCCCGATGTGGGACTCGATCCCGGGACTCCAGGATCATGACCTGAGCCGAAGGCAGTCGCTTAACCAACTGAGCCACCCAGGCGCCCCTATATGAGGAATTCTTCATCTCAGGAAACAAACTGAGGGTTGCTGGAGTGGGGGGTGGGGGGGGAGGGATGGGGTGACAGGGTGATAGACACTGGGGAGGGTATGTGCTCTGGTAAGCACTGTGAATTGTGCAAGACTGTTGAATCTCAGATCTGTACCTCTGAAACAAATAATGCAATATATGTTAAGAAAAAAAAAAAGAACAAGATAGCAGGAGGGGAAGAATGAAGGGGGGAATCAGAGGGGGAGACGAACCATGAGAGACGATGGACTCTGAAAAACAAACTGAGGGTTCTAGAGGGGAGGGGGGTGGGAAGATGGGTTAGCCTGGTGATGGGTATTAAAGAGGGCACATTCTGCATGGGGCACTGGGTGTTATGCACAAACAATGAATCATGGAACACTACATCTAAAACTAATGATGTAATGTATTGTGATTAACATAACAATAAAAAATTTTAAAAAAAAGAGTAGGACACTTAACCGACTGAGCTACCCAGGTGCCCCTAAAAATAACCATCATTTGGTTTTATGAAGTAAAATATTTCAGATTACAGCCAAACAACCTTTGAAAGCGAATTTGTTTATGGATAATACAAAAGAGTTATTTGGAACCATGGACATATAGTGCCATGATGACTATGTATAATATGTAATAGAAATATATGCTTTCTGAACTATTATTAGTCTGCTGAATTCATGCTAATCAAACTAAACTATGGCTGTATCTTTATAACTGAGTTCTAATAGATAATGGGCATAATTTAGTCAGGTACTATATAGAATGTTAGTAATGAAGCCATATATTTAATGTGTGGATTTAAATATTCTAAACAATCCTCTGTGGTCCTTTTTCTGTAAAAGGATGAGAGAATAAATATTTTAGAATTTGCAAACCATTAAAAGACATCAGGTAATGGAATGCATGAAAAAAAACAAGACCCATCTATATCCTGCCTATGAGAGACTCATTTCAGACCAAAAGACATCCACAGATTGAAAGTGAGGGGATGGTGAAACATCGATCATGCAAATGGATGTCAAAAGAAAGCTGGGGCTGCATCTGGGTGGCTCAGTCAATTAAGCATCTGCCTTCAGCTCAGGTCATGATCTCAGAGTCCTGGGATCGAGCCCCACATTGGCTCTCTGCCTCTCCCCACGCTATGCTCTCTCTCTCTTCCTCTCTCTCTCTCAAGTAAATAAATAAAATCTTTTTTTAAAAGTTCCAGAAGAAAACGGGGGTTGCAATACTTACTTTGGACAAAATAGACTTTAAAAAAAAAGACTTAACAAGAGACAAAGGACACTTTATACTAATAAAGGGGACAACCAACAAGAAGATATAACAATTATAAATGTTTATGCACCCAACATGGGAGCACCCAAATACATAAAACAGTTAATAACAAACATAAAGGAACTAATCGACAGTAATACAATAATAGTAGAGGCAGACGCTCAACTGACTGAGCCACCCAGGCGCCCCCAAGAAACAGAAAATCAAACAGGAAACAGTGGTTTTGAATAACACTGGACCAGATGGATTTAACAGATATATTCAGAACAATCCATCCTAAAACAGAAGAATACACATTCTTTTCAAATGTACATGGAACATTCTCCAGAATAGATCACGTATTAGCCCACAAAGCCAGCCTCAACATTTTTCTAGCTATGTCTCCTGAGGCATGGGAAATAAAAGCAAAAATAAACTATTGGGACTACATCAAAACAAAAAACTTCTACACAGCAGAGGAAACAACCAACAAAACTAAAAGAAAACCTACTGAATGGGAGAAGATATTTGCAAATGACATATTCGATAAAGGGTTAGTATCCAAAATACATAAAGAACTTCTAAAATTCCACACCAAAACCCCCCCCCATCAAATAATGCAATTAAAAAATGGGCAGAAGGCATGAACAGACATTTCTCCAAAGAAAACATACAGACGGCCAACAGACACATGAAAAGATGTTCAACATCACTTATCAGTAGGGAAATGCAAATCAAAACTATAATGAGATATCACTGCACACCTGTCAAAATGGCTAAAATCAACACAAGAAACAAGTGTTGTGGAGGACGTGGAGAAAAAGGAACACTCATGCACTGTTGGTGGGAATGCAAACTGGTACAGCCACTCTGGAAAACAGTACGGAGGTTCCTCAAAAATTAAAAATAGAACTACTGTATGATCCAGTAATCACCCTACTGGGTATTTACCTAAAGAATATGAAAACACTAATTCAAAGGGATGTATGCATTCCTATATTTATTGCAGCATTATTTACAATAGCCAAGCTATGGAAACAGCCCAAATGTCCATGGATAGAGGAATGGATAAAGAAGAAGTGGTATACATATACAATGGAATAGCATTCAGCCATAAAAAAAAAAATGAAATCTTGCCATTTGCAATGACATGGATGGAACTAGAGAGTATAATGCTAAGGAAAATAAGTCAGTCAGAGAAAGACAGACACCATACGATTTTACTCCTGTGTGGAATTTAGGAAACAAAACAAGTGAACAAAGGTAAGAAACAAAAGACAAACCAAGAAACCTTCTTTTTTTTTAAGATTTTATTTATTTATTTGACAGAGAGAGAGACAGTGAGAGAGGGAACACAAGCAGGGGGAGTGGGAGAGGGAGAAGCAGGCTTCCCACTGAGCAGCGAGCCCGACGCGAGGCTCGATCCCAGGACCCCGGGACCATGACCCCAGCCGAAGGCAGACGCTCAACCAACTGAGCCACCCAGGGGCCCCCAAGAAACAGATTCTTAACTATAGAGAACAAACTGGAGGTTGCCAGAGGGGAGGTAGGTGGGGGGATGGGTGAAATAGGTGAAGGGGATTAAGAGTACACTTATACTGATAGGCACTGAGTAAATATGGAACTGTTGAATCACTATATTGTACATCTAAAACTAATATAACACTGTATGTTTACTACACTCAAAATAAAAAATATGAATAAGTATCAATGTGACTCATGATGTCTTTTATGGTTAAAAATGTACTTATTTCCTAGCTCTGTTTGTGGAAAAGACTTAGAAGCAATGGTCAGTGCAGGACACTGAGCATTCCCAGTATCTGGATGGGAGCCTTATATATACCATTACTCACTAAAAGCAATCAGGGAGTGATTTTCCACTGTAGAAGGAAATGTATAAAATGATATTGGACCATTATGTTATTCCAGCTGGCTAGGAATCTTTCAAAGACTACTGTTCTCATGTTAAAAGAATTCAGAAACCAATTGAAAAAGCTTCCACTGGTGAAAGATGGGACAATTTGAGCACCATTAGAGATAACTGCAATGGATCAAAGCACATTAAATATGTTTAAATCCAAAAGTTCATATTGATATAAAAACACCTCTTTCGTCACATTTGGAGATGCTCATAAACCACTTCATTAATTTAAAATTTGCTTAAATAGGGCGCCTGGGTGGCTCAGTTGGTTAAGCGACTGCCTTCGGCTCAGGTCATGATCCTGGAGTCCCGGGATCGAGTCCCGCATCGGGCTCCCTGCTCAGCAGGGAGTCTGCTTCTCCCTCTGACCCTCCCCCCTCTCATGCTCTCTCTCTCTCATTCTCTCTCAAATAAATAAATAAAATCTTAAAAAAAATTGCTTAAAGGTGAAGAATCAAACATTTATTCTGCTTTTCTTGTACCATTTTTAAAAAAGATTTTATTTATTTATTTGAGAGAGAGAGAATGAGAGACAGAGAGGACGAGAGGGAAGAGGGCAGAGGGAGAAGCAGACCCCCTGCTGAGCAGGGAGCCCGATGTGGGACTCGATCCCGGGACTCCAGGATCATGACCTGAGCCGAAGGCAGTCGCTTAACCAACTGAGCCACCCAGGCGCCCCTCTTGTACCATTTTTGATCAAAGATAATATTAGATGAGAGAAAGCTTTTCTTTATAAAAAGTGCTTTTCTAACAAGTGAAGAAGAGTGATAGAAAATCATTTTGTAAACCATTTTGAGTTAGTGTAATTAGGCAATAACCACCAATTACTAATAAATTCACACAAAAAAAATGACTGACAATCTAGCATCCCAACCTGATGAAAGCACATTGGTCACACCACCTCTGGAGCATAAATGACATAAGGGACAAAAAATTGAATCAGAATCTTATCAATAGAGCTACCCACCAATTGGCCAGAAATGTAGAAAACAGAGGAACATGTAAACTAATACCGTGGGGTGCATTTGGAAATTCATTCCAAATACATTCATTGAACTTCTTCAAGACTATCTCTTTTCATCAACAAATACATGCAAGGAGGGATAAGAGGTGGATAAGGAGTACATAGATTAAGAAATATAAGAAAGATATCAACCAGCTATAATGTGTGAGACTTATTTGCATCATGATTCAAGCAATTCATTTAAAAATGTATGATATAATTGGGGACATTTGAACACTAGACACTTGCTGATAATCTGGAATTGTAAAATTTTTAGGTGTGGTAATGATATTATAGTCATTACTTTCAAAGGCATTCTTATTTGGAGGGGTAACATTAAACATAACTAAGAAGAAATTATAGGGTGTCTGGAATTTGCTTTGAAATAATCCAGGAGAACGGAGGCAGGGATATAGAAAAAAAGTTCATACCTTGTATTTGGGTGTTATGTCTCAAGTCATAACAGTTTCCTCCGTTTTTAAATGAAATTGATTTGGTGGAGAATTCTGGTTATTGGCTCTAGTAGAATGTCCCATAACCTGGACTCAACTGATTTTTTAATCATGGAATCTGTTAATTTGTTTTTCCATTCTTGGTGTTTCTTGTAAATGTGACCTAGATCTGGATGCTGGATTAAATTTAGGTTCATTTTTTTTTTTTGATCGTGCTTCATAGGATTAAATTTAGGTTCATTTTTTTTTATCGTGCTTCCTATTGCCCTGTATTCTCATTGACAGACATAATGTCTGTCATCCCATCTTTAGTGATGCTAAGATTGATATGCAGATTCAAGTGATATCAACTAGGTTTTGAATTAATGTGTAATTGTTTACAATATTCTGTAAGTCTTTTAATGTAATTGTTACCTGTAGTTATTTCTCTCTTTTCATCTTATTTTCAGGATGCCTTTTCTCTCCTTTTTTTTTTCTTAATTACTTCTGCTACATGTTTGCCTCATTAAATTTTTCAAAGAATCAGAACAAGCTCATTTTTCTTTAAAATATGTTTTTTATGATGGATAATCTCAAACATACATCAAAGTGAAGAGAATAGTACAATGACTCTGCCTTGCACTTACCATCCAGCTTCAACAAGTTTCAAAATTTTGCCAGTCTTTGAACGGAATTGTTTTTTTAAATCCTTCTCTCTCTTGCTATCTCTCTCTCTGTCCAATAAATAAATAAAATATTTTTTAAAAAGAAATAAAAAAAGAGGGGCGCCTGGGTGGCTCAGTCAGTTAAGCATCTGCCTTTGGCTCAGGTCATGATGCCAGGGTCCTGGGATCGAGCCCCGCACCAGGCTCCTTCCTTGGCAGGGAGCCTGCTTCTCCCTCTCCCTCTGCCTGCCACTCCCCTGTTTGTGCTCTCTCTCTCTCTCTCTCTGTCAAATAAATAAAATCTTTTTTAAAAAAAGATAAAAATTCTTTAATTTGGAATCATTTTAGATTTACAAAAAAGGTGGAAAGATAGTAGGGTTTCTGTATATCCCTTATCCAATTTTCCTCATTACATTATTAAGATCTTACATTTCCATGGTATATTTTCCAAAAACGAAGAAACTATTCAACAGATGAATGGATAAAGAAGATGTGGTATACATATACAATGGAATATTACTCAGCCATCAGAAAGGATGAATACTTACCATTTCCATTGACGTGGATGGAACTGGAGGGTATTATGCTGAGCAAAATAAGTCAGTCAGAGAAAGACAATTATCATATGGTTTCACTCATATGTGGAATATAAGAAACAAGGCAGAGGACTGTAGGGGAAGGGAGGGAAAACTGAATGGGAAGTCATCAGAAAGGGAGAAAAACCATGAGAGACTCTTAACTCTAGGAAACAAACTGAGGGTTGCTGGAAGGGAGACGGGTGGGGGAATGGGGGAACTGGGTGATGAGCATTAAGGAGGGCACATGATGGGATGAGCACTGGGTGTTATATGCAAATGATAAATTATTGAACACTATACCTGCAACTAATGATGTACTATAAGTTGGCTAGTTGAATTAAAACAAAACAAAACAAAGAAACCAGAAGTGGTACATTGCTATTAACAAAACTCTAAACTTCATTTGGATTTCACCAGTTTTTTCCCTTAATGGTCTTTTTCTGTTCTAGAATCCAATCCAGGTACCATACTGGATTTAGTTGTCATGTCTCCTCAGTCTCCTGTGGTCTGTGACAGTGTCTCACTCCCTCTTTGCTTTCTGTGACCTTGACAGTCTTGTGAAGTACTGGCCAGATATCCTGTAGAATGTCCCCCAATTTGGGTATGTCTGATGTTTTTCTCTTGATTAGACTAGATTTTGAGTATGAGGAAAGGGATAACAGTAGAAGGTATTTTTGGCATGGTGACTGTTTAGGCACTTAGTGTCCTGCCCCCTCCATCTTAGGAGACTCAAGTTCTGCCCTGTGCAGATGGGATGGGCCAAGAACTATTTGGTTGCAGCACCTCCCGGTTAGGGTAAGTTGAAGTAGACCAACATCAAAAAATCTCTCCTGAGATTCTGTAAAACCATGATATTCTAGTTCTTTCTAATGCTTTGGGGATTGAGTAACATTTTTTTTTTTTTTTTGAGCAAACCAGGTCTCCATTTACAGTGTTCTGTGAAATGGTTATTTATCTTTCTGCTCAGAAAGATATTTCTTTATCTTATCTGGCTCAGAATCAGCCCTGCCTCTCAATACGGATACTCTTGGATGTGCGCTTGTCTTTGATACCTCACTCTCTCAGCCTGTTTTGTTCTTCCAACAGAATTTAACACCATCCAGTATATAATTTACTATTAGTCTAATTTCTACCCTTCACCAGTAGAATGTAACTTCTCCATATGTGCTCTGGTTTGTGATCATTCGCTGATGAATCCTCAGTGCCTCTATGTAGCGAGATAGCTGAATGGATAGCTGAATGGATTTAATAAATGAGTGAGCCAGAGATGGAGGCCTAAATGCAGGCAGTGGGGCCTGAAACACAGGTGTTTTGCCAGCAGGAGGAGCTCCAGGGTATTTGAGTGGAATGGAACATTCCATTTACTAGCGCTTTATGGTGCACAGCGGAATTCTAGGCAATGCTTCTCCAGTGGAACCATGCACCTGAAATCCCTGAGGATCTTGTTTAGGATGATGCTCATTTTTATTCAGGAGGTCTGGGTTGGGACTCAAGATTCTTCATTTCTAGCATGTTCCCAGGTCACGCTGCTGGTTGGCACACCACACGTGGATTAGCAACCCTGTATGACCATCTCCTAGGTGTATTAAGGAATAACAACATCCCCAATAATTCCAAACCTTTAAGTTTTTTTTCTAGAGAGTGTAGTGGTTAGGAGAGTTTAGGCTTTGGAGACCAATTGACCTGCACTGAAATCCCGACTTAGCCGCTTTCCCACTGGGCATGTTATAACCCTGTCTTAGGTTAATAATCGTCTCTGTGCCCAAGTTTCCTCGGCTATTAAGTGGGAGAAATAATATGTACTTGGCAGAATTATAAGAGTTAAATGGACAAATGCAGGTAAAGTTCTCAGAGGGATCTCTAGCACAGAGTGAGTCCTCAGGAAATGGCACTTTAAAATAATCAATATGAATATGGTAGAGTACATTTTAAAAGGCTTTCCCATGTGTAGTCAGGAGGTTGCATTACTACTGGCTGATGATTGGTGGTGAAACAAGATGACAGATACCACCACTGGATCAAGTGGGGGTATGAGGTTGACCTGGCCACTATATTCTCAAGCTGGAACTGTTAATCTCTTCCTCATGGACAGCAAGACTCAGAGTCCTCTTTTTTGATGCTGGGTGAGACATGACTACCCTGAATTCTTTTTTTTTTTTTTTTAAAGATTTTTATTCATTTTATTTGACAGAAAGAGAGACAGGGAGAGAGGGAACACAAGCAGGGGGAGTGGGTGAGGGAGAAGCAGGCTCCCCGCCGAGCAGGGAGCCCGATGCGGGGCTCGATCCCAGGACCCTGGGACCATGACCTGAGCCGAAGGCAGACGCTTAACAACTGAGCCACCCAGGCGCCCCTACCCTGAATTCTTTAAAAAAAAAATTTTTTTTTAATTTTAGTTAATTTTAATTTTTAAAAAAGATTTTATTTATTTATTTGTCAGAGAGAGAGAGCATGAGCAGGGGGAGCAGCAGGCAGAGGGAGGAGCAGGCTCCCTGCTGAGCAAGGAGCCCAATGTGGGGCTTGATCCCAGGACCCTGGGATCATGACCTGAGCCGAAGGCAGACGCTTAACTGACTGAGCCACCCAGGGGTCCCTAGTTAATTTTTTAGAGTGGGGAGGAGGCAGAGGGAGAAGGAGAGAGAATCTTAAGCAGGCTCCATGCCCGGCATGGAGCCCAACATGGGGCTTGATCTCACCATCCTGAGATCATGACCTGAGCCAAAATCAAGAGCCGTATGCTTAACGGACTGAGCCACCCAGGGGCCCCTCCACTGCCCCGAATTCTTATGACAGCAGTGTGTGACTGTGTAGGGAGAGAGGGAGAGCTCAAAATTAGTGTGTGTGGCATAATCCAGGCTTATGACTGTGAAATGTGGGAAGCCTGGATTCTCTTGGCTCCACGGTCTTAGCAGTCTGTCTCCTGAAAAAGACACAGGGGAGGAAATAATGATGTCTGGGTTGATGACAAATTTGTGACAAGTGAATAAGAATTTGATCTTTCTCCCAAAGGTAGGCACCAGGTAGACATTTCTCTTTTGCCTGGCTAGGAGTTTCCTGAAACAGACTGTAGCAATCGTTGCCTGGATTCCTGATCATGTTTTGCCAGGTCTCTGGGCTGCTTGTGGGTAGGGAGGAACTACACAGAAATGTTCCCATTCAACTCCTCACCCAGGCTGATTGCCCTCCCCTGTGGATCACATTCTGCTGAGGGCTGTGGAAGGAGATAAATATATCTTTGTCTCAAAAAATTCATGTTCTCGGGGCACGTGGGTGGCTCAGTCGGTTAAGCGTCTGCTTTTCGGCTCAGGTCATGATCCCGGGGTCCTGGGATTGAGCCTCACGTCAGGCTCCTTGCTCAGCAGGGGGCCTGCTTCTCCCTCTCCCTCTGCTGCTCCCCTTGCTTGTTATCTCTCTCTCTCTGTCAAATAAATAAATAAAATTTAAAAAAAAAGAAATTCATGTTCTCACTGTGGAAATAATTTTTCAGTTATTGAGAGTTTTGCTCATGTCTACACTGTTTTGGGGACTGTGCTTAATGTTAAAGAATGAGAGGAGTAAGTCTGGAAGAACTCAGAGTCCAGTATTGGAAATATAAGTGAAGGCATGTGTTAGAGGTGCTGTTAGAGTTATGAGACTAGATATGGTAGATTGCCTTGGGAGTGAGTGTGGACACCGAGACTTAGGGTAGAAGACCCATCTAAATTTCCTCTGAATCAGGTCTCCATACTACAGGGCTATCACCTCACTCATCCTCCTATGAACATTAGAGGAGATGGTATCTCACTGAGCCAGAATCTGTGTAGTTTTTATTTATTTATTTGAGAGAGAGAGAGAGTGGGGTGGGGGGACAGACAGAGGGAAAAGGAGAGAGAATGCAAGCAGATTCCCCACCTAGTGCAGAGCCCAATGCGGGACTCGAACTCACGACCTTGAGATCATGACCTGAGCCAAAATCCAGAGTCAGAGCATAACCAAAAATCAAGAGTCAGAGCTTAACTGACTAAGCCACCCAGGCACCCCAGAATCTGTGTGGTTTTATTGGAATCAGCGGTCTTCAGGTATGTGGCTGCGGACTTCCTCTGGGGAGGAGTGGGATTTGTTGGACCTCACTCAGAAGACTCCATACAGAGATGTGACATGGAAGAACTACAGCAATCTGGTGTATGGCATCATTCCTTGACTTAGTCATTTATGGGGCAAATATTTCCTCGGTATCTGTTGTGTTCCAGAATGTGGGCTGGGGACTGGGAAAACACCAGTACATGGGACAGAAATGATCCTTGCTGTCATGGGGCTTTCTGTCTAATGACTTTCCTATGAAAATGAAGACCTGTACTTTTCATTGACTATTTGTTTCCTCCATGGTTAAAAGGTTTGGGGTTCCTTAAATGTGTATCTAAGGTTGGGCATGAGTTTCAGATATCAGAGATCTGCAGTGTATTGGGGGCACAGAAAGGGTATTTGAGTTTGGGATCTTTTTCAAAGACTTACATTGGACTGATGAGAGCTTTGGTTTGCTCATTTGCCACTGAGAACCCCTGAGATTGAAAATGTTGGCAGCTGGGGACGCCTGGGTGGCTCAGTCATTGAGCGTCTGCCTTCGGCTCAGGTCATGGACTTAGGGTCCTGGGATCAAGCCCCACATCGGGCTCCCTTCTCGGCGGGAGGCCTGCTTCTCCCTCTCCCACTCCCCCTGCTTGTGTTCCCTCTCTCGCTGTCTCTCTGTCAGATAAATAAATAAAATCTTTTTTAAAAAATGTTGGCGGCTGTTTCATGGAAGCTCCTCTTATCCTCTGTGCCCTTTCTCATGAACAGGACATCAACCATGCAAGCCCAGCTTAATCTCAGTGAGAAACCTATTTATGTTCTTTAAATTTAACATTTTCATATGGGCTCTTAATCAATATCTCCCTACTGGCAATTTCTGATAATAACTTCTTTTTGTTAACATCAATCTCAATTGTCATAGAATCATTGTTAGTAAATTACCTAAAATGTCTACACCTTATCCCTGTAATTACCAACATGCCCATACAGCCAAGGTTCTCAAAATCTGTCTTTGCTCTTGATTGTATTTTTTCCCAATTTAGGGTCTGTATTCTGAATTTGGAAGAAATCTATATTGGCCATACTGACTCTTTTTGTGTGTGTGTGTGTGTGTGTATTACATCCCCATGACTTACTTATTTTATAACTGGAGGTTTATACCTTTTGACCCCTGTACTGACTTTTAAATCTTCATCCTGGCATTTCTTTCTCCATGTTTTAAATAGGTTTCTCACTGCTCTAGTATGGCAAATACTTCTAGCTACTTACCTATTATCCATTCTCCTCTTTTTCTATACTTAGAGAACACTGATTTTTTTCTCAGCCTCGTAATGTGCACTATTACGAATAAACTATCTCCCAGCCATTTTTTGCAGCATAAGAACCACAATTATGGCCAATGGGAAGTTGGCACAGATCACTTGGTACTTCAAGGAAACTCCTAAAAAGGGAAGTGTATCCTCAGGCTTATTCTCTTCACATTTTTCTCTTTGCCCTTTCCCATGGGTTTTTTTTTTTTTTTCCCCCGGTCAGGAAAGTGGGCACAATGCCATGGTTGGAGGAGCCATTTTATACTCACAAGGATAATCTTAGTCTGCTCGGGTTGCTATAACAAAATACCATAAGCTAGTGGCTTATAAACAACAGAAATTTCTTTCTCACAGTTCTGGAGGCGGGAAGTTCAAGATCAGGGTGCCAGCATAGTTGGGTTCTGGTGAGAGCACACTTCTGGGTCACAGGCCACAGACTTCTCATTGTATCCCCACATGGCTAGGAGCAGAACAGAGGAAGCAAGATTTCTCGTGACTCTTATAAAGGCACTAATCCCACTCATGAGCACTCCACCTTTACTACCTTATGAAATCCAGGTGAGAGATAATGTGGTTTGTATGAGGGTGGCAGCTGTGGATGGGGGCAATAAGTTGTAGGATTCTGGATAAATTTTCAAGACAGACACGCCAGTTTTTCTGATGGGTTGGATGTGGCATGTGAGAGAGAAAGAAAAAAGAAGTCAAGAATGATACAAAAGAGGGGGCCAAGTATTTCTCCCATGAGCAAATCAAAATATTAGAGTTTTCAGTTCTTTAAGAGAAAAGATTATGGGAACACCAGTCTTAGATGGTGTTGGTGTTGGTGGGGAGAAAGGAATTTGGCTGTTAACATGTTAAGTTAGAAATGCCTACATGGCACCTAAGTGAAAGATGTCTGTGTGTACTTTTCCATGAGTCTGAATGTAAACCTGTAGATATAAAATCAAAGGTCTTGGTCTAGAAATGGTACTTAAAGCCATGAGATTAAATGCTATTACCTAGAGCAGACACTCTGGAAAACAGTATGGAGGTTCCTCAAAAAGTTAAAAATAGAACTACCCTACCATCTGGCAATTACACTACTAGGTATTTACCCAAAGAATACAAAAATAGTGATTTGAAGGGGCACATGCACCCCAATGTTTATAGCAGCAATGTCCACAATAGCCAAAGTATGGAAAGAGCCCAGATGTCCACTGACAGATGAATGAATAAAGAAGATGTGAGATATATATATATCTATATATCTATCTATCTATATATATGAATATTACTCAGTCATCAAAAAGAATGAAATCTTGCCATTTGCAATGACGTGGTTGGAACTCGAGGATATTATGTTAAGCAAAATAAGTCTGTCAGAGAAAGACAAATACCATATGATTTCACTCACATGTGGAATTTAAGAAATCAGATGAACATAGGGGAAGGGAAGGGAAAATAAAATAAGATAAAAACAGAGAGGGAGGCAAACCATAAGAGACTCTTTTTTTTAAAGATTATTTGACAGAGAGAGAGGAAGAGAGCGAGCACAAGCAGGGGGAGGGGCAGAGGGAGAAGCAGGCTCCCTGCTGAGCAGGGAGCCCAATGTGGGACTCAGTCCCAGGACCCTGGGATCATGACCTGAGCCAAAGGCAGATGCTTAACGACTGAGCCACGCAGGCGCCCCACCATAAGAGACTTTTAACTATAGGGAATAAACTGAGGGCTGCTGGAGGGGAGGTGGGTGGGGGGATGGGATAACTGGGTGATGGGCATTAAGGAGAGCACTTGATGTAATGAGCACTGGGTGTTATATGCAACTGATGAATCACTAAATTCTGCCCCCGAAACTAATAATACACTATATGTTAACTAAATTGAATTTAAATAAATTTTTTTTAAAAAATGCTATTACCTAGAGAGTGCGTATAGATGGGAAAGAGAAGAGGTCTGGGGACTGAACCCTGGGATACTTCAACTTTTTCAGGTAAGGGAGATGAAGAGTAACTGGCAAAGGAGATTGAGAGAGTGGTCCATGAGGAATAAGAGAAATAGGAGAAACAAGAAAATCATACCCAAGAAGGCAAGTGATTAATGGGTTTCAAGAAGAGAGGGATAAACCTCATCAAATGTTGATAGGTTAGGTAAGATGAGGAATTTCCTTTGAATTTAGCATTGTGAAGGTCATTGGTGTCTTTGCCAAAAGCTGATTCAGTAGTAATAGGGGCAAAATATTTATTGGAGTGGGTTAGAGAGAAAATGGAAGGATAGGAATTGGAGACTCTGAGAATAAGTAGCAATTCTTTTTTGCCCTTACAGTGTGTTTGATCTAATATCAATATAATTGTACCAGCTTTTTTGTCATTATTTATTTGGTATATCTTTTTTCATTCTTTTTTATTGTGGCAAAATATACATAACATAAAATGTACCATTTTAACCATTCTTTTTCCATTCTTTTACTATCAACCTTTCTGGGAACTCAGGTTTTTTGGTGCCTTTTGCAAATAGGTGAAAAGTCATGATAGGATTTAAAATTTTCTAGTCCTTTGTACTATTTTGATATGGATAAAAATATTCACAAACATTTATGTAGTTATAGATGCTTAAAAGCTCAAATAGCCTTTACAAGAATAGACACAGAGTAAACAACTTCCAAATCAGAACAGATAAAATGGAATGAGAGAAAATTAAGAACAAAAACGTTTGGTCTAAAAAAGGCTAGAAATAAAGGAAAAAACAAATAAAAATAGAAAAATAGGACAAATAGAAAGCATACAACAAGGTAGTAGAAATAAATTCAAATATGTTGATAAGCCCAATAAATGTAATAGACTAAACTCAGCAGCTAAAAGATAAATATTGGCACTGGGATAAAAATGCACGTTACAATCTGGAGACATCTAAAACATAAGAACAGAAAGGTTGAACGTCAAAGGATGGTATAGTTATATTAATAGCAGCAATATAGACATTAAGGCCAAAATACTAGAAGAGAATAACTGGATAATGATAAAAAAAAATTCAAATCACTAAAAAGACTTAATTTAAAACCGTATGCACTTAATACATAATGGTCTCAAAACCTACAAGACAAAACTTGATACAAATGCTAGGGAAGAAATGGGGAAAATGTGATACCACAGTTTACCTGTCTCGGCTACCACTTGCTATCACTGATCACAGCTATCACTTGCTAGGATGTTGGGAAATAGCTCAGATTTGATGCATCTAGCAAGCCCCTTCAGGTATCACTGCAGACAAGGCGCTCGTGTCAAGACATCTGGGTTGTAAACTTGGCTCTACCCAGAACTTACACAGAGTCAGGCATATAACCTAAACTCTCTAAGCTATACTTTTTGGATCAGTAAAATGGCAATAATAATCGTTACTTTTTTGAGGATTTAGTGGGGGAATAAATTAAATAGTGCATGTGTTGGAAAGTTTTTTCTGCCTATCATTTCCCTAGCTTGTTCTACTTAGGTGAAATGCCATTGTTCAGGGGTATCTCCATTCCATTACCCTTCTAGGTGCTCTTCTTCTATAGGGGACTTATGAGTGTCCTGGGCCATGGAAAACAGGGTTGTCTCATGAATATGTACAACAGGGATGACATATTTATCATAGCAGAATGTGGACAGGATGCTCACTTGTGGCCAATTATGTAGGGTGAGGGACTCCAAGTGTTTTCTCTCCTCCTCATTGCCACCCCCATGAGTTTTGTGCCATAAGCCCTGGGAAAGACTGGACAAGATAATGCCCTAATTGGGTCCTGGAGTACTCACACCTACATCCTTGGCCTCTTTGCCATTTTCTAACGTTTTCTATTCTCATAAGCTGAGCAAGAAACTGGGCCTAAGATCTCTTCCTGTCCAACCCATGCAATAACAAATCACAGAGAAGCCCTGCTCTGTGGGGGGATCACTCTGGCACACTATTTGGGGATCCTATTCTGGAAAGCCCCCACTCTGCATTCCTAAAGTTGATTAAAAACCCTTGTTAAGCCTTGCTTATTTGTTTGCTTATTTTGCTAGTTCCCCTGTACTAAAATAAGACCAAGGCTAGCTTCACAACCACAAAGCAAAACAAAGACCAAGGCTAGCTTCACAACCACATTCCTTCTCAAGTTGCACTTTCTTTCTCTTTCAGTGACTTCAGGCTTCCTGTTTTCCCTCCTTGGCCACAAGAAAGAAGTCAAGGATGGAGTTATAGTGAATCTAGTAAATCTGAGAATTCATTCATAATAGGGAAAAACAGGAAACAGTCCAAATTTCCATCAACTTGTGAATGGGTAGACAAATTTTGGTATATCCATGCAGTGGAATATTATTCAGCAAAGAAAAGAAACAGAAGTACTGCCTCATACAACATGGATGAACTTCAAAAGCCTTATGCTGAGTGAAAGAAACCAGCCACAAAAGACTCCATACTATATGACTCCAGATACATGGATTCCATATGACTCTATGACACCATATGCAAGACTCTGTACTGTGTGATTACCTGAAACTCTAGAACAGGTCAATCTAGTCTATGGGGACAGGAAGAAGGTCAGTGGTTACCTTGGGTGGGAGGCAGTGTATAGACCAGAAGTGTCATGAGGGAGACCTCTGGGGAATATTCTATGCTTGGACTTGAGTGAGTTGTCAAAAACTCATCAAACCTTACACTTAATATTTGAGCGTATTATACACTTTACTATGTATATTATCCCTCAATAAAAGGAAAGTCAACAACCAAACAAAACTTAGAACATAGGATTTACCTCAGAACAATACCAGCTCATACACCTTTTCAAAGAAACCTAGGTCTCTTTCTCCAGAACATACTGGTGCTTTCACAGATTCTGCTCTTTTAACTTCACACTCACAGGGATCTTCCTGTTGTCCTCTCGATACCTGAAATTTCACCTGAGGGTGCTGGGGCCAACGTGACAGCTGCTAGAGTAGAGAGACGGATCAGTTTTGTTTGATGCTCTCTCCCCAGGACTACAACAATGCCTGGACCAGGATTAGTGCATATATATGTGCTGAATGAATGATATTAGAAAGTCCTCCACAGTTAGCAAGGTCATTTCACTTCATGGACTCTTTAAAGTGCACAGCTCCCCATGACCTAATTTGGTTAGTATGCAAGAAAAGGCTTTTTTTGCTCAGGGAGCGAGGGATGTAATAGGGTGGAAAAGTAAGGACTATTTGTTAATCTCTTCCCATGATTTCCGTCTCCACTGGGTTACCAGTGGATCATTCCCAAGAGTCAGTATCCTACAGATTTTACATAGACATGCATACGAGTAACTTCTTGCTGGTACAGACTGACCCAAAATGTACATTCCCACAGTATTTCTGATTTTTTAAATTGGGGTATAATTTACATACATTAAAATGCTCCCATATTAGGTAAATAGTGTTTTGAGTTTTCATAAATGTATAGACCCATGTACCTCCACCCTGACCAAGGTATTTCTACCATTCTAGAATGTTCCTTTATGGTCTCTTCCCAGTCAATCCTCCCCACCCAGTGGCAACCATTATTCTGACTTCCATCACTATGGATTGGCTTTGTTCTAGAACTTCATTTAAATGGAATCATACAGTATGTACTCCTTTCTTTCATGCTTCTTTCACTCAGCATACTGATTTTGAGATTCTTCCATGAAGTTGCATGTAGCAGGTTTTTGGTTCCTTTTTATTGCTGAAGAGTTTTCACTGTATAGATGTACCACAGGTTGTTTATGTAGTCGCCTGTTGTTTGGATAGTTTGGGGCTATTAAGAATAAAGTTGCTATGAACATTCATGAAGGACACTGGTTTGGTTTCTGGAGTGGGAGCCATAACATCCTTCAGGAATGGTCAGTGTTTGAGCTCTCCATAAGTCAGTTTTAGAAACTGTGTAGGTCAGTGACTGGCAATCTGGGAAGACTGACAATTGGAAGGCTGCTGGGGGCGTGGCACAGGCGTGCCTGTGTTGGGCATTATTTGAAGTTCCTGTGGAAAGCAGATAATGGCTGTCTCTCGGATGTAGTGATTTGCCATCACTGGATTCATGACATGGGGAGTCTGGGACATGCCAGTAACTGGGGACGTTGAAGT
Source organism: Mirounga leonina (assembly GCF_011800145.1). Classification (NCBI taxonomy): domain Eukaryota; kingdom Metazoa; phylum Chordata; class Mammalia; order Carnivora; family Phocidae; genus Mirounga; species Mirounga leonina. The sequence continues at coordinate 11,885,358 of NW_023270164.1, forward strand.
ATCTTCTGGCAGTCCCTGTAGTCCAGCCATGGGTGACTTCTGCTGGTTGGTAAATGATTGGCAGCAGGAGGAATCGGGCATGGTCCCAGCGATTGGGACCCGAGGTGACCAAAGATCAACGGTCCTGAGTTGGTCGGTCACTGGGGTACCTGATCCACGCCTGGTTTCCAGTGTCCAAGAAGGGGTGGGGAGGGTGAGTTTGAGTTTTTATCTCGGTCAGAAGAGGGAGGGCCATGTAGATTGCCCCGGATGTGCACTGAAATATGCAAAAGCTCAGTTTATGCGCAAGAGATGTTGTCACTCCTCAGCCTGAGTGCTTTCAAGACAAAAGAAAATAGGACTATTGTATATTGGGAACTGACCCTGTATAGGATTCAGTATCACAGGGTGTGGACACTTTGCAGTCAGCTGGCCTTGGCCTAAATATTTCCCTAGCCTTCCATTTGCTAGCAGTGTGACCTTGGGGCAAATGACCTAGCATTGCTGCACTTGAGCTGCTTCTACTGTGCCTAATGATAATCATTGTCCTCTAGCTGACAGGGTTGCAGTGAAAATTGAATGAAATACTTAGTATTGGTCACCAGGGCCTTAGGGCAGGGGCAGGTGAGTTGCCGAAGCAGCAGATTCTGGACTTGCTGCCCCTGGGACAGCTCAGCATCCTCCTGCAGAGAGTGAGCACCGTGTGGCTGATGTCCCACATCCAGAGCCTTGTGTGTTTCAGTGGAAAACGTGATGCGCATTTCTCTAAGTGAATTTAAACTTAAAAAATGTGTTTGGTGGGCATCTAATATCTTTTTAAGTGAATTGATAGCAGGGTAGAGCCAGGCTTCTAGGGTTGCCCCAGTGAGCTTCAGGCCCCTAGCCCACTTCAGCTCCAACCATACCCCCAAGGCAGCTCCCCCTGCCCACATCTGCCCCGGGTCCAGCCATCCCACCAAGTCCCCCTGGTGCAATGCACTCCAGGAACCCCCCCAGGCCTGCACCTGACCCAACTGTCCCACTCGGATTACTCTGATGTAGTACACACTGGGATACACCTGGCCCATGCCTACTCCAGCTCCAACAGTCCCACCAGGATGCCCCTTGTGCAGAGCACCCAGGAATCCCTGGCCCCTGCCTGCTCCAGCTCCAGCTCCAGTTGCCCTACCATAGCATCCCCAGCATGGGGCACCCTGGGAATACCTGGCCCACACCCACTCTAGCTCCAGCCATCCCACCAGGTCAGCCCCTGCACAGAGCTCCGTAGGACCTCCTGGCCCACATCTGCTCCAGCTCCAGCTGTCCCAACACGGCACACCCCAGGGCACCCATGGTCCATGCTTTCCAGCTCCAGCCAGCCAGACAAAACTGCCAGCATGGCAGTTTACACAGGGGACATTCCTACACAAGGCCCTTACTTCAAGACCAGGAGAGGTAGCTGGTCTACTTAATTCTAGAAACAAACATAGAAAGTCAAACAAAATGAAGGAATAATGAATATGTTCCAAATGAAAGAACAATACCCCAGAAAAAAACCCTAATGAAACAGAGATAAGTAATTTTTTTTTACAATAATACTACCTTCTAGATTAATAATTGCATTTTAAAGTTTTTATTTAAATTCCAGTTAGAGGGCGCCTGGGTGGCTCAGTTGGTTAAGCGACTGCCTTTGGCTCAGGTCATGATCCTGGAGTCCCGGGATCGAGTCCCGCATCGGGCTCCCTGCTCGGCAGGGAGCCTGCTTCTCCCTCTGACCCTCCCCCCTCTCATGTGCTCTCTGTCTCTCTCATTCTCTCTGTCTCAAATAAAATAAATAAAATCTTAAAAAATAATAAAATAAAATAAATTCCAGTTAGTTAACATACAGTGTAATATTAATTTCAGGTGTACAATAGAGTGATTCAACACTTCCATACAACACCCAGTGCTCATTAGGACAAGTGCCCTCCTTAATCCCTATCCCCTATTTCACCCATCCCCCCACCCACCTCCCCTCTGGTAGCCATCAGTTTGTTCTCTAGAGTTAAGAGTCTGTTTCTTGGTTTGCCTCTCTCTCTTTTTCCCATAGTTCATTTGTTTTGTTTCTTAAATTTCACATATGAGTGAAATCATATGGTATTTGTTTTTCTCTGACTGACTTATTTCACTTAGCATAATACGTTCTAGCTCTATCCATGTGTGGTGCAAATGGCAAGATTTCATTCTTTTTGATGGCCGAGTAGTATTCCCTTGTGTAGATATACTCTTTCTTCTTTATCCATTCATCAGTCGATGGACACTTGGGCTGTTTCCATATTTGGCTATTGTAGATAATGCTGCTATAAACATAGAGATGATGTATCCATTCTAATTAGCATTTTTGTATTCTTTGGGTAAATACGTAGTACAATTGCTGGATCATAGGGTAGCTCCATTTTTAACTTTTGGAGGAACCTCCATACTGTTTTCCAGAGTGGCTGCACCAGTTTACGCTCCCAACAGTGCACGAGGGTTCCTTTTTCTCCACATCCTCACCAACAGCTACTGTATCTTGTGTGTGGTTTTTTTTTATATTTTAGTCATTCTCACAGGTGTGAGGTGATATCTCATTGTAATTTTAATTTGTATTTCCCTGATGATAAGTGAAGTTGAGCATCTTTTCATGTGTCTGTTGGCCATCTGGATGTCTTCTTTGGATAAATGTCTGTTCATGTCTTCTGTCCATTTTTTAATTGGATTATTTGGTTTTTGGGTGTTGAGTTGTATAAATTCTTTTTTTTTTTTAAAGATTTTATTTATTTATTCATGAGAGACAGAGAGACAGAGGCAGAGGGAGAAGCAGGTTCCCCGCGGAGCAGGGAGCCCGATGCGGGACTCGATCCCAGGACGCTGGGATCATGACCTGAGCCGAAGGCAGACGCTTAACCGACTGAGCCACCCAGGCATCCCAAGTTGTATAAATTCTTTATAGATTTTGGGTATTAACCCTTTATCAGATATGTCACTTGCAAATTTCTTTTCCCATTCCATAGATTGCCTTTTAGTTTTGTTGTTTGTTTCCTTCACTGTGCAGAGGTTTTTTATTTTGATGAAGTCCCAATAGTTTTTAAAATTTTTTTTTTAAAGATGAGAGATACTGCTGAACCTGGGTGTCTCAGTCAGTTAAGTGTCTGCCTTTGGCTCAGGTCATGATCCCAGGGTCCTGGGATCAAGCCCCACGTCGGGCTCCCTGCTCAGCCGGGAGTCTGCTTCTCCCTCTCCCTCTGCCCCTCCCCCTAGCTCATGCTTTCTTTCTCCCTCTCTCTCACTCTCGCTCGCATGGACTCTCTCTCTCAAATAAATAAATAAAATCTTAAATAATAAAAAAATAAAGATGAAAGGTAGTATTTATTTTTTTTATTTTCATTTTTTTAAGAGAGGGAGAGTGGGGAGGGTCGGAGGGAGAGGGAGAGAGAGAATCTTAAGCAGTCTCCATGCCCAGCGAGTAGCCTGATATGGAGCTCAATCTCACAAACCTCAGATCATGACCTGAGCCAAAATCAAGAGTAGGATGCTTAACTGACTGAACCACCCAGTCACCCCCTCACCAATAATTTATTTTTGCTTTTGTTTCCCTTGCCTCAGGAGACATACCTAGAAAGGAGTTGCTATGGCTGATGTCAAAGAGATTACTCTCTGTGTTCTCCTCTAGGATTTTGATGGTTTCCTGTCTCATGTTTATGTCTTTCGTCCATTTTTAATTTATTTTGTGTATGGTGTAAGAAAGTGGTCCAGTTTCATTCTTTTGCATGTTGCTGTCCAGTTTTCCCAACACCATTTGTTGAAGACACTGAATTTTTCCCATTGGATAGTCTCTCCTGCTTTGTCAAAGATTCATTGACCCTATAGTTGTGGATTCATTTCTTCTGAGTTTTCTCTTCTGTTTCCTTGATCTATGTGTCTATTTTTGTGCCAGTACCATACTGTCTTGATCATTACAGCTTTGTAATATAACTTGAAGTCCAGAACCGTGATGCCTCCAGCTTTGCTTTTCTTATTTAAGGTTGCTTTGGCTATTAAGGGTCTTTTGTGGCTCCGTATGAATTTTAGGAATGTTTGTTCCAGTTCTGAGAAAAATGCTGTTGGTGTTTTGGTAGGGACCGCATTAAATGTAGAGATTGCTTTGGGTAGTAGAGACATTTTAACAATATTTGTTTTTCCAATCCATGAGCATGGAATGTTTCCTGATTTCTTTGTGTCATCTTCAATTTCTTTCATCAGTGTTTATAGTTTTCAGAGTACAGGTCTTTTACCTCTTTGGATAGGTTTATACCTAGGTATTTTATTGTATTTGGTGCAATTGTAAATAGGATTGATTCCTTAATTTCTCTTTCTGCTGCTTCATTATTGGTGTATAGAAGTGCAACAGATTTCCATACACTGATTTTGTATCCTGCAACTTTACTGAATTCGTGTATCAGTTCTACCAGTTTTTTGGTGGAGTCTTTTGGGTTTTCTATATAGAGTATCATGTCATCTGCAAATAGTGAAAGTCTGACTTCCTCCTTGCTGGTTTGGATGCGTTTTTCTTTTTGTTGTCCGATTGCTGTGGCTAGGTCTTCCAGTACTATGTTAAATAACAGTGGTGAGAATGGGCATCCCTGTCTTGTTCCTGACTGTAGAGGAGAAGTTCTCAGTTTTTCTCCAATGAGGATGATATGAGCTGTGGGTGTTTCATAGATGGCCTTTATTATGTTGAGGTACGTTCCCTCTAAACCTACTTTGTTGACAGTTTTTATCATGAATGGATGTTGTACTTTGTTAAATGTTTTTTCTGCATCTATTGAAATAATCATATGGTTTTTATCCTTTCTTTTCTTAATGTGGTGTATCACATTGATTTATTTGCAAATATTGAGCCACCCTGGAGACCTAGGAATAAATCCCACTTGATCGTGGTGAATGATTTTTTAAACGTATTGTTGGATTCAGTTTGCTACTATTTTATTGAGAATTTTTGCATCCATGTTCATCAGGGATATTGGCCTATAGTTCTCTTTTTTAGTGGAGTCTTTATCTGGTTTTGGTATCAGGGTAATGCTGGTCTCAAAGAATGAACTTGGAAGTTTTCTGTCCTTTTCTATTTTTTGGAATAGTTTGAGAAGAATAGGTATAACTCTTCATTAAATGTATGGTAGCGTTCCCCTCTGAAGTGATCTGGCTCTGGCCTTTGGTTTGTTGGGAGTTTTCTGATTATTGATTCAAGTTCTTTGCTGGGTATCAGTCTGCTCAAGTTTTCTTTTTCTTTCTGTTTCAGTTTTGGTAGTTCATATGTTTCTAGAAATTTGTCCATTTCTTACAGCTTGTCCAATTTGTTGGCATATATTTTTTTCATAATATTCTCTTATAATTGTTTATATTTCTGTGGTATTAGTTGTTATTTCTCCTTCATATTTGTGATTTCATTTATTTGGTTCCTTTCTTTTTTCTTTTTGATAAGTCTGGCTAGAGATTTATCAATTTTATTAATTTTTTTCAGAGAACCAGCTCCTGGTTTCATTGATCTATTCTACTGTTTTTTTAGTTTCCATATCATTTATTTTTACTCTAATCTTTCCTTCCTTTGGCTGGTTTTAGGTTTTGTTTATTTTTCTTTTTCTAGCTCCTTTAGGTGTAAGGTTAGGTTGTTTATTTGGGATTTTTCTTGCTTCTTGAGGTAGGCCTGTATTGCTATATACTTCCTTCTTGTGACCACTTTTGGTGCATTCTAAAGATTTTGGACGATTGTGTTTTCATTATCATTTATTTCCATGTATTCTTTTATTTCTTCTTTGATTTCCTGGTTCACCCACTCATTGTTTAGTAGCATGTTCTTTAACCTCCATGCATTTATGGTCTTTCCAATTTTTTTCTTGTGTTTCACTTCTGGTTTCATACTGTTGTGGTCAGAAAAAGTGCATGGTATGATTTCAATCTTTTTGTATTTGTTGAGGCCTGCTTTGTGACCTAATAATATGTGATCTATTCCGAAGAATGTTCCATGTGCACTTGAAAAGAAAGTGTATTCTGCTGTTTTAGGATGGAATGTTCTGAATGTATCTGTTAAGCCCATTTGGTCCAGTGTGTCATTCAAAGCCATTGTTTCCTTATTTATTTTCGGTTTAGATGATCTGTCTATTGATGTAACTGGGGTGTTAAAGTCCCCTACTATTATTGTTAGTAACAATTAGTTCCTTTATGTTTGTTATTAATTGTTTTATATATTTGGGTGCTCCCAAGTTGGATGCATACATATTTCCAATTGTTGTATATTCTTGTTGGATTGTTCCCTTTATTATTTTGTAATTCCCTTCTTTGTCTTTGTTTTGATGTCTAGTTTTTCCAACATAAGTATTGCTACTCTGGCTTTCTTCTGATATTCATTTGTGTGGCAAAGTTTTTTCCATCCCCTCACTTTTAATCTGTGGGGGTCTTTCAGTCTGAAATGAGTCTCTTCTAGGCAACATATAGATGGGTCTTGTTGTTTATTTATTTGTTTATTTGTTTGTTTGTTTGTTTAAAAATATGTATTTATTTAAATAATCTCCACACTCAACAGGGGGCTTGAACTCATGACCCCAAGATCAAGAGTCACACATCTGACTGAGCCAGCCAGGAGCCCCTAAGGAAGGAAATTTTAAATAGCAATTGCCCTGGAATACTTGCAAAACAAAAAATGTACATTATTTCTCAATGCCTTAAAGTTATAAATCTTACCATATCTTTGAAGTGAAAACATAGCCCACAATCACTAATAATAAAAAATAAAAGAGGGAAAAGAGGCCTTCAAAAATATATATAAAGTGCAGAAGAGTTTTTTTTTTTTTTTTATCCATTCTGACACCTTATGTCTTTTGATTGGAGCACTGAGTCCATTTACATTCTAAGTAATTTTTTTTTTTTAAAGATTTTATTTATTTGACAGAGAGAGACACAGCGAGAGCAGGAACACAAGCAGGGGGAGTGGGAGAGGGAGAAGCAGGCTTCCCGCGGAGCAGGGAGCCCAATGCGGGGCTCGATCCCAGGACCCTGGGATCATGACCTGAGCCGAAGGCAGACACCAAATGACTGCGCCACCCAGGTGCCCCTACATTCTAAGTAATTATTGATAGATATGTATTTAGTGCCATTTTGTTACTTGTTTTTTCATTGTTTCTGGACATTTTCTCTATTCCTTTCTTGTTTTTGTCATTTTTGATCTCTCCTTTACACCCAGAGAATCTTTTTTAACACTGGTTTAGTGGTCACAAACTCCTTTAGATTTGTCTGTCTGGGAAACTCTTTATCTCTCTTTCTATTCTGAATGATAACCTTGCTGGGTAGAGTATTCTTGGCTGCAAACTTTTCCCATTCAGCACTTTGGATATATCATGCTACTTCCTTCTGGCTTGACAAGTTTCTATTGAGAAATCTCTAGCTAGCCTTATGGGTCTTCCCTTGTAAGTTAAGGACTTCTTTTGCTTCAGGGAGTGTTTCCAGTGTGTGCTGCATGTCCTTTGCTATTGTGTTTGGCTTCTGTATCTTTCAGCCAGTCATTTGCAGAGGCTATCCTTGCCTACAGTAGGCAGTGTTTCATCCTTGGCCTGAGTGTGGTTAGTTTTAACTAGGTGTGCTCTGGTCTGATTGTGAAATGAGACCTGACACCAGCTCTGTCAGAACTGAGGCCCTGTAGAACTCTCTGGTCAGGAGACATGGTGTGGGGAGGGGTTTGTGCTGGTCTTCTGGGGGTAGAGCCTGCTGTGCTGGGACAGAGGCAAGCTTGACTAAGAAGGGCAGTCCCGCCAGATCACAGGGGCCTGGGGCTTGGTGTAAGCAAGTTAGACAGCCAGTGTCTGTACTGAGCTCCTTCCCTCAGGTGGCTCTGTGTTTATGCTGAGGGGTGGGGGAGGGAAATGGCACCATCCAGCTCCTTTGTTCCCAGAGAGGCATCTCTGTGAACACTGACTCTCAGGGACAAGCTCTGAGAAGAGTGAACAATCTCCCTACTGTGTGTCCCAGGCATTTTTCAAATTGCTGTTTCCATGTTGTCTGCCCCCAGGTTGTTTACCTGCCTTCTTTCCAGGACTAGGGCTGTGCCCTCCAGGCTCTATCCCAGCAAAGCCCTCTGACCTTTAAAACTCCATGGTTTTAAACCCTGCTGGTTACAAGAACCCATCAAATTCAGCCCCTCTCATTTTCCAAGCCAATGGCTTCGGGAAAACATTCTCCTTGTGTGTTTCCCTGTGTGCTCCTTTCTCTCTTGCCCTTTTCTGCAATCATGGCTTCCTCCCCTCAGCAGCACCTGCAGTCCATTTCTCCCCTACGCCACATCTTTGCACATCCTACCTTTTTTTTCCGTGGGCTCTTCTCTCCCTTTAATTATGGGGTTTGTTCTTTCAGTCTTCAGGTTGATTTCTGGGGTATTTAGAATGATTTGATAGTTATCCAGTTGTGTTTGTGGGATGAGACAAGCTTAGGGTCCTCCTACTCCACTGTCATCTTGAAAAATCTCCTCAATAATTGCATTTTTAATGTATTAGTCTCTTAAATCATGAAGAAAATAAGTGTAGTTGTGCACCATTGTTACAATAAATAGTACTACCTTTTATAATTGCTCATGTATTAACCTTTACTGAGATCTTTATTTCTTTATATGGCTTCAAGGTACTCTCTGTTGTCCTTTCATTTCAACCTGCAAGACTCCCTTTAGCATTTCTTGCAGGGCAGGTCTAGTGGTAATGAGCTCTGTCAGCTTTTGTTTATCTGGGATTGTCATACTTTCTTTCTCACATTTGAAGGACAATTTTGCTGGATATAGAATTCTTGGTTGACAGGTCTTTTTTCTTAGTATTTTGAATATATCAGCCCACTGTCTTCTGGCCTTACAAAGTTTCTGAGGAGAAATCTGCTTTTAATCTTATTGAGAATCTCTTGTATGCCTTGTATGTGATGAGTCACTTCTCTCTTGCTACCTTCAAAATTCTTTGTCTTTTGAGAGTTCATTTACCATGTGTCCTGATGTAGCTCTCCTCAAGTAAATCTTACCTAGAGTTCATTGAGCTTCTTGGATGTTTATATTCATATCTTTCATCAAATTATGAAGTTTTGGGCCATTATTTCTTTTCTTTCTTTTCTTTTCTTTTTTTTTAAGATTTTATTTATTTATTTGAGAGGGAGAGACTGAGAGAGAGAGCACATGAGAGGGGGGAGGGTCGGGAGGGTCAGAGGGAGAAGCAGACTCCCCGCCGAGCAGGGAGCCCGATGCGGGACTTGATCCCGGGACTCCAGGATCATGACCTGAGCCGAAGGCAGTCGCTTAACCAACTGAGCCACCCAGGCGCCCCTGGGCCATTATTTAAGTAGTCTCTCTTCTCCAGAGTTCTGAAATAGTTATACCAGGAAGATTATGCCAGCGCAGTGTTGTCTAGATAGGGGACAGGTTTCTGGTGCTTCCTATTCCTCCATCTTCTCAGAATCCTCTTCTTGCCAGCTGATTTTTGAATGAAGTGCAAAGTCTTTTTGATTGAGAAGGGGTTATCTTTTTAATAAATAATTCTGGAGGAATCGGATATCTATATAAAAAAAACTCCAAAAAAACCCCAAAACAAGATGAACCTCAACTTACATCTCACACCTTATACAAAAATTAAATCTAACAGATCATAGACCTAGAGGTTAAATATACAATTGTAAAATATCTGAAAGAAAATATCGGAGAAAATCTTTGTGGTCTTGGGTTAGGCAAAGAGTTTTAGATATGATACTCAAAGCATGATCTGTAAAATAAAATTTGATATATTAGATGTTATAAAAAAACAAAATTATAAGCAGTCTACAGAGGAAAGGTTAAATTTAGAGTATCTGCTCTTGGGCAGGTTCATGTTCTTGCTCCACCCCATCTGGATGGCCATTCTAGTGTTTATCTCTAAGGAGGTACTTTTTTGCTCACAAAGCACTTAGCATCTAATGTCTCTGGGATGTCAGAAGAGGCCAAAGCAATAAGTCAAGAATCACTAGAAACTGTTGTAGGAGCACTGGGCTAGGAGTCAGGGCATTCACAGTCAACTTTGCCTTAATTGTCTGGTGGAGGGGAGAATCCTGCAATGCACATAGTGATGCAAAGCAGAATGATGGAATTGCTGTGGAAAAACTGAAGACGGAGGAACAAGGGGTTTGAAGAAGGCATCTTAGTGGGGCAAGCCTCTGAGCTTAGCCTTGAAAGACAAACAGAATGATAACAGGCAAAAATAGATAAACAGATGTGAGAGGTATAGGCAAACATTCCCTTATCCTTTATAATTCCAAGATTAAAGTAAAAGGAACACCACTCACTATTCTAAGTGTGCCCACAAGTACATCCAAAAGAGAAACAGGTCACCCAGTTGGAAAAGAAGTAGAGGGAACTTCACAGATAATGTGGTGGCAGAGCTGAGTCTTGAAAGGTGAGTAGGAATTAGCAAAAAAGAAGGGCAGGCCTGAGCAAAGGCTGATATGTGGAAGCCAATGCTGGATTGACAAGAGAGTGAATATCCAGGATGCCCTGAGTGTTTGACACCTGGAGGGCCTGGAAAGAGGACTTGTCTGCCACAGGAAAGTGGGGTCCTGTCATAGAGAACTTTGAGGGGCACATCATAGAGTGGAGAACTTATTCTGATTTGGGGGATCCATGGAAGATTCCCAAGGAGGATGGTGACATATTTCTTCATCTGTGGTCCTTTGGAAAGACAATACTGGAGGCAAAATGGATCAACCAGTCACATTTCAGAGGCAGAAGTTCATTATGATATAAAATATGAGAAACCTAAACTAGTGCTGTGGACTTGGGAATGAAAGAAAGCAGCAGTAAAGAGACACGAGACACTGGAGAAGTAGGTACAAACTCAGAGGTGAAGGAGAGCAAAAAGCCTTCCAAGACTCACTGAGTGGGCCACAGTGGTGAAAAATAACTCAAAGAGAAGTTAAAACATTAGCTTGGACACCACAAGTAGTGCTTAGAAACTTTCATGACCATAGCGAGATAACACATTCTTTGAAGTTCACAGACTACTTCTGAGTTCAGCCTGGATTTCTTATCTCCTGCCCCACTCCTTAAACTGGGTTTGATAAAAGCTGTGAAGATTTAGCTGGGGACACTGTCATTGGATGCCAGGCATGAATCAGGGGAAAATAGCTTCTTAACAGAAAGATCTTAAACATTTTTTGAACACTGCTTTTCTTGTCAATGATTCGTTAAACATAACTCTAATGTAAATTATGGCATATGTCCGCTTTTATCTTCAAGGAATAATATAGAGCCAGATAAATTACAGTAATTTGCCATTTTGCAACAACACTTGAGGGGCAGGGTCCCTGATGCATTCCTTTGATCATTGATGGCCACTGAATACCCCTGTGTGCCAGGCAGTAAACTGGGCACTGGGCAACCAGCATTGACCAAGACCAACATTGTTCCTACTTTCATTTCTAGTGAGGAAGACAGACACAAAACAGGTGTGAAGGGTTCGGGCAATGCCCCCCATTTCCTTCTTAATTTCAAGATTAAAATAAAAGGAACATCCTTGCTATTATAATTAGGTCCAAAAGTTCATTCAGAAGAGAGGCTGGGGGGCGCCTGGGTGGCTCAGATGGTTAAGCGTCTGCCTTCGGCTCAGGTCATGATCCCAGGGTCCTGGGATCGAGTCCCGCATCAGGCTCCCTGCTCCTTGGGAGCCTGCTTCTCCCTCGGCCTCTCTCTCTGTCTCTCATGAATAAATAAATAAAATCTAAAAAAAAAAAAAAAAAAAGAAGAGAGGCTGGGGCGCCTGGGTGTCTCAGTTGGTTAGGCGACTGCCTTCGACTCAGGTCATGATCCTGGAGTCCCGGGATCGAGTCCCGCATCGGGCTCCCTGCTCGGCGGGGGGTCTGCTTCTCCCTCTGCCCTTTTCCCTCTCGTGCTCTCTGTCTCTCATTCTCTCTGTCTCAGATAAATAAATAAAATCTTTAAAAAAAAAAAAAGAAGAAGAGAGGCTGGTCATCCAGATGAAAAGGAAGCAGATCTTCCCAGATAGTGATGCCAGAGATAGGCTTCAAGAGTGAGTGAGAATTAAAAGAACAGTGGGGATGTAATATTCTACAATGGGAATATTATTTTTCTATTTTACCTTTTGTTCTAATGTATTTTTCTTTATATTTATTTTACACCATTTAATTGTGTATAAGATTGAAATTTTTTACATATTCATGGTGAATCATGTCATTATAGAATGACCTTTTCAATCCTAATTAATAACTTTTTGTCTTAGTCTCTTTAGTCTGATATTAAAATAACTGACTTTGCTTTATTTCGATTAGCATGTCCCTGGAAAATTTTCTTCCATCCCTTTATTTCAAATGTTTCTGTATGTTAATGATTTGCTAAGTTTGGCATAAACAGCATATAACTAGATTTGTTATTTTTCATCCAAAATGGCAATCTTTGACCTTAACTGGAGAGTTTAACCCATTAATAATTTTTTATTACTGATTATGTGATAAAATATTAACTTCAAATATGAATTTATTCCTATCTTCTTACATTTTGCTTTCTTTATTTCCTGGGTTTTCTATAAATCTTTTTCTACTCTCTTGACTAAAAAATTTATTTATGTGTTTTTGTTTGTTTGTTTTCCTCATTGCTCACCACATGATTAAAATAATAGAAGATAGTAAAATAGTAATAATATTAAATTATTCAAAATCATTGGAAATGATAAGGGGATCAATTTTCCTGCCACATACAATATTGCAATGATCAATCACTCCAATATATGAAACTTGGTGCTGACATCAGAAGAAATAAGTGTATCCCTGTAGGCCTCTGGTGATGTTCTGCAGAATGCCACACGTACAGATGTGGTTTCTCTGAAACCATGATCTTCCAACTGTGCGAAGTACAACAGCTCTGCAGGGGATCTTGAGCAAGCGCAAACCCAACACATTCAAGAAGGGGCGGGGTTAAGGTCGATACCGGAGCCGGAAGTAGCTCCATTGGACTTTTTCTCTGCACCTGGCACGAGGTTCTCCACGGATTAGCGCTTCCTTGGCGCTGAGGTAGTTTGAAGAATTTGACGAGGGACTGTAGGTTCTGTAATTGGAGGACTGAGTGTGGGGTCATCGAAGGGAATTTTGGGGTTAATAATAGGAGTCTTTGGAGTCGGGATAGTGACTTGTTCTAATTTGAGTTGAATATTCAGATCACCGATTTCTGTCTTTCTTTTCTCATATTTTCATCTTCAAGTTACACAGCTGGGTATGTATTTTTCTTGGTCGTATTAGCTTCTGAGTTTTTTCTAATTTTAGTTATTTTTCTTTTTACCAAAAGTTACTTAGAAGTGCGTTTTCAGTTTTAAGAAGTTAAACCTTTTATTAATTTCTTTCTTTTTTTTTTTAAATTTATTTGACAAGAGAGAGAGACAGCGAGAGCAGGAACACAAGCAGGGGGAGTGGGAGAGGGAGAAGCAGGCTTCCCGCGGAGCAGGGAGCCCGATGCGGGACTCGATCCCAGGACCCTGGGATCATGACCTGAGCCGAAGGCAGACGCTTAACGACTGAGCCACCTGGTGCCCCCCTTTTATTAATTTCTATTGCAACTTATCTGTGCCTTATGTAATACTTATTCATTGGAATGTGTTTAGACTTCCTTTAAGGCTAATTCCAGGGTCAGTTTTTATTAATATTGTGTCTCTAGCTCAAAAATAGTAGCAGTTCTCCCACTGATAATTGTCTTAATCAAAAATGTATATTCTTTCAGTGTATGTACCTACTCTTTTAATCACTGAGAGCTATTTGTGTGTGAGTATATATATATATATACACACGTGCATTTTTAAAAATTTTGTATATATATTTTACTTGGTGTCACTGGATATAGGTAGGAGTACTTTTCAGAATAACGATCATCAAATTATCCTAGGTGAGTCAGGGCAGACAGGGCATGACCTAACATGTGCACCTGGGGAGTGGGGGTGGGTGGGGCTTGGCATGGCTTAGCAAGTGGGAGGTAAGGCAGAGCCGGATATGTAGGGGAAGTGGGGAGAAGCATATGAGGCTGAGAGAGTCTGGGAAGAGGACAGGGCCTTGCACCGGGCAGGGCTAGGTATGCCTTTGTGCAGTGTATGGGACCCACAGGGCTGGGAGTGTAAGGTGAGGCAATGTGTCCAAGGCAGAAGTCTGGCAGGCATTTCCTGGAGAGACTAGGTGGACTGGGTGGGGCAGATGGGTGGGTGGAGCATTCTGAGGGGTGGGGTCATGCATGTTTGAGTGGGCTAGGCAGAGTCGGTTTGTCTGAGTCCATGGTGCAGGGTAAGCAGGGTAGCAAGTGAGTCCTGAAGGGTGGGGCAGGCTGAGTTGACCAAGTGTAAGGGAGTATCGTCTAGCTTTTTTGAGCAGATGGGCAGGGCCTTATGCATTCAGGTGGGCAGAGTGGGTTGGGATGGACCACCCAAGTGTGTCTGGATAAGTGGGTAAGCAGGGCCAAGTGGTGCCAGTCAGTCCCAGGCCGGTTGGCCAGAAGGTGGGACCAGGAGTGGTGGGACAGGTTAAGTCTGGTCCCACTCATTTAGTGCCAACCCAGAGCCCTCCTCCCACCAGCACAGGAACCCTACTTGTAATCCCTGGTCTCTGGTAAGTCCAGGACACAGGTGGATGGGGGAGTGGAGCTGGTGCAAGGATTTTCCCTTCAGCTCTTTCTCGCCATACCCTCAAAGACCTTGCCATGGTGACACTGGCCACCGCCCATTCGGTCACAGCTGCCTGCTGTGGACTGCAGAAGTCCAGGATGTCCCAGATGCTGGCAGTGCCATTGGCAGTAAAGGAGGCCTCTCAGACAACAGCCACACCCCAGCTGTTGTCTGAAAAGGACCTGCCTCAGGGCTGAAATCTATGCCGGGGCTTTTGCATAGGGGACTTTTGACAAAGCCTGATGAGGGTATGTCAGGGACCCTGGGTGGAAAGAAGTGGACAGTGAAGGCAGAGAGGGTCATCAATGAGGAGGAAAAAAGGCAAAGGGGTGTCCCAACATCATTTACAAAACAATTTGGGAAGACCTGCCGGCATTTTCCTGGCCTACAGCCTTGGATGAGCGAAACTGACGAGTTCCTGTTCCTGGATGGTGTGCTGCAGAAACCAGCAGTGAATGTGAAGAAAATGGAGAATTTGAAGATAAAGGTGGGGTGGAAGGTGACAGAAATGGTGGAAGGAGGGGGGCATGAAGACAGGGGTCAGGAGTGGAATACAGGGCAAGGGTACAAGGTTAGGAAGATGACAAGCTGACATCAACTCCCCAGTCCCTACCTTGACCACTCTTGTCCCACAGAAGGAGAAGAAGCAGAAGCAAAAGCTCACGGAAAAGTGGAAACACACAGACAAGACAGATGCCAAGGATCTAGCCTTGCTGCGGCAGTGCCTGGGACCTGGCTGTGTGTATCCCACCCGGCCAGGCTCCAAGTACTGCTCGGACGACTGTGGCATGAAACTGGCAGCTGAGTGAGTGAAGTTAAGCAACAGGGTGTGGAGTAGGGCATGATTTATGCCATCCAAAAGTCTATTTATCCCTCTACCCATGTATCCTCCCATCATTCAGCCACCGACCCCCCACCCACCCATGCACCTTACAGCCACCCACCCACTGAACACCCCCATACACGTTCTACCCACCAACCCACTCATCCACCCTTACAGTCATTCACCCATCTAGCCATCCTCCATTCAATCACCCATTCACCAGCATTCACTCATCTACTATTCATTATTCTATACATTCACCATTCAGTCACTCATCAGTTTCTTCTTTTGATGTCCCATTACATTTCTTGCTGTCTCCCTTTCCAGCCGCATCTATGAGATTCTGCCCAAGCGCATCCAGCAGTGGCATAAGAGCCCTTGCATTGCTGAGGAGCACAGCAAAAAAATGCTTGAGCGCATCCACCGTGAGCAGCAAGACGCTCACATCCGCCTGAAGGACATGGAGTGCCATTTCCATGAACTTGAGGCCATAATTCTGCGTGGCAAGCAGCAGGCTGTGTGCAAGGATGAGGAGGTGAATGGGAATGGGTTGGGTGCAGCAGAAAGGTATTTGAAATCTTGTCCTGTCCCTCCCCCTTCTACTCCTTCACTGGCCCTTCCACTGTCCTGTGCAGACCAACAAAAGTAACAGGAACAACGTAAACCTGCAGATCTTCTGTGTCTCCTGCGGGCAGTCAGTCAGTGTGCGTGTTGCCCTGCGCCACATGGAACACTGTTTTGCCAAGGTTGGGGAATTGGCTGGGGGCAGATGGGGCAAAGGTGTTTTTGGCTGGGTGGAATCAGTGGGAAGGAGGGTAGGTTTGGTGCCTGGGTGTTTGTTGTAGAAAGGAATGCAACACACATCCATGGTTCTACCCATTTATGCTTCTGTTCCATCCTTAGTATGAGGGCCAACATTGGAGTATCAGCCAATGGTGAGGGGGGACACCGGCTGCCCAGGCAGGCGTATAGGAACCACCGGGACAAATGTGTTGCTTGGGGCTTTGTCATGGGAAGGCATGCTGTGTACATCCACAGTTCCTTCCATTTGTACCCTTTCTTCCCAGTATGAGTGCAAGTCTTCCTTCGGGTCCATGTACCCCACTTGCATTGAAGGGTGAGTGTGGGTGCTAGTCAAGGTGAAAGGCATGATGTGGACAGGGTCAGGAGCAAGGTGGGCAAGATCAGGGGCAAGATGTGGGTGGGCTCAGAGGCAGAGGTGGGTGCATTAGGGGCAGGGTATGGGTGGGCTTAGGGACAAAGTATGAGCAGGGGTTCAAGGTGGGACCCCCCTTTTCTGACCCTTAGCACTTCACTTTCCACCTCCCTTCAGGGCCACAAGGCTCTTCTGTGATGTTTACAACCCAAAGAGTAAGAGGTACTGTAAACGGCTCCAGGTGCTGTGCCCTGAGCACTCAAGGGATACCAAGGTGACTCTTCCTTCCTTACCTCATCATCCTTCATTCATCCCCTGCTCCCTGCCTGACCGCCATATTCCTCTCTTCCTCTCTGCTTGATTGCCTCCTATTTCTTTCTTCCTTCTGCCTGACTGCCTTCATAACTCCTGACGGACCTCATGTGTCCCCTTCTCCCTTCCTGACCACCCCACATTCCCCCCTCCTTACTGGCTGATTACCTTCTATTCCTGCTTTCTCTCTGCCTGACTTACCCCCCGCCCCCCTGCATTTCTCTCTCCCTCCCTCTTTTGCTCCTTACTGCATAACCATTCCCCATTCTTTTCTTCTCCTTGCTTGACCATTGTACATTCCTTTCCCACCCCTTGCCTGACTGCTCCACATTCCTCTCTTCCTCCCTCTCTTCCTTACTCTCGGACTTCCCTCCATTCTTCTTCTGCCTGCCTCACAGTCATCTTCTCCCTGCTTGTCATCTCCTACATCCTTTCTTCCTCCCTGTTTAACCAGCCCCTATCCCTCCCGCCCTCCCTCCCTCACTTCTTCCACGCCTTACCAGGCCTCTTTCATCTACTGCTCTCAGACCTCCCCTCCATCCTTCCTCCCACTCCTGTTTGATCTCTTTATGTTCTTCTTCCTTTCCTGCCTGATCACCTCCGTCCCCTCCATTCCTGCTTATTTAACTTCTTCCTTCATCCTCCATGCAAGGTCACCCCCCCTTCTGCCTCCTCTTCTCTACCTCATCCCTGAATTCCTCTCTTCCCCCCTGCCGGGTCACTCCCTGTTCTTCTCCTTCCTGCCCGACTGCCCTCCGTCCTCCATTCCTCTCATAGTGCCTGGCTGATCACTCCGGATTTCTCGCCTCCTCCATGCCATGTTGTCCTTCATTCTTGCTCACAGATACCAGACGATGAGGTGTGCGGTTGCCCACTAGTGCACAATGTCTTTGAGGTCACTGGTAATTTCTGTTGTCTTCCCAAACGCTTATGCAACCTCCACTACTGCTGGGAGAAGCTGAGGCGTGCTGAGGTGGACCTAGAGCGCCTTCGTGCGGTAGGCTACAGTGCTGCCTGGGGCTGAAGGGGGGGCTCGCCTTCTGGAATCCCCCTCTCATGCTCACCTCCCACAGTTGCACAAGCTGGAAGAGCTAGTTGAGCAGGAGCACAAGGTGCGCACGGCTATGACGAACCGGGCAGGGCTGCTGGCCCTGATGCTTCACCAGACAATCCAGCATGACCCACTCACCACCGACCTGCGCTCCAAAGTAGACAGCTGAGCCCTGCTTGCCTGAGGTCCTGTACCCAACACCCTGTGCAAGGGAGACATTCAATGAATTCTTCACACCCTTGTTCCTATAACCACTCTCCCCCCCCCTTAGGTCACCTTAGAGTTTCTCTGTGCTTCTCTGTTCACCATTTGTTCTCCTGCCTCTGTTTACCCCTCCATGGGAAGGGGGCCTCAGAATTCCCCTCTGTGTCCATCCATTCTTCCATCCGTCTGTCTCTTTCTTCCCTGAATCTTGGCAGGGCCAGGGGATCTGCCCTGCCCTCATCCCCCACCGTCCAGAGTTTTGTTAACAAACTTTGGAAGAGCAAGGAATTTTAATATCCGTTCCCCCCTCCCCCAGACCTGTCTTTCTGGTCACAGACCCAATTTCAGACCTCTAATGGTGGTGGGTGACAGTGCAACTGTACTTAGGGAGAGGCCGCCATGCACATGCAGAAGTGGCTGTGAAGTGATGCCCGCTTAGGGCTCGGCGGGCTTTCTTCTGTTGGGGGAGACGTGACCTTGCAAAGGAGGGGCCGATGACTCTTGTTCCCTGCTGTCCCTTATCCTAGGCCATCAGATATGTAGTTGACACCTGATTAGCGCACAGCCAATTCATCAACTTCTGTACAATTATTACTATTCTGCAGGCCAGAGGTGTGAGAAAAATGGGATGGGAGCTAGGTGAGTGTGGGATAGTCCTCCGTGAGAATTCCACTTTGGGACACTGAGTCACGCCCCTGCCCCTGCCCATCTTGTTCCACCCCCTTGCCATCCCATGAGGTCCCAGCTCTTTCTGTCAGCCTTGGTCCCTGCCGCAGTCCAGTCCCGGTCTGTCCATCTCCCTCCTCCCTACACCTCCCAGCACTGCCCATCACATCCTCTCTTCCCCCTGCCCCCCCCCCCCGACCACACTGCTCTGGGTCTGTCCTTTCCAGCCTGCCCTGTACATTGAAGCCCCAGGTGGTCATGAACATTTCATACTTGTAGGGCTGCCAGAAGAAGCCTGGGACCTCTGCCATATCTGCTTTGATCAGGCCCCCAGCCAGGCCTCCCATGCCATGGAGGTGTGTCCGGGAACGCTGCTTGTGGGTACTGGTATGTTTGAAACGACAGACTTGAACACCTGTCTTATTTTTTTCTCTACTCCCTGGTCCCTTGTGGATTTTTTTCATTTATTTTCATAATTACTTTTTTTCCCAGGGACTCACACATTTTACCTAAATGGTTAGGTATGCTGCTCGAGACTTATACCTCATATTCCACCATACTCAGTTGATACTCCCACCTACCTGATGCGATGTCTCCTTTTTTTATTACTAATATTGTATTTTTTTCAATTTGATCAGATTTTCCAGGGCTAATCCATATAATTAATTATATGAAAGGACTCGCATTTTAATTTATTTTATTCCCTAGCTTTATATTTATTTTATTTATTTCAACTTTCATTTTTATTAATTGCCACTTCTTGATTTTTGTGTTTGGTGTTTCATTTTCATATATTTACTGGATTTTGTCGTTCTTTTTCTGATCTCTTGAATCAGATTCTTAACTCAGTTATTTTTTTTCCAATCTTTTTCTACATATATAGTAAAGGATTTGAGGCTATACACTTTCCTCTAAATGTGGTTATTATATCTCCTAAACTCTGGTATTAAAGGTGCAACTTCAGAATTGATTTCTCACTTTGATCCTAGCTACAGAGGAAAGTTTCTTAAGTTTCTAACTAGTTTGATTGTCTTTTCTTTCTTTTTTTGTAATTATGATTTTACTATGATCAGAGAATAGAGCCTGTTGAATCTGAACTGGTAAACATTACTCAAGATTTTCTTTGTAGCTTAGATACTCCACTGAACTATAAAACTTTCATGGATATAAGAGAAGAAAATATATTCTCTGCTAGGTACAGATTACTCATGGTTAGGGCTTTCAATCTAGTTTGATGATTGATGTTTCTTTACTCTGATTTTTTTGTTTATGTCAGCTGTTATATTACAAAAAAGATAGAATACACGCAACTAATGAATCGTTGAACAAGACATCAAAAACGAATGATGTATTTATTATATGTTGGCTAATTGAACATAATAAAAATAAAAATAAAAAAGGATAAATGCAATAATATTTTAAAATAAATTTCTCCTTGTGGTTCTGTAGTTTTTTGGGGGGGGAGGGGCATCCTAAAGTGTATATCTTAGGCCATTTTGCACAATGGCATTATGTATTTTCCTTGTTTTGTCTTTTTTTTGTTTCCTTTTTTGTTTGTTTCCTTGTTTGAGTGTTTTTGACTTTGAATTTATTTTGATAAGTACATCACCACTGCTGCTTTTCTTTTGCTGCCACTCACCGTGTGTATCTTTGCCTAAATCTTTATTTTGTGTTTTTATCTTTAAGATACACTTCTTGTAATTGTATATGTTTTTTGCCCTAATCCCGCATTTATGTCTTGAGATTCAGTCCATTTAAATTTATATAATTATGATAATCTTCTCTTTTTCATCTTATGCTTACTATTGATTTTACTATTTCCTAAATACAACTTTTATCCTTTTCTTCTTCTTAATAGCTCAATGAAGTTTCTGTTCATTTTTGTCCCTCCCCCTTACCTCATTAGTTTGGAAATTTTTATTCTTACTAATTGTTCATTATATACATTTTTACTTCTAACAGACATGATTTAATTTGTTTTCTCTGTTATTTGATCAGAATATAATTAGACCTTTCTTTGTAAGGGAAATTGCTCTCTCCTCCATATTTGTCTCAGCAAGATGAAGAATATTATTTCTGGATTTTTCCAGAGAAATTTAAGGTGCTTATTTGGAGACTATATTTTTCTGAAGCTAAGTCAATTCTGCTTCAAGAAAACTTAACATTTTAATTCAAAATCCCCAGTCACGTTATCGTAATTTAACTATAGCTATATGAATGTATACCCAAGGGTGTGTATTTTACAAGAGTCATTGCTAACCATTGTTTTGTTCTCTTATTTTGAGATCTATCTCCTGATTTAGTATTCATTTATTTGGAATACTTTCTTTAGTGCTTTCCTCAAATAGAGTAAGTTCATGGAATACTCTTAAATATTTCATGTCTGAAACTGTCATTCTTTTGCACTGACTAAGGAATGGTATTTTGGGAAGGGGTACAGGATCTCTGCATTGGAGTCCTTATTTCTCCATCGTCTATGGGAAGTAGATTCCAGGATGGCCTCCAATGATTCATGCTTCCTGATATTCATGACCTGTGTAATCCCCTTCACTTAAGTAACTGGCTTCTAACCAATAGCATGCCTTAAAATTGAGGACATATCACCTTTTTGATTAGATTACAAGAGATGGTGGCTTTTGTCTTACAAACAGGTTTTCTTTCTTTTTTTTTTTTAAAGATTTTATTTATTTGATAGAGATAGAGGGAGAGCCCAAGCAGGTGGAGTGGCAGGCAGAGGGAGAGGGAGAAGCAGGCTCTCCGCTGAGGAAGGAGCCCGATGTGGGACTCGATCCCAGGACCCTGGGATCATGACCTGAGCCGAAGGCAGCCACTTAACGGACTGAGCCACCCAGGCGCCCCAATTGCTAACCGGTTTTCTTCCTTGTTGGCTTCAGTGAAGCAACTTGACATGTTGGAAAGGCCTGTGTGGTAGAGAACTGAAGGTGGCCTCCAACCATCAGTAAGAAACTGAAGCACGTAGTCCAAAAACCCAAATGAACCACATAAATGAGCTTGGAAGCAGATCGTCCCCCATTTGAGCCTTTAGATGAGTCCCTAAGCCTGGCTGCTGCCACCTCATTTACGGCCACATGAAAGAACCTGAAACAGGACCAAGCTAAGCTGTGCTCAGATTCCTGACCCACCAAAGCTATGAAATAATAAGTGTTTATTGTCTTAGACCACCATGTCTGTGGGGATGTGGAGCCATATTATTAGGCCCCGAGGGCCAGTGATTTTGTGAAGGACACTGGTTTGGTTTCTGGAATGGGAGCCATAACATCCTTCAGGAATGGTCAGTGTTTGAGCTCTCCATAAGTCAGTTTTAGAAACTGTGTAGGTCAGTGACTGGCAGTCTGGGAAGACTGACGATTGGAAGGCTGCTGGGGGCGTGGCACAGGCGTGCCTGTGTTGGGCATTATTTGAAGTTCCTGTGGAAAGCAGATAATGGCTGTCTCTCGGATGTAGTGATTTGCCATCACTGGATTCATGACATGAAGAGCCTGGGACATGCCAGTAATTTTGGACTTTGAAGTATCTTCTGGCAGTCCCTGTAGTCCAGCCATGGGTGGCTTCTGCTGGTTGGTAAATGATTGGCAGCAGGAGGAATCGGGCATGGTCCCAGCGATTGGGACCCGAGGTGACCAAAGATCAACGATCCTGAGTTGGTCGGTCACTGGGGGACCTGATCCACGCCTGGTTTCCAGTGTCCAAGGAGGGGGGTGGGGAGGGTGAGTTTGAGTTTTCTTCTCTGTCAGAAGAGGGAGGGCCATGGGATGTGCACTGAAATACGCAAAAGCTCAGTTTATGCACATGACATGTTGTCACTCCTCAGCCTGAGTGCTTTGAAGACAATAGAAAATAGGACTGTTGGGGGCGCCTGGGTGGCTCAGTCATTAAGCGTCTGCCTTCGGCTCAGGTCATGATCCCAGGGTCCTGGATTGAGCCCTGCGTTGGGCTCCCTGCTTGGCCAGGAGCCTGCTTCTCCCTCTCCCACTCCCCCTGCTTGTGTTCCCTCTCTCGCTGTCTCTCTCTGTCAAATGAATAAATAAAAAAATCTTAAAAAAAAAAAAAGAAAAAGAAAATAGGACTATTGTATACTGGGAACTGACCCTGTATGGGATTCAGTATCACAGGGTGTGGACACTTTGCAGTCAGCTGGCCTTGGCCTAAATATTTCCCTAGCCTTCCATTTGCTAGCAGTGTGACCTTGGGGCAAATGACCTAGCATTGCTGCACTTGAGCTGCTTCTGCTGTGCCTAATGATAATCATTGTCCTCTAGCTGACAGGGTTGCAGTGAAAATTGAATGAAATACTTAGTATTGGTCACCAGGGCCTTAGGGCAGGGGCAGGTGAGTTGCCGAAGCAGCAGATTCTGGACTTGCTGCCCCTGGGACAGCTCAGCATCCTCCTGCAGAGAGTGAGCACCGTGTGGCTGATGTCCCACATCCAGAGCCTTGTGTGTTTCAGTGGAAAACGTGATGCAGCTGATGGAGGAGAGGTGGGATGAGAGGGGTAGCCCCATGCCTGCTGGAATTGGGGGATGGCTTCCTGCAGGGTGTCTGCTGGATAGTTCCAGGTGGAGCATAGCCCTAAGCAGGGAGATACTACCTTACTCCCAACCCCCAGCACAGGCCCTGAACTGTCCATTGCCTCTTTATAGATGCTCAGCCAATCCCCACCAGAGCCTCCTCTGCCCCCCACTCCCCCATCTCTGGGAATTTGCTGATTTCTCCTCTATCCTGATCTAGGGTGGAAAAATCCTTTTTTTCTCTGGAACTGAGAGGGTGGCAGGGTAATAGGGTGACGAGAGTCTCCAGGGCCCTTCCAGTTTGTCCTCCTTTCAAAGATAATAAAATGGCCTGAGAAAAAACATGACTTTCCCAGACCTCTCAGATTGTGAGTGACAGCACTGGACTGGAACCAGGTCTCCTGAATGTGTCCTCCACCCTTGCCACACTGTAGCTAAGATCAAGTTTCCCACTAAAAGTTCCCCTTGAAATCTGTAAACAGGAAGATGACGAGAGAGCCAGACCCTGGCCGACAGCTCCCTCCTTCAGACCTTCCTGTGGATGCTGTCACGTCTGGGACAGGCTCTTTGTCACAGGGGCTCAGGGTCATGTGGTCAATAAGACTGTGTATATTCTAAAACTCCATTATTTTAGTTTTGTTTATTATAGAAATAATTATATTCATGACAGAAGTTTATACACTATAAATCATAGAAAGAAGGAAGTTAAAATGACCTCTAACCTCTATCATCTAAATATAAATTCTATATTTTGATTTATTCGCTTCCTGATATTTCTTTTGGGTATGTGCTCTGGTGTTTATGTGCATGAATGTTTAGTACATTCATTTAACTTATGGGACACCTGGGTGGCTCAGTCAGTTAAGTGTCTGACTCTTGATTTTGGCTCAGGTCATGATCTTGGGGTCATTAGATTGAACCCCGCATTGGGCTCCCCACTGAGTGGGGGGTCTGCTTGAGATTCTCTCTCTTCTTCTCCCTCTGCTCCTCTCCCTACTCTCTCTTTCTCAAATAAATAAATTTTTTTAAAAATAAACAAATTTGTACTTGCATATATGCATTCAGTAAGAGTTTCTGTTGAACAACTGAAGTATGTTTGTATTTATCTTGACAAATCAGGAAACATTCTGTTGAATAAAGATAGGCCATGTTCCCTTTAATAATATATCACTGTTGATCATTTAACCAACTTCTACATTTTATGCAGCTGTAATAATAATTACAAAAGCTTGGCTCAATCAGAAAGTAATGTTGAATAAAATTGAACATTGTAAGACAAAAAAATAATGTGTTAAGTATTATTTAAGTATTGACATATGTATGTATATGACAAAGACGAGAGAAACTCTTGATAACGAAATCCTTAATTTGTGAGTAAATTCTCCTTTGAAAATGTCAATACTGTTGTTGTAATTTAAAGCAAAATTAAAATCTAATCTAAAGAGAAAAAAATTCTCAGCCTATCTAGATGGCAACACACACTAAAATTAAGAGAGTCAGTGTCAAAGAAGGATGCTCAATAAAAAAGATGTGACTAAATGAACTTTTACTAAAACCTTAGAAAGATGAAATGTCAGAATATTCAGTCACACAAAGGGCTCCTTCAAGACACTAAGAACTTGTCTCACAGATCCTCTCCACCGAACCACAGAGCTTCTAGGAAGCTTCTCAGCTCTTGCAGCAGAAGACCCAGATAGAAAAAAAAGGATTATTTTTAAATGGATCAGTTGGTATCGACTTATATGATAATACTTTTTTATGGGAACTCTTTTCCTAAAGCATCCAACTTGAGCAGTTGTTTTCTGTCTGTTTCCATGAATTCTATGATGCTATCTTAGGTTAGGTTTCCTTGTATGTGTCCACACTAAGAAAGACATCTGGGTGCACATTATTCAGTGTCTTCCTTAGAGGAAATGTGTAAGGGAATGAAAGAAGCAGGATAGGGAAGGAGGAGTCACTGCAAAAGTGTAGTTTCATGAAAAGTGTAACCTTGACCTGACACATGGGAAAGCTGTGTGGGAAGGAGAGGAGTTTCTGCAGCATCAACTGCATTGCGAAGTTGCCCTACTCTGAAGCAGGAACATGGGCTCTTGTATTCCTACGTAAGTCCATCGTTGGCTACTCCCCAGGAGGGTAGTGTAACATCGCAGGCGTCTCAAGGCATATTGAATGCACCATGGTCACAGCCAAGGGCAATTCTCTGGAGAAAGTCACAGGTAGAAGCTCTTTGCTGCAACAGATGGGGATGGGTGCTCTGGCCAGTAAAGAAGATCTGGGTGAGGCCCCAACAGTGCCTACCCCATTTAATGAGGATGTGCAAAGAGGGAAAATGCTGCTCTGATTCATTCTTAGAAGTTTTCTCCTCAGCTTCTTTCATCAATGTCCTCATGTGTTTTTTTTTTTTGGTTTTGGTTTTTTGGTTTTTTTTTTTTTTGCTTCAGGAATTCCATAACATACATTTAGATCTGACCTCTCTGAGAAGGTTTTCTCAGATTGCAGAAACAGATGTGCTTTTATATGGGAATACGTTGATGCATACCCAAAACTGATTTCTGGAGGCAGCCTTTCCCACAGTCATTGCATTTTTCAAATATTTTATTTTATTTTATTTTATTTTATTATGTTATGTTAGTCACCAAACAATACATCATTAGTTTTTGATGTAGTGATCTACGATTCATTGTTTTCATATAACACCCAGTGCTCTGTGCAGTACGTGCCCTCCTGAATACCCATCACTGGGCCAACCCATCCCCCCACCCTCTCCAAAACCCTCAGTCTGTTTCTCGGAGTCCATAGTCTCTCATGGTTCGTCTCCCCCTCTGATTTCCCCCCTTCATTTTTCCCTTCCTTCTCCTAATGTCCTCCATGCTATTCCTTATGTTCCACAAATAAGTGAAACCATATGATAATTGACTTTCTAGGCTTGACTTATTTCACTTAGCGTAATCTCCTCCAGTTCCATCCATGTTGATGTAAAAGTTGGGTATTCATCCTTTCTGATGGTTGAGTAATATTCACACAGGAGAAAAACCCTATGTATGTACTGAGTATGACAAGGCCTTCACCAAGAAGTCAAGTTTGAGTAAGTATCAGAGAACTCATCCTCAAGCTAAGCCTTGAAAATGCAACAACTGGCTACCCTTTGACCCAGCAATTGCAGTCATTGCATTTTTAAGGCTTAGCTTGAGGATGAGTACTCTGGTACTTACTCAAACTTGACTTCTTGGTGAAGGCCTTGTCACACTCAGTACATACATAGGGTTTTTCTCCTGTGTGAATTTGCTGATGCTGTTGGAGGTGGTATTTACTTATGAAAGATTTCCCACAGTCACCACATTCAGAAGGTTTCACCCCAGGATGAATTCTCTGATGTGTAATCAAAACTGACTTGTATGTGAAAGTCTTCCCACGTTCAGGACATGTATGGGATTTCTCTCCAGTGTGAATTTTCTGGTGTGCAAGGAGATTTGATTTTTTGGTGAAATACTTCCCACATCTCTTGCATATGTAGGGTCTCTCTTGTGTGTGACTTTGTTGATGCTCATGGAGCTGGGACTTGAAAGTGAAAGGATTTTCACAACCACCCCATTCATAGAGTTTTTCTCTAATATGACCTTTCTGATGTATAATTAAGTTTGACTTCTGGTTGAAGGCCTTTCCACATTCAGTACATCCATAGGGTTTCTCTCCAGTAAGAAAATTCAGATGCACATTGAGGTGAGACTTCTGGGTAAAGGTTTTTCCACAGTCACTGCATTCATAAGGTTTTTCCACCAGTACAAATTCTCTGATGTGTAATCAAGACTTACTTGCAAGTGACGGCCTTTCCACATTCAGGACAAAGATAACCTCTCTCTCCAGTATGAGTCTTTGGTGTGCAAGGAAATTTGATCTTTTGGAGAAGAACTTCCCACATTTTGGGCATACATAGGGTTTTTCTCTTGTGTGAGTTCTCCTATGTTCATGAAGTTGTGATTTGGAAGTGAAAGATTTCACACAGTCATTCAGAAGGTTTCTTTCCACTATGAATTCTTTGCTGTGCAACCAAGTGTGTCTTTGGGATAAAAGCCTGCCTACTGTCAGTGCATATATAGGGTTTCTCTCCTTTATGAATTCGCCAATGCAACCTGAATATTGACTGATGGGTGAAAGCTTCTCATATTGCACTCACAGGGTTTTTTCCAAGAATGAATAATCTGATGTGCAAAGAAGTGTGACTTCTGAGTGAAGACCCTCCCACATTCAGTGCATACATAGGCTATCTTCCCAATAAGAAATTTTGGAAGAGGAACATGTTCTTGCTTATGGCTGAGTACTTACCACATTGATTAGGTTCACAGAATTTCTCACCTGTATGAGAATTAGTACAGTTAGTATGGGAAAAACTGAGTAAAATTTTATGAATTAAGTGTGGGCTCATTGAATTATTTTTCCAAGTACTTATATTCCTAGTATCTCTTCTTATTCAATGTGTTCTTATTGATGAAAGCAACATGACTCAAAAGTCTATTTTGTTTTTTATTTTTTAAAGATTTTATTTATTTATTTGTCAGAGAGAGAGAGAGAGAGAGACCACAAAGCAGGGGGAGCTGCAGGCGGAGAGGGAGAAGCAGACTCCCCGCTGAGCAGGGACCCCCTCCCCCCGATGTGGGACTCGATCCCAGGACTCTGGGATCATGACCTGAGCCGAAGGCAGACGCTTCACCGACTGAGCCACCCAGGCATCCCTCAAAAGTCTATTTCAGTTGTCTTTATATTTCTCTATCTGGTCATCATCTTACTACAGTTTTTATTAATAATGGAAACAATGAATAGTTCCTCTTGAATTCATCCCCTATCTCATTGTGAAATAAGCTTTTATGGAAATTTTCTCCTATAGAGTTTTAATGTTACACTTCCCTCCTAAAAAAGGAAAAAAGAACATGAAATTGAAACATAGAATAATTAACCAAATATAGATGAGCTACATGTAACTGATCCAGGTTGGACAGAGGGACATCAGATGATGATGATGATGATGATGATGATGATGATGATGATGATAGTCATAGGCAATATTCCTATGGTTCTTGCTATATGCTATGTACTTATATAGCACTTAGGACCTGCCAGGCACTGTTCTAAGTGATGTATATGTACATACGCACATACGTACATACCTTTAAACTCATTTAATCCTCACAGTAATCATCTATGTTAGATACTATTATACATGTTTTTAGAAGAAACTAAAGCTCAAAATGAGTAAATAATTTTCCCAAGATAACATGGGTAATACATAGGAGAGATTAGATTTAAACTAAGGCTCAGCTTTACCCTAAGTAATACATCAAGTTACCTGGAAAGGGAAATAACTAACATTTTAATGATTTGCATAGAAGATGAAATATAGTAGGACTTTAATATTAATAGAATTGATAAATTATATCCAATTCTACCAAATTTTTAGATACTGAGCATGACTGGATCACAAAATCCAGTTTTGTTTTCCTCTTTTAAAAAGTCAGGCCAGGGGCGCCTAGGTGGCTCAGTTGGTTAAAAAGTCAAGCTAAAATGCTGGAATCCAGAACTTTGTCTTGTCCCCCAAACTTCACTGTTGTTTTACTCCTATGTTGTACTTTTTATATCCCCAAGCTTCTTTTCCTTTATTTTATAGATCTTAAGTATACTGATTCATATGCATGGATTGGGAACTTTTTCCAACTTTTCACTACATTTAAAAACTTACTAGAGTGGACAATATTTAGTAACTACCAACCTTCAATGTAAAAAACTCATGCCTATGCTGAAAATAATTATGTTTAACACTTGGAGCCCACAGACTAAAAGCAGCACATAAATGGAGTCATCAGTCTGAAAAAAAATAGCTATGAATGTGAGTTTGCATTCTATTAGTAATGAACATTTCTTTAAAAAGTCCACTTTATGGGGCACCTGGGTGGCTCAGTCGTTTAAGCGTCTGCCTTCGCCTCAGGTCGTGATCCCGGGGTCCTGGGATCCAGCCCCGCCTTAGGCTCCCTGCTCAGCAGAGGACTTGCTTCTCCCTCTCCCTCTGCCCACCCCACCCCCACTCTTGTTCCTGCTCTCTCTCACTCCCCCATCTCAAATAAATGAATAAAATCTTAAAAAAAAAATCCATGAAACAAATAGTGCAATATATGTTAAGAAAAAAAAAAAGAAGAAGAAGGTAGCGGGAGGGGAAGAATGAAGCGGGGGAAATCGGAGGGGTAGACGAACCATGAGAGACGATGGACTCTGAAAAACAAACAGGGTTCTAGAGGGGAGGGGGGTGGGAGGATGGGTTAGCCTGGTGGTGGGTATTGAGGAGGGCACATTCTGCATGGAGCACTGGGTGTTATGCACAAACAATGAATCATGGAACACTTCATCTAAAACTAATGATGTAATGTATGGGGAATAACATAAGAATAAAAAAAAAATCCAGTTTATTCCCAAATCCAATAATTATTCATACTCTTCTTCCATTAATCTTGCCTCTTCTGCTCCTTTGTGCCAATTCAAAATGTATGTATGACTCATAGATCATTTAAGAGTCCTATACTCTGAAAATTAACTCACAACCTCACCACACCTCTAGAAAGACATTATTTTCTCTGAATTTTAAAAGCAGACATTATCTATGCTATCCACTTTGGGAGTTGTTCACTTTACTGGAATAATTAGTCAACAAAGGCTAAATTCTTTTTTTGTTTTCAAGCCAAGATTCCCCTTACCACTATAATCTGTTTCTTTGAATTCTTTTTGACACACTTAAAAAACATGCACTGAAACAAAACACTCTGGTTTGCCTAGCTCCACAAAACCAATAATTTCAGTTCTTGAACTGGGTTTTCCATTTTTCTGTTAGAAAATTTAAGAATAAAATATTGCTATTGCTCTTATTCTTAAGGATTTATTTTTTAAGATTTTATTTATTTCTTTGTTTGACAGAGAGAGAGAACACAAATAGAGGGTGCAGCAGAGGGAGAGGGAGAAGCAGGCACCCTGCCGAGCAGGGAGCCCAATTCAGGGCTCGATCCTGCATGACCTGAGCTGAAGGCAGACGCTCAACAAACTGAGCCACCCAGGCACCTTTATTCTTAAAGATTTAAAAAAAGATCTAGGGAAGAAATGATCATATACCCCACGGTTTAAAAACATATTCTTTGTATATGAATATTTCCAGAAGGATACCTAAGAAATGATTAACACTGGTAGTCCCTGGGGAAGGGAACTGGGGACAAAGGTGGGAGTGAGATTTTTCACTGTGAGCTCTTTCACACTTTTGGAATTTCAAAACTTGTGAATGTATTACCTCTACAAAAATTTTAAATTAAAAAATAAAATAAAGGGGGAAAGTTTCTATCTGTTCTGAGTTTCTATGGGATGGGGATGAAGAAAAGAAAAGAATATTAGATGTTGGATTAATTAAGAATTAGTTTTATAGAACAGGTGAAACCTGCATCTAAATAGTCAGAGCCCTAAATAGTCAATAGCCTAGATGCAGAAAGGAATTTTACATGTAGGAAACATTAAGAAAACTGAAGTCAAGCAAAAGTTATGGAAGATATATAGATATAAGGTTAAAATGGAAATATGTGGCCTGTTATCACTGAGAGGAGAATTTAATTATGTGCTGCATAATAAGGAGTAACTGCAATTTTATTTCATAAAGCAAGTATAAGATAAATGTTATGGCTCAGGTAATGAAATGTGTAATATATAGTACCTAAAATGAATTTGTTAAAAACTGGAATTAGATAATTCCATAAAGAACAGAATAATCCAAACATGATAAAATATAAACTTGGTTTAAGGTGACATAGATGGGACTTGAAAAGAAAGGACATTTAAATAGCACTTTCAGAAAGAGAAAAAAGGGTAGGAATTTCAGAGTCCAGAATTTAGAAGGGGAGAAAATTTTCTGGTTTGGGCAATGATGATTCCAGCTACTATACTGAGAATGAGAGAATTGAATAGTTGTGAGAAATGTCCTTTTACATAGGTGGATATGGTACTACCATACAGTTGTAATGCAAGGAGAAAAGATATTACTATATGAGTCAATAGAATAGGGAACTAGACTCCTCAGAAAGATGGTGGAGTAGGAGGATCCCAGATACACCTAGATAATACCCTCATTACTGTAAATATCCCAGAAAATGCCCACAAAGACTGGCCGAACAGACTCTCCACGGCTAAATATAGAGACTGGCCACATCAAAGAGGGTAGGAAGGGTGGAGACATGGTTTGGAGACAAATGGACCTGCGGGACTGTCCCCGGAGGGAGGGACACCGTGGGTGCAGAGAGAGGGAGGAGTAGACCCCACACCAGGCACACCAGGCATGGGAGACCCACACTGGGAAGACAAATGCCCATGACATTTGGCTTTGAAAACCAGATGGGCCTGGTTTTGTGAATTTTTACAGTCAGTGGGACTTAACACCTAGAACTTTAAAAATCAGCAGCTAGGCTCTGGGAGAGCCACAGAGTAAAAGGAAACTGAGTACTCACACTTGAAGAGACAGCACAACAACCAGCCCCAGCACAAAAGCAGCGGCTTGAAAAATGCCTGGGTATATGGGAGGACAATTTACTTAATAATCTCAGAATCTGTTCTGGACGGGCAGGGATCTTTGGGAAACTTCTCCAAGAGCAAAGGAACTGGTGGGCACCATTTTCTTCTCCCAACTCCCAGCCTAGATACACAGACACCTGCAGGAATCAGCCCAGTGTGGACACTCTCCACCTAGCTTGCTAACAGCAGGCCCTGCACGCACACATTTCTGGGGATCTACCCCTCCAACCCCCTTGCACTCAGCAGAAGTTTCCCCAAGTGGCTGCAGGTCCCCTCAGGTGGCAGACCAGTGGGGACTTGTTGACACTGTGTGCCCCACCCCCACATTCTCCTATGGACATGGCCTCCGACCTGCCCTTGGTAGGAGTCCCTCCCAAGCTGTGCTGCAAGGCTGGCAGTGTGCAAGCATCCCTGAGAGGGGCCAGCAGAACTCCAAAGTGACTCCTGCCCCAGGGAGAGAGGAAAATAATCACAAACACCAGTTGAGCGGCAACATCAGCAGTGTTCTGGGGCAGACATCTGGTCTGACTGCAGGCCCTGTTAACCAATGAAAGCTTCTCAGAGGGCAACATAGAGAAAGTGCTCTGCAGTTCGGTGCTACTGCAGCTTTGGGAAACCCCTGGTCTGATTCAACTCAAGCCCAAGACAGCCCCGGACTGGCCCACTAATAACACAGGGACCAAACCCTTCCCATAACAGACAAAGAGCCACTGCAGGTAACTGTACTGAAGGTAAATGCAGCTCAGCCACAAGAGCAGGGCACACACAACACACATAGGAAATACCCCTGAAGTGCCAGGTTCTGGTGAACAGGGGACATTGCACTGCAGGGCACTACAGGACCTCTTCTTCATTAGGCCACTATTTTCAAGAGCAGAGCTGTAGCAGATTTTCCTAACATGTAGAGAAACAGACACTGAGAATTATACAACACGAGGAGACAGAGGAATATGTCCCAAATGAAAGAACAGAACAAAATCACAGCAAGAGAGCTAAACAAAACAGAGATAAGAAATATGCCTGATAGAGAATTTAAAGTAATGGGCATAAAGATACTCACTGGACTTGAGAAAAGAGTGGAGGGACTTGGCAAGACTTTCAACAAAGAGATGTAAAACATAAAAAAGAACCAATCAGGGACGCCTGGGTGGCTCAGTTGGTTGAGCGACTGCCTTCGGCTCAGGTCATGATCCTGGAGTCCCGGGATCGAGTCCCGCATCGGGCTCCCTGCTTGGCGGGGAGTCTGCTTCTCCCTCTGACCCTCCCCCCTCTCATGCTCTCTCTCTGTCTCATTCTCTCTCAAATAAAAAAAAAAAACTTAAATTAAAAAAAAGAAAAAGAACCAATCAGAGATGAAGAACTTAATAACCAAAATTAAAAATACACTAGACGGAATAAATAGTAGACTAGAGGAAGCAGAAAACAGATCAGCAACCTGGAGGACAGAGTAATGGAAAGCAATCAAGCTGAACAGGAGAGAGAAAAAAAGAATAACAAAAATGAAAATAGGTTAAGAGAACTCCGTGACATGCTAATAACAATGACTGGATCAACCAAGAAGTAAAAAAGGAAATTAGAAAATGAAAATGAAAACACAATGGCCCAAAATCTTTGGGATGCAGCAAAAGCTGTTCTCAGAGGGAAATTTATAGCGATACAGGGCTAACTCAAGAAGCAAGAAAAATCTCAAATAAACAGCCTAACCTTACACCTAAAGGAATTAGAAAAAGAAGAACAAAGAAAACCCAAAACCAGTAGAAGGAAGGAAATAATAAAGACTAGAGCAGAAATAAACAAAACAGAAACTAAAAAAGCAATAGAACAGGTCAATGAAACTAGGAGCCGATTCCTTGAAAAGATTAACAAAATTGATAAACTTTTAGCCAGACTCATAAAAAAGAGAGGGGAGACTCAAACAAAATCACAAGTGAAAGAGGAGAAATAACAATGAACACCACAGAAATATAAAGGATTATAGGAAAATATTATGAAAAATTATATGCCAACAAATTGGACAATCTAGGAGAAATAGATAAATTCCTAGAAACCTATAACCTCCTAAAATTGAATCAGGAAGAAATAGAAAATTTGAACAGACCAATAACCAGCAATGAAATTGAATCAGTAATCAAAAAACCTCCCACAAACAGAAGTCTAGGTCCAAATGGTTTCACAGGTGAGTTCTACCAAACATATGAAAAAGAGCTAATACATATACTTCTCAAACTATTCCAAAAAATAGAAAAGGACAGAAAACTTCCAAATTCATTCTTTTAGGCCAGCATTACCCTGATACCAAAACCTGATAAAGACATTACAAAAAAGGAGAACTACAAGGCAATATTTCTGATAAACATACATGTAAAAATCCTCAACAAAGTACTAGCAAACTGAGTCCAACAATACATTAAAAAAATCATCCACCATGATCAAGTGGGATTTATTCCTGGTTTGCAAGGATGGTTCAATATTTGCAAATCAATCAACACAATACACCACATTAATAAAGGAATGGATAAGAACCATATGATCCGAGGTACCTGGATGGCTCAGTCAGTTAAGCCTTGGGCTCAGGTCATGATCCCAGCATCCTGGGATTGAGCCCCACATCAGGGTCTCTGCTCAGCAGAGAGCCTGCTTCTCCCTCCCCCACTGCCTGCCACTCCCCCAGCTTGTACTCTCTCTCTCCTTCTCTCTCTGTCAAATAAATAAAATCTTTTAAAAAAGAACCATATGATCCTCTCAATAGATGCAGAAAAAGCATTTGACAAAGTACAAGCATCCATTCTTGATAAAACCCTCAATAAAGTAGGGGTAGAGGGAACATACCTCCACATCATATAGGCCATATATGAAAGACCCACAGCTAATATCATCTTCAATGGGGGAAAATGAGAGCTTTTCTTCTACATTCAGGAACATGACAGGGATGTCCACCCTCTCCACTGTTATTTAACATAGTAATGGAAATCCTAGCCTCAGCAATCAGACAACAAAAAGAAATAAATAGCATCCAAATCAGTAAGGAAGAAGTCAGACTTTCACCATTCGCAGATGACATGATACTCTGTGGAAAACACGAAAGACTCCACCAAAAAATTGCTAGAATTGATACACATATTTAGTAAGGTTGCAGTATACAAAGTCAATATACAGAAATATGTTACATTTCTATACACCAATAATGAAGCAGCAAGAAGTGAAATCAAGGAATCGATCCCATTTGCAATTGCACCAAATAATCGTAAGATACCTAAGAATAAACTTAATCAAAGAGTAAAAAGATCTGTACTCTGAAAGCAATAAAACACTTATGAAAGAAATTGAATGGGACACAAAGAAATGGAAAGACATTCCATGCTCATGCATTGGAAGAACAAACATTATTAAAATGTCTGTACTACCCAAAGCAATCTACACATTTAATGTGATCCCTATCAAAATACCAATAGCATTTTTCACAGAGCTAGAACAAACAATCCTAAAATTTGTATGGAACCAGAAAAGACACCGAATGGCCAAAGTAGTGTTGAAAAAGAAAACCAAAACTGGAGGCATCACCAGTTCTGTACTTCAAGCTCTATTACAAAGCTATAATCATCAAGACAGTATGGTACTGGCACAAAACCAGACACATAGACCAATGGAACAGAATAGAGAACCCAGAAATTGATCCACAACCAAATGGTCAACTAATCTTCGACAAAGCAGAAAAGCATATCCAATGGAAAAAAGACAGTCTCTTCAACAAATGGTGTTGGGAAAACTGGACAGCAACGTGCAAAAGAATGAAACTGGACCCTTTTCTTACACCATACAAAAAATAAATTCAAAACAGATGAAAGACCTAAATGTAAGACAGGAATCAATCAAAATCCTGGAGGAGAACACAGGCAGTAACCTCTTCTTGGTTAGTTCTTGTCCTTTCTTTTATTAATGTGATGTATCACGTTGATTGATTTGCGAATGTTGAACCATCAAGATAAAAAGCTTCTGCACAGCAAAGGAAACAGTCAACAAAAATAAAAGGCAACCTATGGAATGGGAGAAAATATTTGCAAATGACATATCAGATAAAGGGCTAGTATTCAAGATCTATGAAGAACTTATCAAACTCAAACCCAAAACACAAATAATCCAGTCAAGACATGGGCAGAAGACATGAACAGACATTTCTCCAAAGAAGACATACAAATGGCCAACAGACACATGAAAAAATGTTTAACATCACTCAGCATCAGGGAAATACAAATCAAAACAGGGACATGTATGGAACTGTTGAATTACTAACTTATACTATTAACTAAATGGAATTAAAATTAAAACTTTTATTTTATTTTTTTAAAGATTTTATTTATTTATTTGAGAGAGCATGAGAGAGACAGAGAGCACAAGCAGGGGGGGAGGGGCAGAGGGAGAGGGAGAAGCAGACTCCCCAGACACCCAGGCACCCTAAAATTAAAACTTAAAAAAAAATACATGAATCAAAACCTGATCGAATTTGCAAGAAGAATTAGGGAAGCCAACATGTATAATTGGAGATTTTAACAATATTCTCAATAATTGATAGAAAAATGGCTAGAGGGGCCCCTGGGTGGCTCAGTCGTTAAGTGTCTGCCTTCGGCTCAGGTCATGATCCCAGGGTCCTGGGATCGAGCCCTGCATCGGGCTCCCTGCTCGGCGGGAAGCCTGCTTCTCCCTCTCCCACTCCCCCTGCTTCTCCCTCTCCCACTCCCCCTGCTTGTGTTCCCTCTCTCGCTGTCTCTCTCTCTCTCTCTCTGTCAAATAAACAAATAAAATCTTAAAAAAAAAAAAAAAGAAAAATGGCTAGAAAATGAGTAAAGATACGACACCTGATCAATACTATTAAATAAGTTTACCTAATTAAGTGTGATAATGGTATTGTAAAACAGAGACATATACTGAAGGAAGTAAGAATGAAGTATCATTTCAGTGATTTGCTTTAAGAAAAAACCCAGCAGTAGTTAATAAAACAAGATTGGTCATATGCTCATAATTGTTGATAATTATTGTACATGGGTGATGGGTATAAAGGGGTTCATTATACTATTTTTATATTTCTGAGTAGCTTGTATATTATATACCACACATGGATTAGTTCTGTTTCGGTTTTGCAAGATGAAAGAGTTCTAGAGACTAGTTGCACAGCAACGTGAATATACTTAACACTACTGAATGGTGCACTTAGAAATGGTTAAGATGGCAAAGTTTATGGTATGTGTTTTTACCACAACAAAGATAATTAAAAACAGATAAGTAAAAGCTAAAAACTGGACTCCAGGTGCACCCACAGTACTGCTATAGACTTCATATGAAAAGTTATTGGGGGGGCACCTGGGTGGCTCAGTCGGTTAAGCCACTGCCTTCCGCTCAGGTCATGATCCCGGGGCCCTGGGATCGAGCCCCGCGTCGGGCTCCCTGCTTGGCGGGGAGCCTGCTTTCTCCCTCTGCCTCCACCTCCCTGCTCATGCTCATGCTCTGTCTCTCTCTCTCTCTCTCAAATAAATGAATAAAATCTTTTAACAAAATAAAAGAATAATATGTCACAACCAAGTAAGACTAAAGGGGGATTACAAGGGAATTTAAAAATTTTGAAGAATATTAGTATGAATCATCATATTAATTGAACTAAACAGGGGCAAAAATCATTAACAGAAAAACTAATACAGATGATTTTAAACATATAAATAGATGCTCAATCACTCTCCTAGTAAGAGAAATGAAAATTAAAACTGCACTTGGGATATCATTTCTCACCTATCAAGATTGGCAAAAATCTAAAAGTTCAACAACCCATCCTGTGGTGAAGTTGTGGGAAAACAGACGCTCTCCTCTATCACTGGGCACAGTCCAAATGATACAATCCTATGGAGGTGAATGTGAAAATATTTAGCAAATTACAATTGCATTCAATTACAACTCAGAAACGACATTTCTGGGACTCTATTCCAGGAATACACCTATACATGATTGGAAGGTATATTGCAAGATGGCCCATTGTGGCATTGTTTGAAATAGAAAAATATAGAAAAATCCAAGTGTTCATCAGCAGGACTCAAAGAAATCAATGAAATCAAATCATCAGCATGATTTCAGTCAGTAGACTCAAGAAGCATCAAGATGTAACATTAGCAGTAAGAATAAACATGGTTTCAGAGCAGGGCAAAGAAAGACCTGGGGACCAGTATGTATGACAAATTGTAACTGGGGAAGGAAACTGGAACCAATGAGTACAGGTTGTGTCTGGGGGTTCTAGTAAGATGTTATGATAGTACTTACTGTCCATTAAATGCACTGATATTTCTTGTGCACTAATTGTGTGTTATGTAATGTATCTGCAAATACATTATGATGCTGGCACATGAATATAATAATTCTCGGCAAACAAACGAACATGCAAGAGGAAGGAAAGCTCTTTACAGAACAATGTCAACTAATAATTATAGAAAGACATAGAATTAGAAAACCACCATCTGCAAACCCCAAGTTAATCATTGTTTTAAGCAAAGATCATCAATGGATGATAAAACGATCTTGTGAATGGTTACTGAGTGTTATGGGCTGAATTGTGTTCCCCCCAAATTCGTATGTGAAGCCCTAACCCTCAGTATCTGAGAATGTGACATATTTGGAGATAGGGCCTTTGAAGAGGTGATTAAGTTACAATGATGCCCTTAGGGTGAGCACTGATCCAATCTGACTGGCGTCTTTATAAGAAGAGATTAGGATTTACAGAGAGACACCGAACATGAACTGCATAGCTGAGCAACCCTGTGAAAATGCAGCAAGGGAGGGGCCATATGCAAGCCAAGGAGAGAGGCCTCAGGACAAACCAAACCTGCCAACACCTTGTTCTTGGACTTCTAGCCTCCACAACTGGTGAGAAAATGATTTCTGTTATTTAAGCCACCCAATTTATGGTATTAGGCTATGGCAGCCCTAGCAAACAAATACATTGGGTGAATAGATTATTCACATGGTCCCTAAAGAATTACCCCATAGAAAAATAATGAAATACAAAAGAAAAAAGATTTCTGGGGCACCTGGGTGGTTCAGTCAGTTAAGCATCCGACTTCTGATTTCGGCTCAGGTCATGATCTCAGGGTCATGAGATCCAGCCCCTCCGAGGTCTCTGAGCTCAGCCAGGAGCCTGCTGGAGATTCTCTCTCCCTCTCCCTCTGCCCCTCCCCGTTCTCTCTCTAAAATAAATAAATAAATCTTTAAAAAAAAAAGAAAAGAAAAAATATTTCTTTACAATGAAGAAATTAAACTTAGCCGTTACCAAATATAGAACGCATGGAAACATGTTTCCAGACATGACTCACCGAGAGGGACAAATCACCCATGCGGATTTCTTTCCCAAGCTGTTTGACCTAAATCTATTCATGAGGAAACAATTAGAAATGCAGAAACATCTACACCACAATTGGCAAACTCTCTTCAAAAATATCAAGGTCGTGACAGACAAAACAGGCTGGGAAAATGCTCTTAGATTAAAAAGAGATTAGAAAAAAAAATAATAAAAATAAAAAGAGATTAGAGACTAAAGAGATGAGATGACATGAACGATGCCAAATGCCAGGCATGAGCCCTAATAGTATTTGGGATTTTAAAAAGTTGTAAAGAAATTTAAGGGTAATTAGAAACATTTGAATTTGGGATGCACACTATTATTTTATCATTGTTAAATTTCTTAAGTGTGATGAGGTTTTCGGGAGGAGTTGGGGGAGGTGATGGAACTGTCTGTAATCCGATGGTGGTGGTGGTTATACAAACCTATACGTTTATTCAAATTAATGAACTGTACACCAAGAATGTAATTTTATTATATGATAATTTTTAAATAAAATTGAAAGTCGGAGTGCCTGGGTGGCTCAGTCAGTTAAGCATTTGACTTTGGCTCAGGTCTTGATCTCAGGGTCCTGGATTGAGCCCCAGGTTGGGCTCCCTGCTCAGAGCGAAGTCTGCTTCTCCCTCTCCCTCTGCCCCTCCCTTCACTCATGTGTGTATGTGTGTGTGTGTGTGCTCGCACATGCGTGCGCATGCACACGTGTGTGTGCACGCACTCTCTCAGATAAATAAATAAAATCTTTTTTAGAAACTGAAAATTGTATCTCGGATTTCTTAGATGTGGAATGGGCTTGTGGCTCTGCAAAAAAAAAAAAAAAAAAAGTCCTATTCTTAGGAGTGTGGAAATATACAAAGATGACCCAAATGGGGACAAAGACTACAGAGCTTTCTATAGCAAGGGAGGCAGTCAGCATCACGTATAGTGAAAAAAGGAAAGACTTCAGGTATGCCCTGTGGAAATAAATGAAGACAAACCAAATGAGAAAAGCAAAGGACATTCATTCTGAACTTGCTCTAGCAAGGAAATCAGACACTGTCACTTGCCTTTTGGCAGAGACTCAAAGGCAGACAGAGGGGGTAACGCTTTATAGTAAAAAAAAAAAAAAAAAGAGGGAAGGCTTCAGGTGTGTTCTAATTGGAAAGCTGTTGGCATGAGGAAGCTGTAAGCAGGCTAATAACTAGAAGCCGGGCATCCTAGGTGATTGGTTTGGGGAGCAGATTTGGTTTTCTCTGGATGGACCTGAGTTGGAAGTGGAAAGTGGGGGCAAAAAATGAGGAGGTTGGTGGTCATTGACTAAGTCCTGGCCATCTAGACCCATTGCTGCAGAGGTAATGGTTTGGCTTCTCAGGATTATTGCTATAGAAGTTGTAGGTCAGAATTCTATTGTCATAATACAGTTGACCCTTGAACAACGCTGGGCTTAGGGGCACTGCTCCCGCCAACACACACACAGTGGAATAACTTTTGATTCCCTCCAAATTTAACTACTAATAGCCTACCGTTGACTAGAAGCCTTACTGATAACGTAAATAGTTGATTAACACATATTTTGTATGTTCTATGTATTATATACTGTATTCTTACAATAAAGTAAGCTAGCGAAAAGAATGCTATTAAAATTGTAAGAGAAAATACATTAACAATACTGTACTGTATTTATCAAGAAAATTCTGCCTATAGGTGGACCTGTGCAGTTAAAACTCCTTTGTTCAAGGATCAACTCTATATGGTCTGGCCATTGTCCATTTGTATATTCAGTCCCCCAGGAGATACATGCTGAGTATTTAGCTTTTAGAGAGCATAATGATTGCAGTTTACTGTAGAAAGGTATTATAAAACAAACATGCTGGAGTCCTTTCTTTCTTTCTTTTGCTATCTATCCTTCCCCCTTCCGCATGAACTTTGACTAGTGGATAAGCCACAAGGCTTACAAAAACAATTCTCAGAAAGTACTGTTCTGATGATATGGGGGTCTGATCAGGAGAGGGGCTCAAAAACTAGAACAATCCCCTAACTGTGAGCTTCCCTTAAGGTAAAAAAAACCTATCACCTAAGCCCAAACTGCAAAGACACATATCCAACTTTCCCCTATATAAACCCTAATCATGCTTCAATCTGGGGTCAGAGGTGGGGGTGGGGTTACCTGATGCCCATCAGTTGAATATAGCCTTTAACAACTCTACTTCAGTTCCTTAAATAATTTTCTTTGGACATTTTATTTATTTATTTATTTATTTATTACATTATTTTTAAATGATGGGGCCTGTATGTATGTACAGAAAGAGATTATGCAAATGTAGCAAAAGTTAACAGTTGTTATATCCAGGTGGAGGGCATTTGGATGTTCCTAGTACAATTCTTTCAACTTTTGTGTAGTGTAAAAATTTCCCAAAAAAGTTGGGTTTAAGGGGCGCCTAGGTGGCTCAGTCGGTGAAGCATCTGCCTTCGGCTCAAGTCATGATCTCAGGGTCCTGGGATCGAGCCCCGCATCGGGCTCCCTGCTCAGCGGGGAGCCTGCTTCTCCTTCTCCCTCTGCCATTCCCTCTGCTTGTGCTCTCTGGCTCTATCTCTCTGTCAAATAAATAAATAAAATCTTTAAAAAAACAAAAAAAAAACTTAAAAAATTGGGGTGTAAAATAAATAAGCTATTATTGCCTGCTGTCTCCTGACATATGTAAATGGTTGTGGCTTTGGTCCAGAGGTCCCTGCTTAGCCATTGAACCTGATACTTTTATGAAGTTTTCCTCTACCTCTGTCAGTGGAAGACAGATAATATTTTACCATATTGTAAGATATTTTTCATCTACTGAAGGAAGAAGACATGCAAGACAAGGCTGATGGGAAGACCGTGGATACCACTCTGCATTTACCTAATAGGATAAAAAGGTGCTCATCATTATGTCCTTAGCTGCAGATGTGTAAATATTCTGACCTTGCATTCTTCCTTGTTTTCA
Source organism: Mirounga leonina (assembly GCF_011800145.1). Lineage (NCBI taxonomy): Eukaryota > Metazoa > Chordata > Mammalia > Carnivora > Phocidae > Mirounga > Mirounga leonina. The sequence continues at coordinate 11,927,659 of NW_023270164.1, forward strand.
ACTGGTTGCCAGCATAAATGTGAAGATTCACAACTGGCCTGCTCCAGGATTCAGGACAGTCAGTTGTAGAATTATTTTTATTTTATTTTACTTTATTTTTTTCTTTAAAGATTTTCTTTATTTATTTGTCAGAGAGAGAGCGCGCACAAGCAGGGGGATCGGCAGGCAGAGGGAGAAGCAGGTCCCCGCTGAGCAGGGAGCCTGATGCGGGACTCGATCCCAGGACCCCGGGATCATGACCTGAGCCGAAGGCAGACACTTAACCGACTGAGCCGCTCAAGCGTTCCCAGTTGTAGAGTTTAAAAGGAGACTCTGATCTCTCTATTTGAAGTGGCAGCCCCCTCCCCCAATATTTCTAACTCACATTAGTGCCCCATCCACCCCCTTTAGCAGTTATCAACTATTGACAAACAGTGTTTATTGCCCTCTTCCCCACTAGGATGTTGGGCTCATGAAACTAGGAGTTTGGGGTCTGTTTTGTTTTACCCAATATCAAGTACCAAGAGCAGTGACTGGTGATCAATAAATATTTGATGGATGAACAAATAGGGTCTTAAATACTTACAAGTTCTCCATCTTGTTAGCATTTCCTGCCTTACTCCTACCAAATCAATTTTATAATTAGTTGTATCATCCAGAGATGCCTGCAGAGTCTTTTGAAGGGAATAATCTTTTAAGACAATGACCCTGCTTTTATGTGTTTTACTGCTCTCTACATGTGTGGTACAGCTACCAAAAATAAAGCAGTCAATTACTGCACATATATGAGAAGCAGAACTCACTTCAGTATCAGCATGAACAAGTAAATGGGTGAACAGTAAATGAATAAGATCATTCTGAAAAAACAGAAGGCTACGAAGAAAACTAAGGCATGGTGAGGAGCTAGAGAGTAGTGGGGGTAGGTCGGGGAAGGAAGACATCTAAAGAAAAGACACTGGAGCAGGTATGATGATGGAGTGAGCCATGGAGCCAGAGCATCTTTGGCAGGGGCTTCGGTAAGTGTCAAGGTCATGGGCCTCCTGCCTCTCTGCTCATCCCACCACTGGATGGCGTCTCTGGGCTGGGGCCAACGATTTTCTTGCCCTACTCAAGGAAGGGATGGCACTTTTCTCCATGCAGACTTTGTCTTTTTACATTTAGATATTTACCTAACAGCTTAATTTTCCCAATTAATTTAAATAGTATTTATTTATTTTTATTTTATTTATTTCAAAGATTTTATTTATTTGAGAGAGAGAGAGAGAGAGCGCGCACGAGCAGGGGCGAGGGGCAGAGGGAGAGGGAGAAGCAGGCTCCCCGCTGAGCAGGGAGCCAACGCGGGGCTCGATCCCAGGACCCCAGGGTCATGACCTGAGCCGAAGGCAGACGCTTAACCGACTGAGCCACCCAGGCGCCCCTAATTTAAATAGTTTTGATAGTAAAGTTAGCACTTAATGTGCCTACCACCCTTTGTATGGCCTTGATGATAACCTGCATCTATCCATGTGGTCCCCCAATTCATTGCCCTGCCTCCCCTTAACTGAGGTAAACATCATCCTGAATCCCAAGTTCATAAACCTTTTATTTTTTAACGTAATTTTCTTGCAATTACATACAGTCCTAAATAGTTTATGTTCTTTATGTTAGTAGCTTTTATTCTTATAAAAGTGTGTTATGCTTTATATAATCTTTCGGGAATTACAGGGTTTTTTTTCTTTAATGTTCATCCATATTGTTGAGTATTATTCTAGTTTATTCATTTTGACTCCTGTTGATGAGCATCCAGTTTTGTTTCTAGGTTTTTCTGTTGTGAAGGGATTGTCATGCATATCCTAGGTTTCATGTGGGAATGTTCCTTTTTGTTTGTTTGTTTGACAAAGAGAGGGTGTGGGGGGGGAGGGGTGGAGGGAGAGGGAGAGAGAGAATCTTAAGCAGGCTCCATGCCCAGTACAGAGCCTGAACTCGGGGCTCAATTTCACGACCCTGAGATGATGACCTGAGCCGAAATCAAGGGTCGGATGCTTAACTGACTGAGCCAGCCAGGCCCCCTACCCTCTTTTGGATACATTCCTACGAGTGGACTGGCTGGATTGTGAGGTATGTAAATATTCACTTGTAGGAGGGAATGCCTATTTTCTAAAGTGGTGTCATAAGCACACTATGAAGGTGCACACCATGAGTTGTGTCTTTCCACAATGTCAGCTTTATTCAATCATAAAGCAAAGTTTATCACCATTATAAAGCAGGTTCGGGACTCCAAACTCAGTGACATTTCACCATGTGATTAAACCTGGCTTCTTACACAGCACACAGAGCAGGACAGAAGACCAACCACGCAACGAACAAGATAACAGAAGGGTGTAGGAAGTTAAGGAATGAAACACAAAGTCAGTCTGAGCATGCAATTGAGATAAGGCCTCCGCCCAATCTGGGGCCACTCTTGGCACCTGCTGCTTCTTACGTTCAAGCAGTGAAGGATCTCAGTTCTGTTCGGAGATCAATCGGGCACAGCTATCAGAGGCAGCTGCCTTTTCTAAGTGGTCAGACAGAGGGGTCACGTCTGAAGAGTCTAACAGCTTGCTGCAAAAATCCTCCCCTTTTAAAGGGGTTTAATTGGTTTCGGGTCCCTGCAGACCTCCTCTGGTTCTGCTCGTTATCAGTTCCGGGGTGTCGGCTGATGCTGGTCCCGGCCATCCCTCCTAGCTGCAGTACCTTTACCTACTTGCGTCATTGCTTGACACGGGCTCCTGCTTGACACGACAGACTCCATTTTGCTCTCTACAAGCGGTTACACTGATTTTGCCCTTCCACAGGGCAAAACGATCCTGTGGGTGCACATCCTCTTCCATACTGGGTATTGTCAGACTGAAATTTTTGTGAATTGAGTGGGTATAAAATGTCATCTCATCATGTCCTGATTTGTATTTGCCTGATAGCTAATGACTTTGAACACCTCCTCATATGCTTATTGGCTCTATCTTTCCTTCTTCTCTGAAATGGTCTAACGGTCTATTATTTTTTTGAAATATAACTGTAGTACTATTAAGATGCTCAACAACATGAACAGGGATTCTTGCAACTCTATATAGAAGCACGTCAGACAAGCTACCAGTGATTCAATTCCTTCTTTGTTTCTTCATTCAGTAAACTATCAGACCAGGGCTATATATGTAGAAAGAGAATTTGGAATGCTTAGAGTCCAACCCTCTAAGAAAGCAAAAAGTAGCTCGGACTATAAAAATCTGCCCTGCCATTCATCAGGCTAGGAGAACAATCACAGATAAAGTCAGATGCAAAGTTATTGGGAAACACTATTTCTCCCAAGGACGTGCTGCCGCTGTAATGCCATGAAGAACTCTACTTTGAGTGACTACTGCTTTCTCAGTCACTGGGAAACTTCCTTCACTACAATCACGGACTATCAGAAAGCTGCTATTTCAAATGGTATCCGTTCAAACGAAACATCCTACTCTTGCTGGAGACTCTAAGTCACTTAGACACAAAGAAGCAGCCAGGATTTCCAACCCTGACCCGAGATGAGGGGTATCTAGACACAACATTTTATATCTATCTTAACTTTATTGTTTTCAGGAAAACAGGACTCAAGTTCACTTTGTGGTTCACATACAGCTCCATTTTGCCTTAAGGTCACCAAAACACTGCTTCATTTCTATTTCATCTGAACTTCACCATTCCTCCGAATCCTGTAACTCTACCTTTCTCTTTGTTTAGTGGTTCCATGGTTCCTCTGGTGTGTGGTCTCCCTCATTGACTGATGGATCTGTCAGACTACAAATTAGTCCCAGATGGTCTTAGGCTGAGTAGGACACTCTTACATTCCAGATTGTGAAACTGAGCAGAGGGGATGTGATTGGACTGAGAGCATCCAGTAAGTCCATACCTGAGCCTGTGTCGGGTCCCCTCAAAATACCTTCCTCACCTGAGGATTCAGAGAAACCTTCAGTGGGGTACAGAGCCTTCTGCCTGTAGGACTCCCTGGAGGAGGCGATATTTGAACTTGGTTTTGAAGGGAAAGTAGGCATTCCCAGGTAAAGGGCAACAGGACTTCTTCCCTTCCTACCCCAGTGACACGTCCTAGAAGGGTATGGGCATCTAATATAGAAGGGAATTTCTATATTAGAAGTAATATTAGGGACAGCAAACCGGTTGAAGGGCAGCATCAGTCTCGTCTTAAAGCTACATTTTCAAAAGGGCACTATCACAGTGCAGATTTTATTTTATGTGGAAATAAAAATAATAGTTTCCTGAAGATGCTTTTATTGACGTAATGCTTTAGATTAAGGAAAAATAAAAAAGTATTGTTTGTTCATATTTTATTTCATCTGGGGTTGCTGGAGTGGGAGATAATGTAGACTATGGGAGCATTCAGACCCCGCAGCCAACCCCTACAAGCACAACGGAGGGGAATCTGACACCGACTTCCCCTTTATCCGTCAGTGCTATGTCCTAGGAGGCCTGCACACCCCCAATTTCTTCCCCTTCTTCGCTCGTGGTATGTTCCAGGAGAGCACTGTAAACCAGTCTGACTTCTCCCCCGCTTTCACATCGTGTGGTATCTGCCAGGAGAGCACAGCCGCTGGCACGTCTGCGTCTTTGCAGAGGCCCTTCAGCTTCTCTGAACATTATTACACAGATCCAGAGTACAGATCCAAAGACCCCCCTCCTCCAGGAAGACCGCCCCAAAGAACGTCGCCACCCATGCTCCCCGCCACTGAGACAGCTCCGCCGCTCTGCTCTGTGAGTTTGGAGGCTTCCTCACCGTCGGTACGGAACGGTCACTCCTCCAACATGGCGCACCCCACGGGGAAGCGCGACCTGGGCGCGGCCACGTTCCCCGCCTGGCAACGCGGCCTTGGGGCCCTGAACGCTCCAAAGCACCGATTCCGTAACATCCCCACGTCGACTCTGGGCGGACAGCGGCTTCGAATGTAGTTTTGCGCGTGTGCAGGACCACGCCCCCTTCGCCCGTCGCCGCAAACCCTGAGAAGGGGCGGTGCTAGGGGGTGGTGACCGGAAGCGGCTACGGTTCTCAGCGGTGGTTTAATAGTTGTCAGGAGGATCTCAATGCTCTGTGTCGGAGGGATGTGGAGGTGATGGGGCCCCGGGGAGCGTGAGTGTTGGGGGATTCTGTGTGGTCAGTGATGGAATCGGTTGTCTAACGGATTGGATGATTCGATCATTATTTTGCAGGCTTTCCTCTTCTCTCAACGTTAAGGTCCTGAAGTTCACTCTAAGACCCACAAGGTTCGGTCCATTATGTTCTAAGTGTACCCTAAGAGTTGATTTTTCTTCTGCCCACGAGTTATTTAGAAGTGCGTTTTTAGTTTCCAAAAGTTTATCTTTTTAATAGATTTCTAGCCTTAGTTTTCTGTGGTCAGAAAAATGTCTACGTGAAGCTCCTTCCTCGAAACAGGAGAAGACTCATGGCCTAGGCCGTGGTGAATTTTTATAAATGTTCCATATTTTAATCAAAAATAATATTTAGTTGTTTAGTTGTCAACTGTGTCATACAAAATGTACACTCTTTGTTGTCCTTGTCTCCTGTTCCCGAGGAGAGAGAAATTCTCCAGTGTGTTGGTGATTGGTCCGTTTCTCCTTCCTGCTGTTCGTGGTGCATTTTGAGTTCAGTGTTGTATCTAGTGTGAGACTTAGGTTGAAGCTCATCTGTTTGAATGTTCAATTACTCAAGCACCATCTGTTGAAGACTGTCCTTCCTTCTTTGACTTGTTTTGCACCTTTGTGAAAAATAAATTGCACATACTTGTGTGGGGCTATTTTTAGGTTCTTTATTCTGTTCCATTGATCTATGTGTCTATTTCGTTTTATCATGAATGGGTGTTGAAATTTGTCAATATTGTATGAATTTATATGATCTTGTGATTTTTCTTCTTTAGCTTGTTAATATGGGAGAATGCACTGATTGATTTCTGAATGTTGAACCAGCCTTACATTCCTGGAATAGATCTCACTTGGTTGTGGTGTATAATTCTTTTTATATGTTGCGGGAATGGATTAGCTACTGCCTTTTTTTTTTTTTTTTTTTTTTGAGGATTTTCTGTAACTCGGTTTATGAAAGATATTGGCCTACAGTTTTAGTTTTTTGTACTGTTTTTGTCTGGTTTTAGTATTGGGGTAGTACTGGCCTCATAGAATGAGGTAAGAAGTATTCTCTTCTTTCGTATTTTCTGGAAGAGATTATGTAGAATTATGCTAATTTTTCCTTTAACTGGTTGAATCCTCCAGTGAAACCATCTGGGCCTGGACATTTCCTTTTGGAAGCTTTTTGAAAATAGCTTCAAATTCTGTAGTAGTTATATGATTTCAGATTATCTATTTAATTTTTTTCAGAGTGTATATTTAGTAGGGGTGAGTTGTGGAAGTTTGTGTTTTATGGAAGTTGTTGAATTTATGTGTATTTAAGTTGTTTGTGGTAATCCCTTACTTTCATTTTAATGACTGCAGCATCTGTAGTTATATCTTATGTTTCAGTTCTGGTATTGGTAATTCTTATCTTGTTTCTTTTTATCTTTATCAGTCTTGCCTGAGGATTACCACTTTTATCAATCTTTTCAAAGAACCAGCTTTTGGTTTCAGTGATTGTTCTGTATTGTTTATCTGTTTTCGATTTCTTTTTTTCTGTATTTACATATATATTTTATCTCAACTATTTTTTTTTCAGGTGTACAATAGAGTGATTCAACAATTTGGTAAGTGTTTTCAATTTCATTGATTTATGCTCTTACATCTATTCCTTCCTTCCTTCTGCTTGCTTTGGGTTTACTTTGTTCTTTTTCTAGTTTCTTGAGATGGGAGCTTAAATGATTGATTTAAGACCTTAATTCTTTTCTCATATAAACATTTAGTACTACAAATTTCCCTCTCGACACTGCTTTATCTTCATCCCCCAAATTTTGATCTGTTGTGTTTTTATTTTCTTTCGTGACTTTTTAATTTGCCTTGAGACCACCTCTTTGATCCATGGATGATATAGAAATGTATTGTTTAATTTTCAAGTGTTTGGAGACTTTCCTGTTATCTTTCTGTTATTGATTTCTAGTTTGGTGATATTAGAGGACATATATCATATGATTTCAATTTATGGAGGTTTGTTTTATGACCCTGGGTGTGGTATGTCTTGGAGAATGTCGCATGGGTGCTTGAAGAGAATGTGTATTTTTTTTTAAGATTTTATTTATTTATTTGACAGAGATCGAGGCAGCAAGAGAGGGAACGCAAACAGGGGGAGTGGGAGAGGGAGAAGCAGGCTTCCCGCTGAGCGGGGAGCCTGATGCAGGGCTCCATCCCAGGAGGTCATGACCTGAGCTGAAGGCAGTCGCTTAACCAACTGAGCCACCCAGGCGCCCTGTATCAGTACTTCTTTTTGATTGTAAAATAATATTCCATTTTATGGATATACTAAATTGTGTTTCTCCATTTTCAGTTGATGGACATTTAGGTGATTTCCACTTTTTGGCTACTATGAATAATACTGCTGTGAATAGTTGTGTATGTAAGTTTTGGAGCAGACATGTGTTTCCATTTCTCTTGGCAAGGTACCTAGGAGTGGAATTGCTGGATCATATGGTGACTCTGTGGGTAACATTTTGAGGAACTGCCAAACTGTCAGAGTGGCTATACCATTTTCCATTTCTACCAGCAATATATGAGAGCTCCAATTTATTCACATCTCACCAATACCTGTTACTGTCTTTTTTTACCCCTTATTTTAGCCATCCTCATGGATGTGAAGTGGTCTCCTAATGAATGGAATATTTTGGTTTTGCTTTGCATTTCTGTAATGACTAATGATATTGAACGTCTTATGTTACGATCAGACCATGTAGCCTGTCAATTCCCAACATTAAAACATCTGCGAGATTTTCTTTTTTTTTTTTAAAGATTATTTATTTATTTATTTGAGAGAGAGAGAATGAGAGATAGAGAGCACGAGAGGGAAGAGGGTCAGAGGGAGAAGCAGACTCCCTGCTGAGCAGGGAGCCTGATGTGGGACTCTATCCTGGGACTCCAGGATCATGACCTGAGCTGAAGGCAGTCGCCCAACCAACTGAGCCACCCAGGTGCCCGATTTTCTCTTTTTTTTTTAAGATTTATTTATTAGAGAGAGAGAGTAAGCGAGGGGAGGGTCAGAGGGAGAGAATCTTTCAAGCAACCTCCCCACAGAGCACAGAGCCCTACATGGGGCTGGATCCCAAGACCCATGAGATCATGACCTGAGCCGGAACCAAGAGTCAGTTGCGCGACTGAGCCACCCAGGTCCCCTTACCAGATTTTCTTCATGGCCAAGTTATTAAATGGAATTCTGTACAAGTTCCATGGGCATAAGGAAAGAAAGCATAGTCTCTCTTTGATATAACATCATGTTTATGTGTTTAAAATTCAGCTTGTTCATGCCTTTTATTTTATTCCTTATTTACTTTCTTGTTTCCTCTTTATCCCATTTCTTACTTCTGTTTTTCTTAATTAAGTTCCTCTTCATTTTATAAAGGATACTTTCCCTTTCCCAACAAGAATGACTAAATCTGTAGTGCTTTTATTAGTTGATCAGAATAAAATTGTTTCTAAATGTAGACACAGAGACCCCCTCTCCTCCCTGGATCCTGTAAAAGGAGAAACAGTTTTACCTCTGCATATTTTGAGGTAGTTAAGACATTGGAGTCTCAGGCTATTAGCATTTTCCTTATGGCCTATCTCTTCTGTTTTAAGAAACTCTACTTTTTTTTAGTTCCAAATCGCAGTCATGTTTTTTGTTTTTTTTTTAAAGATTTTATTTATTTATCTGAGACAGAGAGAATGAGAGAGACAGAGAGCACATGAGAGGGGGAAGGGTCAGAGGGAGAAGCAGGCTCCCTGCCGAGCAGGGAGCCCGATGCGGGACTCGATCCCGGGACTCCAGGATCATGACCTGAGCCGAAGGCAGTCGCTTAACCAACTGAGCCACCCAGGCGCCCCCGCAGTCATGTTTTCAACATCTGTTAAACAGAACCACGTTTATTTTAAGCCTACCACACAAAAGGTACTGAGTATTACAGTGTTGAGAATGTAAATTTTGAAGCCAGGTAGACTGGCTTTGACTTAATATCACTAGGCCTCTGTTTCTGTGGGCATAAAATGAAATAATAATAATTACGGCAACACATGGGTGAGAGGATCGTTGTGCAAATTAAGTGAGGTACCTACTTCTGCATATTACCTGATCCCTTGTAATGACAGTACTTGCTAATCTGAATTAAATGTTTCCTGGGGCCAGCCTGCTGCCAAGTGCCTTACAAACGTCATCTCATTTAATTTTCACAACCCCTTGAGGTGAATAGTTTTGACTCATTTTGAAAAGACAAGTGAAGAAGCATTTTTATATTCTCATAGCTAAAAGTTGGCAGAGTGAGAATTTAAGGCTTAAAGAATGTTTGTCCAGGGGCGCCTGGGTGGCTCAGTTGGTTAAGCAACTGCCTTCAGCTCAGGTCATGATCCTGGAGTCCCGGGATCGAGTCCCACATCGGGCTCCCTGCTCAGCGGGGAGTCTGCTTCTCCCTCTGATCCTCCCCCTCTCATGCTCTCTGTCTCCCATTCTCTCTCTCAGATAAATAAATAAAAAATCTTAAAAAAAAAAAAAAAAAAAGAATGTTTGTCCAAATGTCATGGTCTTGCTCATATTCCATTTTGATGAATGACTAGAATGGGTGTTGGCTGGACTTCGTCTATCCCACAATACCCAAGGCCAGGAACTGTACTTTGGTGCCCCCAGGAAGCATTTGTGGGGTCAATGCTAAATGACTGACCATGTGGACACTGTCTTTGCAGGTTTCTTGGAGTCTCTGTTGAACCTGTGGGCCAGACCCCACAGCGGAGGCTGCAGGAACTGTCTTCTGGCCCCAGCAGCTCAGCTCTGATTGAGTCCACGGAGCCCACTTGGCTTCAGGCTCGTGGGAGGAGCATCAGCAAGAGAGCTGGAGGGCTGATGCCCAGCAGGAACATGCCAGCCAACTGGAGCTCTCCTGGGCCATCCCTGGCTCGAGCTGTGGGGAGATGTGACAACTCCTGTGAGGTGAGGAGGAAGAGGTACCCAGGGCCAGGAATCTAGAATGAAAGACAGTAACTCATTAATTTGTATGACTTGTTCTTTAAGCAAGCAGCATAATCAGGGAAGTTTTATTGGTCATTCTTTTCCCTTGTGTGAATTTTCTTCTCTTGCCCATTGCTGCTTTATTTATCTTAGCTTATGGATTTCTTTATGGAAGGATAACTAACATACCATGTTATATTACTTGCAGATGTACAACATATTTTTTTTAGAGGGGGGTTGCGGAGAGGGGCAGAGGGAAAGAGAGAATCTTAAGCAGGCTCCACGCCCGGCGTGGAGCCCAATGCGGGGCTCAGTCTTACAACCCTGTGATCATGACCTGAGCTGAAATCAAGAGTCAGACGTTTAACTGCCTGTTTAACCCAGGCGCCCCTCAGATGTGCAACATATTGATTGGAAAGTTTTATACATTACTAAATACCACAATAAGTGTAATCACCATCTGTCACCATACAATGTTATTACAGTGTTATTGATTCTGTTGCCTAGGCTGTACCTTTCATTCCTATGACTTACTTATTTTACACCTGGAAGTTTGTACTCTTAATCCCCCTTATCTATTTTGCCATTACCCCATCGACCTCTCTTCTGGCAACCATCAGTTTGTTTTCTGTATTTAAGGATCTTTTTTCAGTTTTTTGATTTGTTTGTTTTATTTTTCAGATTCCACATATATGTGAAATCATGTGGTATTTGACTTTCTCTATCTGACTTATTTCGCTTATCATAATACTCTCTAGCTCTATCCACACCATTGTAAGTGGCAAGGTTTCATTCTTTTTTATGGCTCAATAATATTCTGTTATGTATATATATATAGATACTCCATTATATATATAGATATTCCACTATATAGAGAGAGATATACAGATATATATACCATGTCTAATTTATCCGTTCATTAGTCGATGGATGTCTTGGACTCTTTCCATAATTTGACTATTGTTGATAATGCTGCTATAAACATTGGGATGCATGTACCCCTTCGAATCAGTACTTTTGTATCTTTTGGGCGAATACCTAGTAGTGCAATTGCTGGGTCATATGGCAGTTCTATTTTTAACTTTTTGAGGAACCTCCATACTGTTTTCTAGAGTGGCTGCACCAGCTTGCATTCCCACCAACAGTGCAAGAGGGTTCCCCTTTCTCCATATCTTCGCTAACATCTGTTGTTTCCTGTGTTGTTAATCTTAGCCATTCTGACAGGTGTGAGGTGATATCTCACTGTGGTTTTGATTTGTATTTCCCTGATGTTGAGTGATGTTGAGCATCTTTTCATGTGTCTGTTAGCCATCTGGATGTATTCCTTGGAGAAATGTCTATTCATGTTTCTGCCCATTTCTTAACTGGAATTTGTTTTATGGGTGTTGAGTTTGATAAGTTCTTTATAGATTTTGGATACTAGCCCTTTATCTGATATGTCATTTGCAAATATCTTCTCCCATTCTGTACGTTGCCTTTTAGTTTTGTTGATTGTTTCTTTTGCTGTGCTGAAGCTTTTTCTCTTAGTTCATTTTTGCTTTTGTTTCCCTTGCCTCCAGAGATGTGTCTAGTAAAAAATAGCTGCGGCCAAGGTCAAAGAAGTTGCTGCCTGTGTTCTCCTCTAGGATTTTCATGGATTCCTGTCTCACATTTAGGTCTTTCATCCATCTTGAGTTTATTTTTGTGGATGGTGTAAGAAAGTGGTCCAGTTTCATTCTTCTGCATGTGGCTGTCCAGTTTTCCCAACACTGTTTGTTGAAGAGACTTTTTTCCATTGGATATTCTTTTGTGCTTTGTCGAAGATTAGTTGACCATATAGTTGTAGGTCCATTTCTGGGCTCTCTATTCTGTTCCACTGATTTCTGTGTCTGTTTTTGTGCCAGTACCATACTGTCTTGATGACTACAGCTTTTTTTTTTTTTAAAGATTTTATTTATTTATTTGACAAAGAGCTAGAGAGAGAGAGCACAAGTAGGCAGAGCAGCAGGCAGAGGGATAGGGAGAAGCAGACTCCCCGCTGAGCAGGACCCTGGGATCATGATCTGAGCCGAAGGCAACTGCCTAACCGACTGAGCCACCCAGGCGCCCCGACTACAGCTTTGTAATAGAGCTTGAAGTCTGGAATTGTGATGCCTCCAGTTTTGCTTTTCTTTTTCAGAATTGCTTTGTCTATTTGGGGTCTTTTCTGGTTCCATACAAATTTCAGAATTGTTTGTTCCTGCTCTGTGAAAAATGCTGGTGTTGATAGGGCTTGCATTAAATGTGTAGATTGCTTTGGGTAGTAAAGACATTTTAATAATGTTTGTTCTTCCAATCCATGAGCATGGAATGCTTTCCCATTTCTTTGTGTCCTCTTCAATTTCCTTCCTAAGTGTTCTATAGTTTTCAGAGTACAGATCCTTTACCTCTTTGGTTAGGTTTATTCCTAGGTATCTTAGGGTTTTTTGCAATTGTAAATGGGGTCGATTTCTTGATTTCTCTTTCTGCTGCTTCATTATTGGTGTATAGAAATGCAACAGATTTCTGTATGTTGGTTTTGTATCCTGTGACTTTACTGAATTTGTATATCAGTTCTAGCAATTTTATGGTGGAGTCTTTCAGGTTTTCTACATACAGTATCATGTTGTCTACAAATAGTGAAAGTTTGACTTCTTCCTTGCCGATTTGGATGCCTTTTATTTCTTTTTGTTGTCTGACTGCTGAGACTAGAACTTCCAGTACTATGTTAAATAACATTGGTGAGAGTGGGCATCCCCGTCTTGTTTCTGACGTTAGGGGTTAAACTCTCAGTTTTCCCCCATTGAGGATGACGCTAGCTCTGGGTCTTTCATATATGACCTTTATGATGTTGAGGTATGTTCCTTCTACCCTACTTTCTTGAGTGTTTTTATCAAGATAGGGTGCTGTATTTTGTCTCATTATTTTTCTGCATCTATTGACAGGATCATATGGTTTTTACCCTTTCTTTTTTTAATGTGGTGTATCATGTTGATTGATTTGCAGTTATTGACCTACCCTTGCAGCCCAGGAATAAATCCCACTTGATCGTGGTGAATGATTCCTTTAAGGTACTGTTGGATTTGATTTGCTAGTGTGTTGTTGAGAATTTTTGCATCCATGTTCATCAGGGATATTGGCCTGTAATTCTTTTTAGTGGGGTCTTTGGTTTTGGAATCAAGGTAATACTGGCCTTGTAGAATAAGTTTGGAAGTTTTCCTTCCATTTATATTTTTTGGGATAGTTTTTGAAGAGTAGCTATTAACTCTTCTTTAAATGTCTGGTAGAATTCCCCTGGGAAGCCATCTGGCCCTGGTTTTGTTTATTGGGAGATTTTTTGATTCCTGATTCAATTTGTTTGCTGGTTATTGGTCTGTTCAAATTTTCTCTTTCTTCCTGTTTCAGTTTTGGTTAGGAATCTGTCTGTTTCTTCCAGATTGCCCAGTTTGTTGGCATATAATTTTTCATAATATTCTCTTATAATTGTTTATATTTCTGTGGTATTTGTTGTGATCCCTCCTCTCTCATTTGTGATTTATTTGAGTGCATTCTCTTCTTTTTGACAAGTCTGGCTAGGGGTTTATCAATTTTGTTAATTCTTTGAAAGAACCAGCTCCTAGGTTCATTGATCTATTCTACCTTTTTTTTTTTGTTTCTATATCATTTATTTCTGCTCTAATCTTTATTACTTCCCTTCTTCAGCTGGCTTTAGGCTTCATTTGCTGTTCTTTTTCTGGCTCCTTGAGGTTAGGTTCTATATTTGAGATTTTTCTTGCTTCTGGGGGTAGGCCCGTATTGCTATATACTTCCTTCTTAGGACTGCTTTTGCTGCAGAGGTTTTGGACTAATGTGTTTTCATTTTCATTTGGTTCCATGTATTTTTTAAATTCTTCTTTAATTTCCTGGTTAACTCATTCATTCTTTAGTAGGACATTCTTTAACCTCCATTTATTTGTCTTCTTTCCATATTTTTTCTTGTGGTTGACTTCAAGTTTTACAACGTTGGGATCTGAAAATATGCATGGTACGATCTAAATCTCTTTGTACTGGTTAAGGCCTGATTTGTGACCCAGTATGTGATCTATTCTGGAGAATGTCCCATGTGCACTCGAAAAGAATGTATATTTGGCTGCTTTAGGATGAAATGTTTTGAATATATCTGTTAAGTCCATCTGGTCCAGTGTGTTATTCAAAGCCCTTGTTTCCTTGTTGATCTTCTGCTTAGATGATCTGTCCATTGCTGTAAGTGGGGTGTTAAAGTCCCCTACTGTTATTATATTATTATCAATGAGCTTCTTTATGTTTGTTATTAATTGATTTATATATTTGGGTGCTCCCAGGTTGGGGGCATAAATACTTACAATTGTTAGATCTTCGTGATGGATAGACCCCTTAATTATTATTTAATGCCCTTCTTCATCTCTTGTTACAGTCTTTGTTTTAAAATCTAGCTTGTCTGATATAAGTATGGCTACTCCAGCTTTTTTTGATATCTATCAGCATGATAAATGGTTCCCCACTCCCTCCCTTTTAATCCGGTGGTGTCTTTGGGTCTAAAATGACTGTCTTTTTTTTTTTTTATCCATTCTGATACCCCATGTCTCTTGATCGGGGCATGTAGCCCATTGACATTCAGAGTGATTATTGATATATATGAATTTGTTGCCATTGTATTATTTGTTAAGTAGTTGTTTCTGGAGCTTTTCTCTTTTCCTTTCTAGTCTTTGTTGCTTTTGGTCTGTCTTTCCCACACAAAGAGTCCCCTTTAATATTTCTTACAGGGCTGGTTTCGTGGTCTTGAACTCCTTTAGTTTTCGTTTGTCTGGGAAACTCTTTATCTCTCCTTCTATTCTGAATCACAACCTCGCTGGATAGAGTATTCTTGGCTGCATATTTTTCCCATTTAGCACATTGAATATATCCTGCCCCTCTCTTCTGGCCTGCCAGGTTTCCGTGGCAAGATCTGCCACTAACCTTATTTGTCTTCCCTTATAAGTTTGGGACTTCTTTTCCCTTGCTGCTTTTCGGATTTTTTTCCTTATCTCTGTATTTTGCAAATTTTACTACAATGTGTCTTGGTGTTGGCCTGCTTTTGTTGATTTTGATGGAGTTCTCTGTGCCTTCTGGATTTGGATGTCTGTTTCCTTCCCCAGATTAAGGAAGTTTTCACCTATAATTTCTTCAAATAAACCTCTGCCCCATTTTCTCTCTCTTCTTCTTCTGGGACTCCTATAATATGAATGTTATTATGCTTCATGGAGTTGCTGAGTTCCCAATTCTACATTCATGATCCAATATTTTTCTTTCCCTATTTTCAGCTTTATTATTTTCCATAATTTTATCTTCTGTATCATTTATTCATTCCCCTGCTTCTTCCATCCTTGTGATCATTACATCCAATCCATTTCACATCTCAGTTATAGCATTTTTTATTTTGGCCTGACTACTTTTTAGGTCAAGGTTTCTCAAGCCCAGCTAGTTTCCTTATGATTGTTGCTTTGAATCCTGGGTCAGGCATATTACTTTATGTCCATTTCAATTAGATTCCTGGACGTGACCTTGTCTTGTTCTTTCTTTTGGGATGAATCCTCCATCTTGGCATTTCATCTAGGTCTCTGGTTGTTTTTTTTTTTTAAGATTTTATTTATTTAGTTGAGACAGAGAGAGAGAGCATGAGCAGTGGGGAGGGGCAGAGGGAGAGGGAGAAGCAGACTCCCTGCTGAGTGCAGAGCCCGATGCGGGGCTCTATCCCAGGACCCTGAGATCGTGACCTGGGCCGAAAGCAGACACTTGACTGACTGAGCCACCCAGGCGCCCCTCGATCTCTGTTTTCTTCTGTGTGTTAGGAGAGCCTGTAATGTTTCTTGCTTCCAAGAGTAATGGCTTAATGAAGAAGAGGTCATGCACTGTCTAGGGCCTGGTGCTTCAGGAAGTGTCCCTCGTGTATACTGTTTGCATTCTGCTGCTGTGTTTTCACTGCTCTTCCCCTCCAGTCAGTCCTCTGCAGAGTTTCTCCTTGCCTGCCGTTGGGAGGGGGGCAGTGTTTGGACCTTGGCCAGAGCATGGCGACTTTTAACTCGGCATGCTCCAGTCTGCTTGTTAAAAGAGGCCTGATGCTATTTCCAGTAGAGCTGAAGCTTTGCAGCACTCTGTGGTCAGGAGATGTGGTATATGTGGGGGGGTTGTGCTGGTCTTCTGGGGGAGGGGCCTGCTGCTCTGGGTCTCAGGCACACTTGCCCTAGTAAAGAAGCACCTGCTGAGCAGAGAGGGGTGGGGCTTGGTGTAAGCGCCTCAGGCCTCCACTGTTGGCTGATGCCGATGGACAGGGGAGAAAAATCGCACCAGTCCTCTCCCTCATCCCCGGAGAGGGGAGTTCATGCCCATTGCTGTCTGGGAAGCCCTCACAGAAGAGCGAACACTCTCCCCTTGTGTGTCCCAGGTGTCCCTCAGATCCCTGCCTTCACCCTATCAGTGTCCGGGCCACCTGCCTGCACGGCAGATCAGTGCACCTGTCTTTTATCCCAGGCAAGTTGGCTGAGTTCCAAAACTCCAAAGTGTAGGGACCCAGCATGGTGCGGTCCTTCACCAGTCCGCTGGGGGTGGGTCTTGATGCACTGGGGCTGGTGCCAGTTTGTCCCAAAAGGGCATTCGCACCAGTGCGCAGGAGCTTGGAGTTTAGCATAAAACGCAACAAAATGCTAGTGTCCAGGTTAGCCGCCCTCAGCAGGTGTCTCTGCCCCTACGCTAAGTGGCAGGGGAGCATGTTGGTGCCTGCTGGCTCTTTTGTTCCCTGAGAGGCAAGGCCACCTCTCCCAGATGCCCTCCAAGAAGGGGAACCGCCTCTCCCAGTTGTGTCCCAGGGCATCCTCAGAGCATGCTGTGAGCCCTGAGGCCTCCACCCTCCTTCTCTGCAGGAACACTGTAGCCCCTGCTGGGCTCCACACCAGCCATGGCTCAGACCTCTAAAACTCCAGTCTTTGAGCTCCACTGCTTGTAAAAACGCACAGTAATCAGCCCCTCGCATTTTCCCAGTCAGTGGCTCTGGGGAAGTGTTTTCCTTGTGTGATCTCCTGTCCGTTCTTTTTTTTTTAAGATTGTATTTCTAAGTAATCTCTATACCCAACATGGGGCTCGAACCCATAACCCCAAGATCGAGTCACAGCCCCTACCAATGGAGCCAGCCAGGAGCCCCAGGATTTCGTTCATTTTTATGGCTGAGTAATATTCCAGTGTGTGTGTGTGTGTGTACCACGTCTTCTTTATCCATTCATTTGTGGATGGACACTTGGGCTGCTTCCTTAATCTTAACTATTGTAAATAATGTTGCAATAAACATAGGGGTGCATATATCTTTCTGAATAAGTATTTTCATTTTCTTTGGGTACATACCCAGTTGTGGCATCCGTGGATCATGGAGAGTAATTCTCTTTTTAATTTTTTGAGTAACCTCTGTACTTTCTACCACAGTGATTGCACCCATTTCCATTCCCAGCAACAGTGCACGAAGGGTCCCTTTTCTCCACAGCTTCACCCACACTTGTTATTTCTTGTCTTTTTGATTCTAGCCATTCTGACTGGTGTGAGGTAGTATCTTATTGTGGTTTTGATGGGCCCTTTCCTGATAATTAGTGATGTTGAGCATCTTTTCATGTGCCGATTGGCCATCTGTATGTCTTTTTTTGGAAAAGTATCTATTCAGGTCCTCTTCCCAATTTTTAATAGGTGATTTTGGGATTTTTTGGTGTTGAATTGTGTAAGTTCTTTGTATATTTTGGGTATTAACCCCTTATTGGACTATTATATATTTGCCCTATCCTTTCCTGTTCACTAGTTTGCCTTCTTGTTTTGTTGATGGTTTCCTTTGCTGTGCAAGAACTTTTTATTTTGGTATAGTCCCAATAGTTTATTTTGCTTTTGTTTCTTTTGCCTCAGGAGACATATCCATAAATATGTTGCTAAGGGCAGTCAATGTCCAAGAGATTACTACCTGTGTTTTCTTTTAGGAGTTTTGTGGTTTCAAGTCTCACATTTAGATCTTTAATCCATTTTGAGTTTATTTTTATATATGTTTTAAGAAAGTTCCCCATTTTCATTCCTTTGCATGTAGCTATCTAGTTTTCTGAGCACCATTTACTGAAAATAGACGGTTTTCTCCCCATTCTATGTTCTTACCTCCCTTTGTTATAAATCAGTTGACCATATAGGTGTGGGCTTATTTCTGGGCTCTCTATCCTGTTCTGTTGATCTATGTGTCTGTTTTTGTGCCAGTACCATACTGTTTTGATTACTGCAGCCTTGTAGTATATATTGAAATCTGGGATTGTGATACCTCTAGCTTTGTTCTTCTTTCTCAAGGATGCTTTGACTATTTGGGGCCTTTTGTGGTTCCATGCAAAGTTTAGGATTATTTGAGTTCCATGAAAAGTACCTGGTATTTTGATAGGGATTGCACTGAATCTATAGCTCAACTTTAGTTAATATGGACATTTTAACAATATTAATTCTTCCACTCCATGAGCTTAGTGTGTGATTCCTTGTGTTTGTGTTATGTTCAATTTTTTAAATCAGTGTTTTATAGTTTTCAAAGTATGGATCTTTTACCTCCTTGGTAAAATTTTTTCCCAGGTACTTTATTCTTTTTGGTGCAATTATAAATGGGATTGTTTTCTCAATTTCTCTTTCTGCTACATCATTATTAGTGTATTGAAATGTAACAGATTTATTTCTGTATATTGATTTTTGTATCCTGCGACTTTACTGAATTTATCAGTTCTAATAGTTTTTTGGTGGAGTCTTTAGGGTTTTCTGTACATAGTATCATGTCATCTGCAAATAGTGACATTTTACTTCTTTGGATGTCTTTTATTTCTTTTTATTGTCTGATTGCTATGGCTGGGATTTCTAGGATGTTGAATAAAAGTGGTAAGAGTGGGGGTGCCTGGGTGGCTCAGTCAGTTAAGCGTCTGCCTTTAGCTCAGGTCGTGATCCCAGGGTCCTGGGATCGAGCCCCACAGCGGGCTCCCTGCTCAGCAGGATTCTACTTCTCCTTCTCCCTCTGCTCCACCCCACTTGTACTCTCTCTCTCTCTCTCCCTCTCTCAAATAAATAAACAAAATCTTTTACGAAAAGTGGTGAGAGCGGATATCCTGTCTTGTTCCCGATCTTAGAGGAAAAGCTTTCAGGTTTTCACCATTAACTATGATGTTAGCTGTGAGCTTTTTATATATGGCCTTTATTATGTTGAAGCATGTTCCCTCTAAACCCACTTTATTGAGAGTTTTTGTTATGAATGGATGTTGTACTTCGTCAAATGCTTTTTCTGCATCTGTTGAAATGGTCATATGGTTTTTACCCTTTCTCTTGTTAATGTGATATATGACACTCACTGGTTTGTGAATATTAAACTACCATTGCATCCCTGGAATAAATTTCACTTGACTGTGGATTAGGGTTAGGGTTAGGATTTTTATTTATTTATTTATTTTTATTTTTTTAAAAGATTTTTATTTATTTATTTGTCAGAGAGAGAGAGAGCATCAGTGGGGGGAGCAGCAGAGGGAGGGGGAGAAGTAGGGTCCCCACTGAGCAGGGAGTGCGATGTGGGGCTCGATCCCAGGACTCTGGGATCATGACCTGAGCTGAAGGCAGACGCTTAACGACTGAGCCACCCAGGCATCCCAGGGTTAGGATTTTTAAAAATATATTGTTGGATTCAGTTTGCTAATATTTTGTCGAGGATTTTTGCATCTATGTTCATCAGAGATATTGGCCTGTAGTTCTCTTTTTTTGTAGTGTCCTTGTCTGGTTTTGGTATCAGGGAAATGCTGGCCTTGTAGAATGAATTTGGAAGTTTTCCTTCCTCTTCTACTTTCTAGAATAGTTTGAAAGGAATAGTTTTATTTTTTTAAAGATTTATTTATTTATTTGAGAGAGAGTGTGTGTGTAGGGGCAGAGGGAGAGGGGGGTGGGGGAGAGAGAATCTTAAACAGACTCTGTGCTGAGTGTGGAGCCTGATGAGGGGCTCCATCCCATGACCTTGAGATCACAACCTGAGCCGAAACCAAGAGTTGGAAGCTTAACCGACTGCACCACCCAGGCGCCCCAGCAGTAACTCTTTTTTTTTTTTTTTTTTAAGATTTTTATTTATTTATTTGACAGAGAGAGACACAGCGAGAGAGGGAACACAAGCAGGGGGAGTGGGAGAGGGAGAAGCAGGCTTCCCGCGGAGCGGGGAGCCCGATATGGGGCTCAATCCCAGGACCCTGGGATCATGACCTGAGCCGAAGGCAGACGCTTAACGACTGAGCCACCCAGGCACCCCAGTAGTAACTCTTTTTTAAATGTTTGGTAGAATTCACCTGTGAAGCCATCTGGTTCTGGACTTTTGTTTGTTGGGAGTTTTTTGATTACTGCTTCAATTTCCTTGCTGGTTATGGGTCTGTTCAAATTTTCTGTTTCTTCCTGAATCAATTTTGGGAGATTATGTTTCTAGGAATGTATCTATTTCTTCTAGGTTCTCCCAATTTGTTGGCATATAATTTTTCATAATACTCTCTTATGATCAGAGGGACACATCCTTGGGTGAGGACATAGAGTCACTGTAGGTCCATGCCTGGCCTTCTTTTATTTTACTTGCTTAAATTTCATTATACTGTTCTCCCTAAAAAATAAAAAATTATAACATAAAAAAGAATATTTCTGTGAGTTCACTTGTTATGTCTCCTTTTTCATTTCTGATTTTATTTATTTGAGTATTCTCTTCTTGGTGAGATCAAGGTTTATCAATTTTGTTGATCTTTTCAAAGAAGCAGCTCTTAGTTTCATTGCCCTTTACTATTTTTTTTTTTTAGTCTTTATCTCATTTATTTCTGCTCTACTATTTATTATTTCCTTCCTTCTCTAGCTTTGGGCTTTGTTTGTTCTTCTTTTTCTAGCTCCTTTAGGTGTAAGGTTGGGTTATTTATTTGAGATTTTTCTTGCTTCTTGAGATAGGCCTGTATCTCTATACACTTCCCTCTTAGAACTGTTTTTGCTGAGTCCCAAAGATTTGGAACCATTGTGTTTTCATTTTCATCTGTCTATATGTATTTTTTTATTTCCTCCTTGATTTCTTAATTGACCCATTTGTGGTTCAGGAGCATGTTGTTTATTTATTTTTTTAAGATTTGATTTATTTATTTGAGAGAGTGAGAGAGAGACAGCATGAGAGGGGGGAGGGTCAGAGGGAGAAGCAGACTCCCCACTGAGCTGGGAGCCCGATGTGGGGCTCGATCCCAGGACCCCAGGATCATGACCTGAGCCGAAGGCAGATGCTTAACCGACTGAGCCACCCAGGCAGCCCCAGGAGCATGTTGTTTAGCCTCCATGTGTTTGTGTGCTTTCCAGAGTTTTTCTTCTACTTGATTTCTGGTTTCATAGCTTATGGATTTTTAAAGGTTTTTTTTTTTTTAATATTAGGGTTCATGACTCATTATGGTTCTTGTATATTTTTGTGAATATTTTTTGCCACTTTGTAATTTGAAATTAGTTTTTAGTTTTATGTACAAGTGGTAAAGGGTGGCAAACAGTTCTCTAAGTCATCTTTTATTTATTTATTTATTTATTTTAAAAGATTTTATTTATTTATTTGACAGAGAGATAGAGAGAGAGCACAAGTAGGCAGAGTGGCAGGCAGAGGGAGAGGGAGAAGCAGGCTCTCCACTGAGCAGGGAGCCGGACGTGGGGCTCGATCCCAGGACCCCAGGATCATGACCTGAGCCGAAGGCAGCCGTTCAACCGACTGAGCCACCCAGGCACCCCTAAGTCATCTTTTAAAAATGGCTCTTCCCTGCTTTGTTTTTTTGCCAGATTCTGGCTCACTGGAGGCAAGCACTCTTAATCTTTTTAATGGATTCGATTTTTTTTTTCCTAAGTTTTGGCCATTATCTATTGACGTTCTGTTATGGAAGGCAGAGATTTAACTTTTCCATGCACCCCCACTAACATACATATTTGCCTATAAATATTGTTGTTTTGATCAGATTCCTCATCAGTGTTTATCACTGTGACTGTTTGTAGTTGAGTCATGTAGTATCTATGCTGTGATTACTATTTCTGCACAATTCTTTCTTTTCCCTGGAATTTTTTTTTTAAGATTTTATTTATTTATTTGACAGAGAGAGCACAAGCAGGGGGAGTGGGAGAGGGAGAAGCAGGCTCCCTGCTCAGCAAGGGAACCCGATATGGATCTTGATCCCAGGACCCTGGGATCATGACCTGAGCCGAAGGCAGACGCTTAACTGACTGAGCCACCCAGGCACCCCTCTTTTCCCTGGAATTAATAATTTTCTGGCTTGGTCATTTCTTTGCTTTACTAGATACATATCAGTGATTCAACTTCAAATTCTTCACAGTTGTCTAAATCTCCTCTCTGCATATTCAAACATATTAGGTAATAATCATAATAACAATAATTATAAACACTCATGTTTACTATGTACCAGCAGTGTTATATGCACATAACAAATACTAAATCATCTTCATAACAACCTTGAGAAGTAGGTGCCATTGTTATTCCCATTTTATAGAAGAGGAAACTGAGGCATAGAGTAAAGGTATCTGGCCCACGTTCACACAGCTAGTAATAGGTGGAGATGGTCTCAACTCTAGGCATCAATGGCCGGTCTTTGAGGTCTCTCCTGGAGCTGGTTGACTTGCTGAAGACTGGTCAGGTGGCTCTCAGCTTCACACGTAGCTATTACTGTGGTGCCTTCCCTTTGCCATCCCCCAAGAAATCCTTTTCACCTCTGTCTTGTGTCAGATCCCCTTTTTTGGGATCCTCTGTCTTCCTTCCTATTTCTTGTGTCTTCCTCTTTCTTGATTTACCCCCTCATTTTGTGGGAGCATGTCCTCCAGTATATCCTTGAGAATGAATGCATGACAGGTAGATTTTAATGAAACTTTGTATGTTTGACAATGTCATGCAAGAATGTGTTATTTAATATATATATATAATTGTGTAAATATATTTATAGAAATAAAAGAGTAATATATGCCATGGAAATATATTTACTTGACCCTGATGCTAAATTTATATTTTTGGCTGGGTGTAGAATTCTAGGTGGGAAATCATTTTTGTGCAGAATTTTAAAAGCCTAGTTTCCATTTTAGTCCTTTTCTATTCACACACACACATTTTTCTCTGCCTTCCAAAAAACTCTTATTTGGTTGTTGATACTCCATTTTAAAAAATTCTTTGTTCTATTGATTTCCATTTCTTTCTCTTTTGCTGTTGTTGCTAGTAGTTTTTTTTACAAACCATCTTCCAATTCTTCTTTTGTGTCTCTCATTAATGCTGTTATATATTTTTATTCCAAATAGCTCTTTTTGTTTTCAGAATTTTTTTAAAATTTTATTTTATTCTGTTATATTAGTCACCATACAATACATCATTAGTTTTTGATGTAGTGATCCACGCTTCATTGTTTTCATATAACACCCAGTGCTCCATGCAGAAGTTTTTAATAGCATACTGTTTTTGTTTTTTTTTTTTAAGATTTATTTATTTTAGAGAGAGAGAGTGAATGTGGGGGAGGGGCAGAGGGAGAGAGAGAGAGAGAGAATCTCCTGCAGACTCCCCGCTTGAATGAGGAGCCTGACACAGGGCTCAATCTCACAACCCTGAGATCATGAACTGAGCCAAAATCAAGAGTCAGACGCTTAACCAACTGAGCCACCCAGGTGCCCCACATGCTGTTTTTATGTTATGGATGCACTATCTTATCACTGTAAGGATATTAGTAAGTTTTTTAGCCTAATTTTTTGAATAATGAGATAGACACATGGCTCAAAAATTTAAAAAATATATAACTATATAAAATTTAAAAATATAAAATATATAGTCTAAGTTATCTTTCTCCTCTCAGCTCAGTTCTCTCTAATACATTTAACCAGGTTGGTTTTCTTTATATGATTAGGGGTTTTTTATGCAAATAAAAGCAGCTGAAAACACATTCTTATTTTATCCTTTTTATTTCACAAAACCTGTTTTGTGAAATAAAATCTACACAGAGGAAGAAGCAGACTCCCCGCTCAGCAGGGAGCCCGATGCGGGACTCGATCCCGGGACTCCAGGATCATGACCTGAGCCGAAGGCAGTCGCTTAACCAACTGAGCCACCCAGGTGCCCCTCAATTCTGTTACTTTTGGTGAAATATAATATGAACTACAAACAATGCTGCCGTGAACATTTTTTATCCTGTCCCCTCAAATACATGTGTACCCCTGTCTCTTAACTGTATACGTAGTGGTGGAGTTAATGGGTCATAGATTAAGC
Organism: Mirounga leonina; assembly: GCF_011800145.1. Lineage (NCBI taxonomy): Eukaryota > Metazoa > Chordata > Mammalia > Carnivora > Phocidae > Mirounga > Mirounga leonina. The sequence continues at coordinate 11,952,051 of NW_023270164.1, forward strand.
CTATCTTTAAAAGATTTTTCTTGTAAAATACAACATATGTACAGCAAAGCATACAAGACAGACATGTATAGCTCAGTGATTTTTCACTCTGTAGATCTAGAAAGTATCCAGCGTTAGCATTCCAGAGTCCTCCTACTCCCAAAGATAACTAATATCCTGATAAGTGATAACTACTATCACTTCCATTAAGAAGATCATAAGCCACAGAGTGGGAGAAGAGATAGACAAGACAGGACTTATACCCAGCATATATAAAGAACAACAAAACAATAAGAAAAAGCAGACTACCCAGTAGTCAGAGGCCTTATTTGAACAGACATGTAACAAAAGAAGATATCCAAATAGCTAATAAACACCTGAGATGGTGCTCAATCTCATTAGTCATCAGGGAAATGCACAATTTAAACCACAATGTAATACCACTACACTTTCACCAGAATGGCTAAAATTTAGAAGACTAAGGGGCGCCTGGGTGGCTCAGTCAGTTAAGCGTCTGCCTTTGGCTCAGGCCATGATCTCTGGGTCCCGGGATCAAGCCCTGCGTTGGGCTCCTGGCTCAGCCAGGAGTCTGCTTCTCCCTCTCCCTCTGCCTCCCCCCGGGCTCGTACATGTGCTCTCTCTCTCTCTCTCTCTTTCTCAAATAAAAATCTTAAAAAAAATTAAGACTGACAATGCCAAGTGTTGGGAGGATGTAGAGCCGTATCAGCAGCTCGTATGCTCATGTCAGCACATACAGCTGTTGATATATTAGCTCATATCTGCAGTTCTGTGCTGCTGGTGGGGCCATAAATTGGCACAATCTCTTTGGAAAACATTTTAGCCTTCTTCATCCAGGTACGTGTAGACCACATGAAGAAACAATTCTCCTAGGAAAATACGCAACAGAAATCCTTGGCTGATATACCAGGACACATGTATAAATAAATGCTCACTGTAACACTGTTTGTAACAGCCAGAACCTAGAAATAACTTAAATGTCCATTAATGGTAGACTGGATAAATAAGTTGAGCACAATATTGAGTGAAAGAAGCCAGACACAGAAGAATTTGTATTATTTCAATTTGCAAAAATTTTAAGACAGGCCAAACGAATCCGTATTGTACAGGGGGGTATAGGGAGGTGGTAAACTAGAAAGCAAAACAGGGAAGTGTTTACCCTCAGAGGCAGGACAGTGGTTTCCTTGATTGGTGGGGGTTGGGGGTTGGGGGTTGGGGGTTGGGGGAGGAGAAGAGGCATGAGGAAGACTTCTGGGCAAGGAGCTGGCAATGTTTTGTTTCCACACCAGGGTGAGAATTAGGTAGGTATTTGCCTTGAATAATTAGTAAGCCAAGTATTTATGTTTCCTATATTTTTACATGAATATTATATCTCATAATGAAAATCTTTTGAAAAGGAAAAACATATGTACCCTCTAATTGTTTTACTAAGTTTTTAATTTTAATTCTAGTATTGTTAACATACAGTGTTATATAAGTTTCAGGTATCCAATATAGGGATTCAACAATTCTGTACATTACTCAGTGCTCATCATGATAAGTGTGCTCTTAATCCCCTTCACCTATTTAACTCATCCCACCACCCATCTCCCCTCTGGTAGCCATCAGTTTGTTCTCTACAGTTGAGAGTCTATTTCTTGGTTTGTCTCTCTCCTCTCTCTTTTTTTCCTTTGCTCGTTTGTTTTGTTTCTTAAATTCTGCATATGAATGAAGTCATAGTCATATGGTATTTGTCTTTCTCTGACTGGCTTATTTCACTTACCACTGTACTTTCTAGATCCATCCATGTTGTTGCAAATGGCAAGATTTCATTCTTTTTTATGGCGGAATAATATTCCATTATATATACACACACACACACACCACATCTTTATCCCTTCATCTATGAATGGACACTTGGGTTGCTTTCATAATGTGGCTATTGTAAATAATGCTGCAATAAACATAGGGGTGCATGTATCTCTTTGAATTAGCGTTTTTGTATTTTGGGGGTAAATACCCAGCAGTGTGATTACTGGATCATAGGATAGTTCTATTTTTAACTTTTTGAGGAGCCCCCATCCTGTTTTCCACAGTGGCTGCACAGTTTGCATTCCCACCAACAGTGCATGACTGTACCCTCTGATTTTGACCTCAGTCTCCCATATACACTTTGCAAAGGCAGACACACACACACACACACACACACACACCCATTTTTACACTTCCAACACTTGCTTTTCTTATTTAATAACAAATCTTGGTGATCATTCAGTGTAATGAGTTACTTTTTCTTTTTTTAAAAAAAGACTTATTTGAGAGAGAGAGAACATGAGCATGAGCAGGGGGAGGGGCAGAGGGAAAGAATCTCAAGCAGACTCCTGCTGAGCATGGAGCCCGACGCGGGTCTTGATTTCATGACCCTGAGATCATGACCTGAGCTAAAACCAAGAGTTGGACGCTTAACCAACTGAGCCACCCAGGCACCCCTAGTCCCTTATTCTTTTTAAAGGCTGAACTAGAATCTTACTCCAATATATGGGTATATCAAAATATTACTACTCCCCTCTTAATAGACATTTAAGGTATTTCCAGTCTTTTGCTATTATAATGCTGCAGTGAAAGTCCTTATACATATTTCACTTAACACAAAAGGGAGTATGTTTGAAGAGAAATTTCTGCAAATGGAATTCTCAGGACAAATGATATATGCATTTTCATTTTTGAAAGATACAGCAAAGTGGCCTTCCTTGTGGGTTGTATCAGTTATAGAAGAGTGCCTGTTTTTACCATACCCTGTGGAGCAGTGTCTTGTCATACTCATTTTTTCTTTTTGGCACATCAGATAGGTTAAAATATGGTATCTCGGTACAGATTTAATTTGCATTTCTGTGGCCGAGGTTAAATATATTTGACTGTGTTTAAAGAGCCATTTATATTATTTCTCCTGAGCTGGTATAAATTTCCTTTGCTCATTTTTCCATTGGGTTGTTGTTATTTATATATTAAGGAAAGTAGCTCTTTTATAGGGGACCCAAATATTTTTCCTCAACTTCTCATTGTCTTTTTTTTTTTTTAAGATTTATTTATTTATTTATTTATTTGAGACAGAGAGAATGAGAGACAGAGAGCATGAGAGGGAGGAGGGTCAGAGGGAGAAGCAGACTCCCTGCCGAGCAGGGAGCCCGATGCGGGACTCGATCCCGGGACTCCAGGATCATGACCTGAGCTGAAGGCAGTCGCTTAACCAACTGAGCCACCCAGGCGCCCTCTCATTGTCTTTTAAATGAAAATTTTTAGTGTTTTCTCCATGCATTTCATATAATTGTGTTTATGAATCTCTTATGTCCTCCAAGTTTTGTGTCAGAACTAGAAGGGCCTTCCCCAGTGCTCAACTATGCTTAATAAAAACTCCCGTGGTTTGTTTGTTTTTTTTAGTACTTTCATGTCTTTAGTTTTAACCTTTACTTTCCTCACTATCTAGATTTTTGGTGGTTGTTGTAAAAGCCTTAGCTAGGGATCAATTTTCATTTTCTTTTTTTAAAAAGATTTATTTATTTATTTGAGAGAGAGAGATCATGCACGTGGGTGAGTAGGGGAGGGGCAAAGGGAGAGGGAGAGAATCTCAGGCAGACTCCCAACTCAGGGCTCGATCTCACCACCAATGAAATCATGACCTGAACTGAAATCATGAGTTTGACGCTTAGCCGACTGAGCCACCCATGCGCCCCTCCATTTTCATTTTCTTCAAGATGCCTACTCATCTGTCCCAACACCATTTATTGAATAACCTGTATTTTCCCCACTAACATACAATACTACAGTAGTGTATATATACATTCCAATATATAACTCTGGTTGTATTTATGGACCTTATTCTGTGCCATTGATCTAATAATAGTCATAATCATGGGCGCCTGGGTGGCTCAGTCATTAAGCGTCTGCCTTCGGCTCAGGTCATGATCCCAGGGTCCTGGGATCGAGTCCCACATCGGGCTCCCTGCTCAGTGGGAAGCCTGCTTCTCCCTCTCCCACTCCCCCTGCTTGTGTTCCTGCTCTCGCTGTCTCTCTCTCAGTCAAATAAATAAAATCTTTAAAAAAAAAAAAAAAAGAAAAAAAATAATAGTCATAATCGTAATGAATCACTAAATCCTACTCCTGAAGCCAATATTACACTATATGTTAACTAACTAGAATTTAAATAAAAACTTGAAACAAAAAACAAAAAGTAGTAATAATAGTCCTAATCTTTATGATTCTAATTCCTCTATATTCATAATTTATTCTGATAGATTGTAGGGACTAAGTCTCTGATTGCCCTTTTTCAGAAATTTACCATTTTCTTGATTGTTTTAATTTCTGTACACAATTTGTAATCAGCTTACCAAATTTAAAAACAAATTTCCTTGCTGCTGTCAACGAGCTTGCATTACATTTATATTTTAAGAATCATTTGTCTCTTTTTGACAGTTCAGATTTCCTGCTAAAGAATAAGGTATGTCGCCTGTACTTTTTCAAGTAATCTTTGCATTTCCCATTAGTGTGTTAATATTTTCTTCAAAGAGATATATGTTTATATATTTTAAAGATTTTATGTTTTTATTAGAGAGGGAGAATGCAAGCGAGAGGAAGAGAGAGAGAGCACAGCAGGGTGAGGGGCAGAGGGAGAGGGAGAAGCAGGCTCCCTGCTGAGCAGGGAGCCCGATGTGGGGCTCGATCCCAGGACCCTGGGATCATGACCTGAGCTGAAGGCAGACTTAAGTCTTAAGGACTGAGCCACCCAGGTGCCCCATCTTCAAATATATTTTTGACATCAGTTTTTGTTTCTATTATCTAAAGGAAAAAACACAATGCAAATATATATGAGTGTATATTACAAATTGGAACTAAAATTACAATTATATACACAAGAGGTAGTTGGAGAGTGAGTGAAAGGAAAAACAGAAAATGCTATGGTTCTCTTAGTCTTGTTTAGGAGAAGGATGTGGATATTGATAGAGCTTATTAAAGAAACATTCATGTAATTATGGTCTTAGGCTGGAATAAGTAGGCAGAAGAATAAAATAGAATGGGTAATTTTTGAATGAGCATTAAGTGGGGAAACACCCAAAATTTGATTTGTCAAGGAGATTAAAGGAAATGAAAGGAACTATATAAATAGTAGAAATCAGTCCTAGTTTTACAGTAATGACATATTATGAATGGGTTATAATCATTCCTTAAAAGAGATTCTCAGACTAGATGGGGGAAAAAAAAAAACAAGCAAAAACTGTCCAAGGTCAAGCATTATTTTATAAACTTTTAATTACACTTAAAATGAAAAGACCTAGGAACTGTGAAAATAAAGGGACAGAAAAATGATACACTTGGTGAACAAGAACCAGTGGAAATCTGGGGTTGCATTTTTAATATCAGACCAGAGGGAATGGAAAAACATCACAAGGGATGAAGGTAAATGGTTCAAACTATTAAATACTAAGAAATATAAAAATTATCAGCACACATATAGCTAATGATATATATCCTTAAACTATGTAAAATTAAAGCTAGCAGAAATAGTTAATTCTGCCCTTAACCGTTTTAACCTACCCTTGATCATGCAAAGAAAAATAATCTAAAGCTTTGCTATAATGTAGATTATCATATTCTATAACCACAGGGAATTAAATTCAAAATAAAAAATAAAAAGCTAGCAAAAATAAATCATGTCTACAAACATTAAAATATTTTACAAGAATATGTGTTAAATAGAAAACATGTAATTTCACAAAATACTTAGAGGTTGTCTTGACTCGAGCTGCCATAACGAAATACCAGACTCGGCTTAAGCAACAGAAATTTTTTTTTTCCCTCACAATTCTGGAGGTTGGAAGTCTAAGATCCTGGTGCAACAGGGTCGGGTTCTGGTGAGGACCCTCCTCCTGGCTTGTAGGTGGCCACCATGTCACTGTCTTCCTATGATCTCTGTGCACGCGGAGGGGGATTGCAGAGAGCAAGCAGGTTCTCTGGTATTTCTTATAAGGGCGGTTATAGGAAGGCCCCAGTCTAAATCCCATCCTGAGGGCCCCATCCTCATTACCTCCCAAAGGCCCCATCTCTGCATACCATCTCATTGGGGTTAGGGCTTCAGCATACGAATTTTAGGAGGACACAAGCCTCCAGTCCATAACAGAGGTGAACTTCAAGTGACACATTATAAAGTTTATGCACTAAAGCAAAACTTGTGGGTAGAAGGAAAATGATAGATTTGAATGCCTTTACTTATTCCTTCCCTATTCCCACGAACTTTCCTTCCTGTTAAAAAGAAATGAGCTCTCCACTGAAACCCCCCCCCATCCCTTTAGTTATCGTCTCTTTCCTATATCACCACCTTTCCCCTTCTGTGCTGGTACCTTCCCAGAGCATATAACATGCAGTAATATTTTTTATCTCAAAAAGATCTTCCCTTGACCGCTGATACACTTCCAGCCAAGGTGTTTCACTGGATAAGTAATTCCTGCAAGCTTACAAACTAAACCTTCTGCTCTGTATATGTTTAATGCCCTCTCCTGTTGGTTGGGTTTTTGGCCAGGGATTTGCTTCCTCCAACTGGGGTAGGGGGTCACTCCCCCTAAACCCGCCCCCCCATACAGTTCTTCTCTGCAGATCCTGGGAGTCCCCATTAAGCCAACCCCTAGCCCTTAACTCTTCCTTTCTTATGCTCTAAGCCTCTGTTCCTACTACCTAGTCTACATCCTTGCCAGAATCTTGCTTTCCCGAGGGTTTCTTACACTCTCTGCTTAATGTTTTGGTACAGAAGCCTGACAAAGGGAACACCAATTACAGATCATTCTCACTTGTGAATAGTGACAGGGCAATTATAAATGAAATATCATCAAACAGAATCTAGCAGTTCCTTAAAAAAGCTTTCATTCTGAGCACATGGTTCAGTATTAAAAAATCTCTATGTAATTCACCAATATTAACATATCATTGGAGAAAAGCGATTTGATAAAATTCAACATCTGTGTTTGATTTTAAAAAGTATTAAAGTTGAGCACGTCACACTTCAGTTCCTTCCCAAAACTCACAGTATGGATTGTCACTGATGCAATGGAGATTGATTAATAACATCCAGAATTCTTCATTTTGAATTGAGTCCTTTATCTTTATAAATTGTCTTGCTTTGTCTTGTTTAATACTTTTCCAGAATTCTCCTCTGACTGATACTAAAACAGAGACCTTGCTTCCTTTCTGTGGGCACTTCCTTATACGTTGATGATATCCAGAATTCTTTATTTTGGATTGAGTCTTTTATCTTTATGAAGTGTCTTGCTCTGTCTTACTTAATTTTTTGTTCCAGAATTTTACTCTGATTGATATTAAAATGGAGACCTTGCTTCCTTTCTGCTGGCTCTTCCTGATACACCTTTGCTCATTCTTTTTACCATCGTCTTTGTGCATTTTTCCTATACAACATTTGAAAAGGCATGTTTATATTATGCCTTCTTGTTTTCATGCTGCTTTTTAAAAATATCTTTCACTATATGCTCTATTTTGCTTTGTTTTGGGTTCCTTCTAGTAATTTGAAAGGGTTGAATTCTTTTTTGGTTCTTTCTGTGGTTACCTTTATAACATTAATGTTATAAAAGATAATTAATATTGTAATTATTGAAACAGTGTCTGTTAACTGTCCAGTATGAATAATGACAAGATTTGTATACTGCTATTTAAAGAGTTATTTTATTTGTTGTAAGCTTTCCTTGAACTCTGAGAGCTTGTCTGTTCAATTTGTTTGGGTCAATCTAGGGACACAAATGATATACGTATTGAATTTCCTCTCTTCCATAGTTTTGTCATTTTTTCTCTGTTATATTTTACAGTCTTGATTCATTTCCACTTCACTTTGTTTACTAGTCATAATTCTTTGTTTGTCCCCTACTATCTGGGCAGGAACTGCTAAAGACTTCATTTCTGTATTGTTTTTTTTTCCACTTTTTTATTGAGGTCTGCCAGCATATTACACAAATTTTTAAGACAGCTCAAGCAAATGTCTTTTCAAAGTTGGTTACTTCAAATCAGAATCCAAATGAAGTCCACACATTGCATTTTTTAAAGTTTTTAATCCCAGTTAACGTGCAGTGTCATATAAGTTTCAGGTGTACAATATAGTGATTCAGCACTTCCATACAACACCCAGTGCTCGTCACAAGTGTCCTCCTTAATCCCCATCCCCTGTTTCACCCATTCCCCACCCACCTCCCCTTAGTAACCATCAGTTTGTTTGCTATGATTAAGAATTTGTTTCTTTTTTTATAAAGATTTTATTTATTTATTTGACAGAGACACAGTGAGAGAGGGAACACAAGCAGGGGGAGTGGGAGAGGGAGAAGCAGGCTTCCCACCCAGCAGGGAGCCCCATGCGGGGCTCAATCCCAGGACCCTGGGATCATGACCTGAGCCACCCAGGCGCCCCAAGAGTTTGTTTCTTGGTTTGTCCCTCTCTCTTTTTGTCCCCTCTGCTCATTTGTCTTTCTTTCTTCCTTCCTTCTTTCCTTCCTTCCTTCCTTCTTTTCTTTCTTAAAAAGGATTTTATTTATTTGAGAGAGAGAGAGCACTAGAGAGAGAGCAAGCACGAGTGGGGGGCAGAGGGAGAGGGAGAAGCAGGCTCCCGGCTGAGCAGGGAGCCTGATTTGGGGCTCGATCCCAGGACCCTGGGATCATGACCTGAGCCGAAGGCAGATGCTTAACCAACTGGGCCACCCAGGCGCCCCCATTTGTCTTGTTTCTTAAGTTCCACATATAAGTGAAATCATATGGTATTTATCTCTCTCTGGCTTATTTCACTTAGCATCATACTCTCTAGCTCCATCCGTGTTATTATATTTTGTTCCTGTGTCTCTGTCAAGAACTGGGGAGGGTCTGAGATTTTATCCTTCTTGCAAGCTAACCAGTGAGCCTGCCACAGTGGTCTGGGTGCTGGTGGAAGACTTGAGCTCCTGGGTCAGAGAAAGAGGACCTAACGCCCATGGCAATACTCGCCCGCATCTTAGCATGTGTACTAGTTCCCTCCAGGGGGACCCGAAGAGGCCTGCGTGGCATCTGCACACACAGTGGGTTCCTTAGATTACCTGAATCTTTTATAATGAGTAGTAAGCAAACCTGTCCTTTGCCCTGGAGGATGGCACAAATGTGTTCCAAGGCTGTTTGCCTTGCGAACATCCTCGAAAAGATAGTCCGGAACAGAGGGCAGCCCTTGCCTGTGCTCACTAGGCATGCAGAAGCGGGAGAGTTCCATGGAGAATTGCCCCCCAACACTATCCACCGGATAGCCATTGCACATCCGCAGAACCCAGTATTGTTTCTATATTGCCTTGCCTTCTGCAGATTTTCTCATGGGTACACTACTCCGTTGGCCACTCGGATTCATTTGGTGAGGGCCAAATCTGTTGTCTCCTGCAGCATTTGATTAAAGCTGTTATGCAGGGGCACCTGGGTGGCTCAGATGGTTAAGCGTCTGCCTTCGGCTCAGGTCATGATCCCAGGATCCTGGGATCGAGCCCCACATCGGGCTCCCTGCTCAGCGGGGGGCCTGCTTCTCCCCTTCCCTCTGCTTCTCCCCCTGCTCATATTCTCTTTCTCTCTCTGTATCTCTGTATCTCGAATGAATTAAAAAAAACCAAAAAACAAAACTTTAAAGCTGTTATGCACAGGACTCCAAGTGGTAGAATGAGGCCATGCTGCAGTATTTTGCTCAACCAGGACCTCCAGGATTCCAGACTCAAGCCGCTGAACAGATCCCAGAAGTCATTAAGGTTCAGCCTACAAAGCCAGGTGCTTTTCTCCTTTAGCTGCTATCCTGACCTTTCCACTTGGCCCGAGGCACCAGCGCAGGGGCAGTCTCCCGTATTAGCAACTGCACAGATTCTGCCTTGGCCCAGTGGTGGGGCGATTCCATCATCTGTAAGAGCCCTGGACAAGTAAGGTGAGGCTGACCTGAATGCCTTCCAGGGCCAAGGTAGTATGAATGATCACCTCGGCTAAAATCAGGGACACATGTCTTACCACCTTTTCTAATTGGATGATCCCTGTTATAGGAATAACTGCCCTCAAGGTGCACATCAATATACAAGCCATTTATCCTTCTAGGAAGCTCCTCAGAGCAAACCAAGGGTAGCTTCCTTCTGGAGAGATCTCCAGAGTCATTTAAGGGCTACCTCAACCACCAGTCTCCACCTTAAACACTTGGAGATCACTTATGACCACTCCCAAGATGCAAATCACTATGATTTTTTTTGGAGGGGAGGCAAGTTAATGTCTGGCTTCCGCACATAAAGTACAATTCCGGGGTGTCCCCCCAAGGTGAAAGTGGTGTTTACAATGGCCCTCTAAATAGGACCCCTAGCAGTCAGGGGACACAGGTTGAGATTGCCTCCAATGTCACCTGTCAGCCTCCTGATAGTCTTTAACTGTTAAAGACAAAACTGAACAAGGAGAGAAATTGAATATGTTCAGGCTGTGGCAGTGAGGAGAGCACCTCAGATCTGAAGATCAGATCATCTCAGTAGGGTGGTTTTGCCTTTTACTCTCATAGGGAGGAGTAGACGAGTTATAGTTGGATGATTTGCAAGTGTGATTTTTTTCTGCATTCAGGGGAAGTCTCAGCTTAAAAGAAAATATTTATCTCTGTGTCTAGCTACTTTATGTGGGACAGACAGCCAATGTCAGTTAATCATTCATGAGACAAAGAATGGGGGAGTTGGAGGGTCTGTGTTTGGCCTTTCAGCAGGTTCAACAAAAGGGGAAAGGTCTGTGTTTGGCCTTGTCACAGGTAGACCCAGGAGTCTTATGGGGGTCATGAGAACAAGTGGGCAGCAGTCTTATCTTAAACATATGGGGAAAGGTGTTCTTTGCCATAAGTCATTTCCAAGAGCACAAAAGGGTGAGATGGTTTCTTAACTATTGCTGTTTTCAGGGCTCAAATGGAATTCACCATTGTCAGACCCCCTCTTGTTCAAGATCACCATAAGGTTGTCCTTGAACAGTTATGTCTGGAAACAAGGCAGTATGGGAATGCCTGGGACTATACGATTGCCAATCCACATTTGGTCTCTACGTGCAAAGCTGTCAGTTCCGTTTTCACCTCTGTATGCAGAGTCAGTTGGAGGTGGTGTTGTTTTCAGATCTGCTGGATTATGATATGTTGTTGAATCATTTGGCAAGACTGGCTGAATAGTAGCACTTAAGACTATGGGAAGGATGCATCCCCAACCGCAAGGTGGAAGATTATAAACAGAAGGATCAATAATCCTTGCAATATACCTCAAAGCCAGGATCCTATATTCTGGCCAGGAGAGCATGTTTCATAAGCCGTTCATATCAACCTTAGAAAGCCAAGTCCCCTTCTTGAAATTAGTGACTACCTGTCCTGTTTGGCCTGTGGTATACGTCCAAGGGCGACGAGATGTGTTCTCGGCCATGGTGCAGATGCCTCCCTGACGAGGAAGGAAGTCAAGAGTCACACGATTATCCATCACGACTTGGGCCAGTGAGTTTACATTTATTTATTGTGCTCCTAAGGTAGAAGTGGGATCATTTATTACTTCCGCAAGGGTGAAGGAGAGATTTTGAACTATTTTTTTCTAGTTGTATAATTCCCTTGGTGGGTGAAATGGCCCTCATAAAGAGGCGGTGCATAAAGAGAGAATTGCTGATTTCCCAGGGAAGTTCAAGAACACCCTGTAGTTGCCTCATTTTGGAGTGACTGTATAAATCTCCAAAGAGGCACGTGGTCAGCAGGTGGGGTGGTGGTTTTCAACATTTGAAGGTCCCAGCCAAGGATTGCAAAGACACAGGAAAGATTGGTGTGAGGAAGGCAGAGGTAGACTGGCAGCCACATAAAAAGTAGTGTCATACAGGTCACACACAGTGTTTGCATTATTCATAAATGGTTGTGGTTAACCTTGGCTGTGGCCCCTCAGGAGGGAAGAGGCTTTGGGTAGAACTAAGCAAAGTCCATAAGGCTGATTGGAAAGTGGTAGGGGAGAAAATGGTGGTTATTCAGGGATGAAAAGCGCCTATATATATATATATGCACATATACATTGGTGGGTACATGTATGTACCCACCAATATGGGCCATTAAGGGCAATGTTGGATCAGAGATGGTTGGGTCAGAGGTCAATGGAAGAGAAGGAGAAATATAACAAAGAGGCATGATGGCAGGGGTTAAGTAATTTTAACTGAGAGAAAACCAAATTCTAATTTTGCATCAGTATAATATTTGATGCTAAAACTCTTCTTAAAAACCTTACAAATAGGGTATTATGCTGAGCAAAATAAGTCAATCAAAGAAAGACATGTATCATATGATCTCACTGATATGAGGAATTCTTAATCTCAGGAAACAAACCGAGGCTTGCTGGAGTGGAGGGGGGTGGGAGGGATGGGGTGGCTGGGTGATGGACATTGGGGAGGGTATGTGCTATGGTGAGCGCTGTGAATTGTGTAAGACTGATGAATCACAGACCTGCACCTCTGAAACAAATAATACATGATATGTTAAGAAAAAAAAGAAGATAGTAGGAAGGAAAAATGAAGGGGGGAATCGGAGGGGGAGACGAACCATGAAAGACTATGGACTCTGAGAAACAAACTGAGGGTTCTAGAAGGGAGTGGGGGTGAGGGGATGGGTTAGCCTGGTGATGGGTATTAAGAGGGCACGTACTGAATGGAGCACTGGGTGTTATATGCAAACGGTGAATCATGGAACACTACATCAAAAACTAATGATGTAATGTATAGTGATTAACATAACATAATAAAATAAAATAAAATAAAATCTTACAAATAAACTTATGAAACCTTAGCCAACTTTGATCACAACTAATAAAATTCCCTTTCTGTGCATTTTCTACAACTTTCTGTGTCCATTCAGGTTTTGTTCTATGTTTTCCTCTTTCTCATGCTGGAACAACCAGTCATTTTACTTTAGGACAAAATTGCTTGCTTTTTCCTTAACAAAAGCATACCCTGCATACCTTGCATACAAAGTTATCTCTCTCTGCCACTGTTGCTCCTAGTAGTCTCATTCACGTATATTGATTACAACTTTCTTTTAAAGATTTTATTTTTTCTTCCAAGATTTTATTTAAATTCAAGTTAGTTAACATACAGTGTAGTATTGGTTTCATGAGTACAATTTAGTGATTCATCACTTATATGGAACACCCAGTGCTCATCACAACAATTGCCCTTCTTAATGTCCATCACCTGTTTAGCCCATCCTCCCACCCACCTCCCCTCCAACAGCCCTCGGTTAGTTCTCTGTAGTGAAGAGTCTCTTGTGGTTTGGTTTGTCTCCTTCTCTGTTTTCATCTTATTTTTCCTTCCCTTCCCCTATGTTCATCTGTTTTGTTTCTTAAATTGCATATATGAGTGAAATCATATGGTATCTGTCTTTCTCTGATTGACTTATTTAACTTAGCATAATACCCTCTTGCTCAATCCATGTCATTGCAAATGGCAAGATTCCATGCTGTTTATGGCTCAGTAATATTCCATTGTATATATATACCACATCTGCTTTATCCGTTCATCTGTTGATGGACATTTGGGCTCTTTCCATAATTGGCGATTATTGATAGTGCTGCTATAAACATGGGGGTGAATGTGCCCCTTTGAATCAGTATTTTTGTATCCTTTGGATAAATACCTAGTAGTGCAATTGCTGGGTCATATGGTAGTTCTATTTTTAACTTTTTGAGGAACCTCCGTACTGTTTTCCAGAGTGGCTGTACCAGCTTGCGTTCCCACCAACAGTGCACATCCTTTTTCCACATCCTCACCAACATCTGTTGTTTCCTGTGTTGTTAATCTTAGCCATTCTGACAGGTGTGAGGTGATATCTCACTGTGGTTTTGATTTGTATTTCCCTGATGATGAGTGATGTTGAGCATCTTTTCATGTGTCTGTTAGCCATCTGGATGTCTTCTTTGGAGAAATGTCTCTTCATGTCTTCTGCCCATTTATTTATTTTTGGGGTGTGGAGTTTCATAAATTCTTTATAGATTTTGGATACTAGCCCTTTATCTGATATGTCATTTGCAAATATCTTCTCCCATTCTGTAGGTTGCCTTTTAGTTTTTATGACTGTTTCCTTTGCTGTGCAGAACTTTTTCTCTTAATGAAGTCCCAGTAGTTCATTTTTGCTTTTGTTTCCCTTGCCTCCAGAGACATGTCTAGTAAGAAGTTGCTGCGGCCAAGGTCAAAGAGGTTGCTACCTGTGTTCTCCTTTAGGATTTTTATGGATTCCTGTCTCACATTTAGGTCTTTCATCCATTTTGAGTTTATTTTTGTGGATGGTGTAAGAAAGTGGTCCAGTTTCATTCTTCTGCATGTTGCTGTCCAGTTTTCCCAGCACCATTTCTTGAAGAGACTGTCTTTTTTCCATTGGACATGCTTTCCTGCTTTGTCGAAGATTAGTTGACCATTTGGTTGTGGATCAATTTCTGGGTTCTCTATTCTGTTCCATTGGTCTATGTGTCTGGTTTTGTGCCAGTACCATACTGTCTTGATGATTATAGCTTTGTAATAATAGAGCTTGAAGTACAGAATTGTGATGCCTCCAGTTTTGGTTTTCTTTTTCAACACTACTTTGGCTCTCTGGGGTCTTTCTGGTTCTATACAAATTTTACGATTGTTCTAGCTCTGTGAAAAATGCCATTGGTATTTTGATAGGGATTGCATTGAATGTGTAGATTGCTTTGGGTAGTATAGACATTTTAACAATATTTGTTCTTCCAATCCATGAGCATGGAGTGTTTTTCCATTTTTTGGGGGTCATCTTCAATTTCTTTCATAAGATAGTTTTCAGAGTACAGGTCTTTTACCTCTTTGGTTAGTTTTATTCCTAAGTATCTTATGGTTTTTGGTGCAATTATAAGTGGGATCGATTCCTTGATTTCTCTTTCTGCTGCTTCATTATTGGTTGTGTAGAAATGCAGCCGATTTCTGTACATTGATTTTATATCCTGCGACTTTGCTGAATTCATGTATCAGTTCTAGCAATTTTTTGGTGGAGTCTTTCATGTTTTCTATGTAGAGTATCATGTCACCTGTGAAGAGAGAAAGTTTGACACTTCCTTGCTGATTTGGATGCCTTTTATTTCTTTTTGTTGTCTGATTGCTGAGGCTAGAACTTACAGTACTATGCTGAACAACAGTGGTGAGAGTAGACATCCCTGTTGTGTTCCTGACTTTAGGGGAGAAGCTCTCAGTTTTTCCCCATTGAGGATGATATTCGCTGTGGGTCTTTCATATATGGCCTTCATGATGTTGAGGTATGTTCCTTCTATCCCTACTTTCTTGAGGCTTTTTATCAAGAAAAGGTGCTGTATTTTGTCAAATGCTTTTTCTGCATCTATTGAGAGGATCCTATGATTCTTATCCTTTCTTTTATTAATGTGGTGTATCACGTTGATTGATTTGTGGATGTTGACCCACCCCTGCAGCCCAGGAATAAATCCCACTTGATCATGGTGAATAATTCCTTTAAGGTACTGTTGGATTCACTTTGCTAGTATTTTGTTGAAAATTTTTGCATCCATGTTCATCAGGGATATTGGCCTGTAATTCTCCTTTTTAGTGGAGTCTTTGTCTGATTTTGGAATCAATAACGCTGGCCTCACAGAATGAGTTTGGAAGTTTTCCTTCCACTTCTATTTTTTGGAACAGTTTGAGAAGACTAGGTATTAACTCTTCTTTAACTGTCTGGTAGAATTCCCCTGGGAAGCCATCTGGCCCAGGACTTCTGTTTGTTGGGAGATTCTTGATTACTGATTCAACTTTTTTTTTTTTTTTAAGATTTTATTTATTCAGGGACACCTGGGTGGCTCAGTCGTTAAGCGTCTGCCTTCGGCTCAGGTCCTGATGGTCCTGGGATCGAGCCCTGCATCGGGCTCCCTGCTCAGCGGGAAGCCTGCTTCTCCCTCTCCCACTCCCCCTGCTTATGTTCCCTCTCTCGCTGTCTCTCTCTCTGTCAAATAAATAAATAAAATCTTAAAAAACAGATTTTATTTATTCATCTGAGAGAGAGAGAGAGCACACAAGCAGGGGGACAGGCAGAGGGAGAGGGAGAAGCAGGCTCCTGCTGGAGCCAACCAGGAGCCCGACATGGGGCTTGATCCCAGGACCCAGAGATCATGACCTGAGCTGAAGACATACGCCTAACCATCTGAGCCACCCAGGCACCCCTACAGATTCAATTTCTTTGCTGGTTATGGGTCTGTTCAAATTTTTTTATTTCTTCCTGTTTCAGTTTTGGTAGTTTGTAAGTTTCTAGGAATCTATCCATTTCTTCCACATTGCCCAATTTTTTGGAATAGAATCTTTCATAGTATTCTCATAATTGTATTTCTGTGGTGTTGGTTGTGATCTCTCCTCTTTTGTTCAGGATTTTATTTATTTGAGTCCATTCTCTTTTCTTTTTGCTAAGTCTGGCTCGGGGTTTATCAGTTTTTTTAATTCATTTGAAGAACCAACTCTTAGTTTTGTTAATCTGTTCTAC
The DNA here is from genome assembly GCF_011800145.1 of Mirounga leonina. NCBI lineage: Eukaryota > Metazoa > Chordata > Mammalia > Carnivora > Phocidae > Mirounga > Mirounga leonina. The sequence continues at coordinate 11,968,573 of NW_023270164.1, forward strand.
TGGGTTTTCTTGTTTCAGTATCATTTATTTCTGCTCTTATCTTTATTATTTCCCTTCTTCTCGGGTTTTAGGCTTTATTTGCTGTTCTTTTTCCAGCTCCTTTAGGTGTAAGGTGAAGTTGTGTATTTTAGACTTCTTGTTTCTTGAGGAAGGGCTATATTGCTATATACTTCCCTCTTAGGACTGCCCTTGATGCATCCCAAAGGTTTTGGACTGTTGTATTTTCATTTTCATTTGCTTCTAAGTATTTTTCATTTCTTCTTTAATTTCCTGGCTAACCCATTCATTCTCTAGTAAGATGTTCTTTAACCTCCATGTATTTGTGGTCTTTCCACGTTTTTTCTCGTGGTTGACTTCAAGTTTCACAACGTTGTGGTCTGAAAATACGCATGATATGATCTCAGTCTTTTTGTACTTGTTGAGACCTGATTTGTGACCCAGTATGTGATCTATTGTGGAGAATGTTCATGTGCACTCAAAAAGAATGTATTCTACTGCTTTAGACTGAAATGTTTTGAATATATCTGTTAAGTCCATATGGTCCAGTGTATCATTCAAAGCCATTATTTCATTGTTCATCTTCTGCTTAGATGATGTGTATTACTGTGAGTGGGGTGTTAAAGTCCCCTACTATTATTATTATCAATGAGTTTCTTTAAGTTTGTTATTAATTGTTTTATATATTTGGCTGCTCCCAAGTTGGGGGCATACATATTTACTTATAATTGTTAGATCTTCTTGATGGATAGACCCCTTTATTATGAATTAGTGTCCTTCTTCTCTTATTACAGTCTTTAGTTTAAAATCTAGTTTGTCTGATATAAGTATGGCTACTCCAGCATTTTTTTTGATGGTCATTAGCATGATAAATGGTTCTCCACTCCCTCATTTTTAATCTGGAGGTATCTTTGGGTCTAAAATGTGTGTCTTGGGCGCCTGGGTGGCTCAGTTGGTTAAGCGACTGCCTTCGGCTCAGGTCATGATCCTGGAGTCCCGGGATCGAGTCCCGCATCGGGCTACCTGCTCGGCAGGGAGTCTGCTTCTCCCTCTCCCGCTCCCCCCTCTTATGCTCTTTCTCTCTCTCACTCTCTCTCTCAAATAAATAAATAAAAATCTCTAAATTCTTATTCATATATATTTCATATATCTGTTTTGAGCAAATCCCTGGCTGTGATTTCTTCTTGATCTTTCTTTTGGGGTGAATTCCTCCATCTTGTCATTATGTCTAGGTTTCTGCCTTTTGCATGTTATGAAAGCTTGTTATGTTTCCTGCTCCTGAGAGTAATGCTATATTAAGAAAGGGTCATACACTGTCCAGGGCCTGGTGCTTCAGAAAGTGTTTCTGGTGTGTGCTGTGTGCACTCTGCTGCTGTGTTTTGGCTGCTCTTCCCCACAGGTCAGTCCTCTGCAGAGTTCTTCCTTGCTTGCAGTGGGGAGTGTTTGGACCTTTAACTAGTTGTGCTTTGATTTTTTGTTAAAATAAGCCTCTTTGTCTCCTGCTTAACGTACTGCCTTGCTCAAACTCAAGGAAAGTTCACTGATGATTACTGTGCTAGTAAACTCCTTGGAAGCGAAGAGTGGCTACCATCTTAAGATTTTATTTTTAAGTAATCTCTATAACCAACATGGGGCTTGAACTCACAACCCCAAGATCAAGAGTTGCATACTCCACCAACTGAGCCAGCGAGACATCTCTATTGATTACCAACTTTTAACTACAAAACTTCTATTTCAGAGAAAACTAGAAGCTGTAAATAACTGAATTGTCTGCCCCGCACCAACATTTCATAGCTGAGTAGCACGTCTTATGAATATACATCTCACAGTTTTTCATAGCCATTAACAGCCTTTGTAGTACAACTTCTCACACTGGCAAAACTGAACATGTTCATTAACAGAATCAATATATGTAGCCTCCCTGTACCGTATAAAAATAAGATGCAAAAGGTATGTAAACTTAAAGTTATGCTTAATGTTTCAGTTTTCTGTCTTAACCTTTAAATGATATAGGTATCTAATGGATCTCCATTAACTTAATTTAACATAAGTCTAAGGTTATAAGTTACCTAAAGATATCGGAAACTATCTTCAAGATAACACACTACAAAACATAATTACCGTTGAAGTAAAGTTTGTCAGAATGATGGTTCAATTTGGTTAAGTACAGATTTACATTTTTCATAACCTTAAACTTCTGGTAGATGTAATGCTAGCTTATGCACTCAGTAAACATGGTAAATTTAGAAAGAATATACCCAAGCAGAATAAAAATACATGTTTTTATTCGATCTCAGTTTTTGATGTAGAAAATCATTTGAAAGGAAGTTCTTAGATCACTCATGGATTTCAGTTTTTTAGTGCTATAGCTATGTCCACTCTTTTTTTTTTTTTTCATTTTTCAAGTTTTTATTTAAATCCCAGTTAGTTAGGGACACCAGGGTGGCTCAGTTGGTTAAGCGTCTGCCTTCAACTCAGGTCATGATCCTGGGGTCCTGGGATCGAGCCCTGCATTGGGCTCCCTGCTCAGTGGGGAGCCTGCTTCTCCCTCTCCCTCTGCCCCTACCCCTGCTTGTGCTCACACTTTCTCTCTCTCTCTCAAATAAATAAATCTTTTAAAAAAATAAATTCTAATTACTTAACATACAGTGTAATATTAGTTTCAGGAGTAGAATTTAGTGATTCATCACTTACATACAACACCTACTGCTCATCACAACAAGTGCACTCCTTAATCCCCATCACCTGTTTAACCCATTTCCTCCCACCCAGCTCCCCTCCAGTAACCATCAGTTTGTTCTCTATAGTTGAGAGTCTGTTTTCTGGTTTGCCTCTCTTTTTTTCCCCTATGTTCATCTGTTTTATTTATTAAATTCTGCATGTGAGTGAAATCATATGGTATTTGTCTTCCTCTGACTGACTTATTTCATTTATCATAATATTCTCTTGCTCCATCCACATCATTGCAAATGGCAAGATTTTGTTATTTTTATGGCTGAGTAATATTCCATTGTATATATATATATACACCACATCATCTTTATCCATTCATCAGTTGATGGACATCTGGGCTCTTTCCATTGTTTGGCTATTGTTGATAATGGTGCTATAAATATCAGAGTGCATATATCCCTTTGAATCAGTATTTTTGTATCCTTTGGGTAAATGCCTACTAGTGCAATTGCTAGGTTATAGGGTAGTTCTGTTTTTGACTTCTGAGGAACCTCCATTCTGTTTTCCAGAGTGGCTGCACCAGCTTGCATTCCCACCAACAGTGTAAGAGGGTTCCCCTTTCTCCACATCCTCACCAACATCTGTTGTTTCCTGTGTTGTTTATTTTAGCCATTCTGACTGGTGTGAGTTGATACCTCATTGTGGTTTTGATTTGTATTTTCCTGATGATTAGTGATGCTGAGCATCTTTTCATGTGTCTGTTGGCCATCTGGATGTTTTCTTTGGAAAAATGTCTATTCATGTCTTCTGCCTAGCCATGTCCACCCTTAACAGGAGTAAGAGTCAGTTAGCCTCCAAGGGACTAAAAAGAAGTCAGTGATCTTGTGATTGATGGTAATTTGGAATGAAAAGTAAGGTGGCAATTGTACACAAAGTACTGATGTGCTGAGAACCTCCCCAATAATGCTGCTTGATGGACAGAGAAAGATGCTCAGTTTGTAGACTTCAATTAGATTCTTCAGGCAAACATTTTATCTAATGGAAAATGACATTACAGCCTATTGCTTTGCTTGCCCTTCTAGGCAATCTAGCAAATAGAACAAAGGATTTCAAACATGTTTTAAAGGGTTAATTGAGTCTTTTTCCAAACATTTTGAACTATGATGCAGGGGGAGAAGTACATTTTACATGGTGACCAGTATATACACCCTGACTGTATCCACACACGTGCACACATTATACACACACACACACACACACACGAAACCAAAGTTTTAGAAGCAGTACCCTTTAGAAATAATGTGCTGGGATATTTTCTCTTCTTTTCTCCTCTACTCTATATCATTAAAAATAAAAGCTGGTTGCAATTAAAAAAAAAAGTATGTTTGTGTTATACTTGATGCTGGTAATGTAGAAGACGTGGCTGTTTTTTATTAACTGACAATATTAAACTAGTCTCATTTGTCAAAGATTTACCTCAATTATTTGAACTTGAATCCTGAAAATATTTGAGTTAGTTTCTGTAAGAATACTTTGTTCTGAGCACATTGAAAGTATTAGAAGTTCCAAGTTACCTAATTTGGGGGAATTTTAAGACTATTCATTTTTCCCTAGAGGTAGGAAAATATTACTTACTCATAGACACGTGAACACACATATGGACACAAATAGAGAGCTTATAGCTCCCTGGTTCATGTAAAAGAGCTGTTTTTTTCCCAGGGGGCTTACTGCAGTAATGGAGCTAAGCAGAACCCTGTGCTGGGTACTGAGAGAACCTGGTAAGACAGAAGGAGGTTTAGATGGAAGGAAGTCGTGTTGCACATTATCCAGTTCCACCACAGGTATGATTAGTATATTCCGAGGGAGGGCAATAGGAGAATAAGAAATGTTAGTAGTATAATGTGTTGCCTGGCTTCTACTAGCAAGGTGGTAGGATGTCCATGGCTCGGGGATGATTATTTCCCCTCGCACACTGAGTCAGTTGTGGGCGCAAAGTGGGAAGGTCCCTTTGAGGAAAGCCATCAGGGAGAGGGATCTGGGGACTCTTGTTCCCTTTTGTATTGTAAGGCCAAGAAATCCCAAGTCTAGTGCCCCTCTCCTTTTCTGTAATAATGGTATCTGCGAGTGTCTTTGTCTGTGGAGGTTTTATGGGGAACAGATTGCCCTGGTTTGTGTCCTTCTAACTATTTAAGTTGAAAAGTCATGGGTTTGCATTGTGTTGACTTGTGGAGTCCTTTATGGTGTTGAGCTAGTGTATGTATTTAGGAGAGAAGAGTAGTTCACCAGTTTACATTATGTTTTTGGATAATGTCTGTAATTTCTGGTTGTAAGCCATGAACTGTAAGTGGCCAAGGTGGGTGCGGGTTGATTGTCAAGAGCAAGACCAGAGTAATCTTTTCAAATATTTTCTAATCTGTGTCTGTAGTTAGAGATCAATTCATCTCTTTGTTGTCTCTAATCTTGTATCTTTGACTAATAAATTTTTGAGGGGAAGACAGTGGGAATGGATTCTGAAAGTCTCTCCCCAACAGAGTGATTCAACTTCTCTATACATTATGCTGTGCGCACCACCAGTGTAGCTCCCATCTGTCACCAGGCAACACTATTACAATTCCATTGGCTGTATTCCCTGTGCTGTGCCTTTTATTCCCCTGATCAATTCCATAACTGGAAACCTGTATCTTCCACTCACCTTCACCCATTTTGCCCATCCTCTCACTCTGCTCCCCTCTGGCAACCATCGGTTTGTTCTCTGTATTTATAGGTCTAATTCTGCCTTTTGTTTATTCATTTTTTATTAGATTCCACATATGAGTGAAAGCATATGGTATTTGTCTTTCTCTGATGGACTTCTTTCACTTAGCATAATACCCTCTGGGTCCACCCGTGTTGTTGCAAATGGCATAATCTCATCCTTTTTTATAGTTGCATAATATTCCAGTGTGTATGTGTACATATATTTATATATACACAAAATCTTCCTTATCCATTTATTAATGGACATTTAGGTTGCTTCCATATCTTGGCTATTATAAATAATGCTGCAATGAACATAGGGGTACATACATCTTTTCAAATTAGTGTTTTTGTTTTCTTGGGGTAAATACCCAGTAGTGGAATTACTGGATCATATGGTATTTCTATTTTTAATTTTTTGAGGAGCCTCCATACGGTTTTCCACAGTGGATGCACCAGCTTGAATTCCCACCAATAGTGCATGAGGGTTCCTTTTTCTCCACATCCTTGCCAACAGCTGTTATTTCTGTTTTTTGATTCTAAATGTCTGGCAGGTATAAGGTGATATCTCATTGTAATTTTGATATGCGTTTCCCCAGTGATTAGTGATGCTGAGTGTCTTTTCATGTATCTGTTGGCCATCTGTATGTCTTCTATTCAAGTTCTCTGCCCATTTTTTAATTGGGCTGTTTTTTTGGTGTTGAATTGTATGTTTTTTAAGTATTTTGGATATTAACCCCTTACTGGATATATCATTTGCAAATATCTTCTCCCATTCAGTAGGTTACCTTTTTGTTTTGTTGATGGTTTCCTTTCCTATGCAAAACTTTTTATTTTGGTGTAGTCCTAAAAGCTTTTGTTTTTGTCTCCCTTGCCTGAAGAGACGCATCTAGAAAAATGTTGCTACGGCTGATGTTAGAGAAATTACTGACTGTGTTCTCTCCTCGGATTTTTATGGTTTCAGGTCTTACATTTAGGTCTCTTTTTTAAGATTTTATTTATTTATTTGACAGAGAGAGACATAGCAAGAGAGGGAACACAAACAGGGGGAGTGGGAGAGGGAGAAGCAGGTTCCCACGGAGCAGGGAGCCCGATGTGGGGCTCCATCCCAGGACCCTGGGATCATGACCTGAGCCGAAGGCAGACGCTTAACGACTGAACCACCCAGGCGCCCCTACATTTAGGTCTTTAATCCATTTTGAGTTTATTTTTGTGAATGATGTTAGAAAGTGGTCCAGTTTCATTCTTCTGGATGTAGCCGTCCAGTTTCCCCAACACCATTTATTGAAGAGACTGTCTTTGGCCCACTGTATATTCTTGCTTCCTTTGCTAGAAATTAATTGACCATATAATTGTGGGTTTATTTCTGGGCTCTCTTCTGTTCTATTGATCTATGTGTCTTTTTGTGCTAGTGCTATAGTGTTTTGATTTCTACAGCTTTGTAGTAAATCTTGAAATCTGGGATTGTGATAACCTTCAGCATTGTTCTTCTTTCTCAAGATTGCTTTGGCCATTCAGGGTCTTTTGTGATTCTGTATGAATTTTAGGATTATTTGTTCTAGTTTTGTGGAAAATGCTATTGGTATTTTGATAGGGATTGCATTGAATCTGTAGAGTGCTTTGCTCTCTGCTATGGTTTTAACTTGCATGTTAGCCTCGGAGGTATTCTGATTTTTTGAAGGTCCATCTTTGGGTCCCACTAGCAGTTTCATTAGTTGATATAAATTAGGGAACCCAGGAGACTATCCCTCACAGGCCAGTCTGAACTGATTACTAAATTCTTCTCTGTTCTTACAGGGGTCTGGAAAGTTTTTAACAATAGCATGTAGATCTGAACAAGAGCAGGCCTTGCTCAGCTAGGCACTCAGGTTGTTGACCTTCCAGCACAGCTGGAGAGGGGCAGTAATCTAGGTTAGGGTGGGTATTTGGGAGCCGGAGAGTTTAACGGAGCCACAGAGGGTAGAAGAGGGGGAGTAGGGGCTGAAGTGGGGATAAAAGGAATCTACAGAATAAGGAGGAATAGTGAGTAGGGGAAAGGACTGGGGTGGCACCCATGAGAGTTCTGGTGAGGAAAGGGTTGTGAGGTTTAGTTGGGGGTGAAGGAGGAACAAGAGGGATGGACTGGTAGTGAGAGATGGTCCTTAAGGGACTTTCCAGTTTGGGATAGATTGGATGTATTTTCTCGTTTTTCCACCTCTTTGTACCAAACAAAATAAGCCGACTATTGGTGAAAAGAGAGCTTAGAGCCCCCAAGATTTGAGGGTGCTTCAAAAAGGAACACATTTAGGGAGATCTCCAATGCCCCAAAAGGGGACATTGGAGTTCTCAGTTGTCCTTGGTTATAAAATTAGGCTATTTTGGGGGGCAGTGAATTGTTGCCATAGCGGTGAGGCATATAATTGGCAGGAGTTTTATGAAGAGGTAGAGAACTGGATTGAGAGTTTCCCATGAGTACCAAGGTTAAACAAAATCCGGCAACAAAATAAAACCAAGAGACGAATGAAAATCACATCCTTAGTGTACAACCACGGATGGTGCCCAGAGCACAGGGTTGAGGAGCTGAACTCCTCATGGGACCCGTGGATCACCAGTCAGGGAAGGAACACAGTCTGCTTGTAGTGGTCTCACTACCTGGGTGGGGAAGATGGGGTTCCTGTTCAAGTCACGGCACCAAACTGTCCAAGGCAAAAACTGAACGAGCAAGAAAATCTATTTTATTCAGGCTGTTGCAATTGAGCGAGCACTTAAGATCGGAACATCAGAGTGTCTTGGCAGGGTGGTTTTGTCTTTTACTTTCACAGGGAGGAGTAGACAAATTATAGTGGGGAGATTTACGGGTGGGATTGTTTTAGCAAGCAGGGAAAGTCAAATCAGTCAGCTGAGAAAGAAATGTTTATCTTTGTGTCTGCCTAGTTTAAGAGGGACAGATTTCTCATCTCAGTTAATCATTTATGAGACAAAGAACAGGGAGTTGGAGGGCCTGTACGGGCCTTGTCCACAGGTTCAGGCCAAAGGGGAAAGGTCTGCATTTGGCCTTTTCATGGGTAAACAAGGGAGTCATTTGAGAATCTTCTGGGAGTCATGAGAAAGGAGGGACAGCCAGCCTTATCTAAGTTATATGGGAAGAATGATTTTTTTGTGGCAAGTCACTTCTTGAGGAAGAACACAAACAAGTGGGGGTATTTATTTTCTTTCTTTTTTTTTTTAAAGATTTTTCAAATTTATTTATTTGTGAGAGAGAGAGCACAAGCAGGGGAAGCGACAGAGGGAGAGGGAGAAGCAGGGGGAGAAGGCAGAGGGAGAGGGAGAAGCAGGCTCCCCGCTGAGCAGGGAGCCCAATGTGGGGCTCGATCCCAGGACCCTGGGATCATGACCTGAGCCGAAGGCAGATGCTTCACCGACTGAGGCACGCAGGTGTCCCCAGGTGGGGGTATTTCTTAACTGTCACTATTTTCAGGGTTCAGCATTGCCAAGGGTTCTCCGTACTGTTTGGAAACTTGAGGCTAGCCCCGTGTGTCCACGTCACCAGCCACGTGGCATTCTTCTGCCTCACAGAACGACTGAGTGATGGCTAAGGGAAGTGGTTCAAGGAGACATTAGAGGTGTTGACAGCTGACAGGTGCAGGAGCTGGGGCCCCTCCCTGCTGTTTCTGATAGACTGCTCAGCAAGGTTAAGGGGAAGGTGATAACATCCTGGTTGCATGTATTGGCAGACCTGATAGTTAAATTTCAGGCCCTTGCCACAGTTTGGGGGAGGTGTACCAGGGCACTTTCCTTTGTGAGGAAGTCTCCAGAGGTGGTTCTGAAAGACAAAGATCATTAATGTCCCTCCTTTTTCTGTACCTCTGGGGGTCCTTATGTGTTTCCTCTTCAGGTTCTGTTGTTGCTCACCCTCTACTGACAAAAAATCATTCTGGCCTATTCTATAAATTCAAATCCCCCCCGCCCCCCGAAGCTGTCTCCTTTTAGTTCCCAGACTTTGCATCTGACTGGGTCAGGTGCAGGAGGGGCAAGGGCATTTTTATAAATTTACAGAGATCTGTTACATTCTGTACTTTGGCCCATGTAAGTCACTGTAGGAGGACACAGTGTGTAATGTGCTCAAACCAAGTGGTAATTATCCTTATGATCTAGGATGCTGTCAGTCCAACCAGAGAATTCAAGTGGCTGAACCAGAATTCAATTTCAATCTCTTAGGCTCCCTGCCTTCTGGCTGGGCTGCCACCCAGAGGGTTACCGAACAGTCTGGGGTTGCCGTTAGGTGAAAAAAAGGTTACACTCAGGAACGTTTAAGACAGGATCCCAAATTGTCAAAATATGTCCATAGAACCCCTAACACCTTTTGTTCTGATTAGTACCCAGGGAATGGCTGAAAGATTATTCTGGGGGCAGCCATATTCATCGAACAAACTGCCTTGCTAGGGTGGATGGACCAGAAAGAGGTGGGGGAAGTAGAGTCTGAAATTCTTTTGAGTCCATTTTTGAGGAGGCCATTCCAATGATCAACAGTACCAGATGCTGCTGCAGAAGTCCATTGACTACCTTGACTATCGGGCCATTGTTACGTGGCTTTTGCAATACAAGGTGAACCAACCTCAGGCTGCAAGTAGTGCAGAAAGCTAAAAACCTGCCGCACGTTAATTCTTTTTTTTTTTTTTTTTTTTTTAAGATTTTATTTATTTATTTGACAGAGAGAGAGAGAGACAGTGAGAGAGGGAACATAAGTAGGGGGAGTGGGAGAGGGAGAAGCAGGCTTCCCGCGGAGCAGGGAGCCCGATGCGGGGCCCGATCCCAGGATTCCAGGATCACGACCCAAGCCGAAGGCAGACGCCCAACTGACTGAGCCACCCAGGCGCCCCCACACGTTAATTCTAAGAGCCACAGTTGTGTGGCTGGGGCCAGATAAGCAGACTGAAACGGTAACACTTTAACCTGAAAAAAATGTCAACAGTGGTGCAACACCAGTGAAAACTCTGAGAGGGGGCTTGAGGTGTGATTGAGTCGGCTTGTCATGAGCAGGCAGGGCCCAACTTCATGGCATGTGCCCTTCCCCCATCACAAGCGGTCATCTTTCAGAAGGAGTAACAAGTCTGGCACGCAATGGTAGCTTCAGCCTCAGAAAGGTAGAGTCCTGTAACGTGTGCCCCGTCTATATTGATGGATACGTTACCATGTCCAACGCCACGATGGGTGCAGAAAGCAGTGACAGTAATCTGGGCAGAGAAGGCCTAACCAGCAGCTTAATTCCAGTCAGTGTCATCGGGGAATGGACCCTTCCCATAGGCATCTATGTGGGTGACCCAGACTGTTCCAGTTAGTAGCTGCAGTTTGTTTCCACAGTCCATGATACCAGAGAGGGTTGTCCCGTCGCTCAGTCTGTAGTCTTCCAAGTGGGAGACTGAACAGCTGGACATTGGCAATAGGTCAAGGATCAATCAATATCAAAGGGAATATTAGGCAGTGTTACGAGAATAGCTTTGAGTTCTGCCTGTTGAGTGGAGCGCCCGCATCCATTTGCGGTTCCGCTGAGGTAGAACAGCTACAGGGCCCAGTGGAAACCATTAGACTCCAGCTTGGCCAAACCATTAGTGGATTAGGTCCAGGCATTTGGGGGAAACTGCTGTGAATCAAAGGCCCCATTAAGTCCAGCAGCACTTCTCCACTTGGCAGAGTGGGAAATAAATTTCCTCCAAAGGGAGAGCTGTCCCATTTTCCTATAAAGCTAAGATGCTGTTGGAGCCAGGCCAGCTGTGCTCTTGAATATACTCTTTCCTCTTGACAAGTGAGGATTTGGGGGCCGGGGGCGGGGGGTCCTTCCCATCTTGTTATTCATCGAGTTGGAATTGATCTGCCCCAAAGTGGGACTGCCAGGCTAGAGAGCTTGAAGGCCTCCATGGGTCAGGTGTTTCGTTTTGACAAGGGTCCAGTAACAAGCTTGTTGCTACCCTTTCATAAGGGGAGTAGCCAGTAGCTGTGGAAGAAGGATGACAAGGCCAGAACCCCAAGGGGCTTTTCCAAGTAGAGGTTACCTCCCTTTGCTAGTGACCCCAATAGGCCAAAGCGTCAGTTCTATCAACTGTTAGCTCAATAGGCTCATTAAGCTTTGAAGACCCCGAAGGTAGGGAACAGAGAATGTGCCACAGCCTAGACAGCATCCTACCCTGCCTGTTGGTTTGGGCCCCATTCAAAAAACATTGGTTTGCTGTTTAGCCAATATAAAGGATCAAGCAGAATGTCAAGGTAAGGCACTTCACTGTCTCCCATACCCAAAGAGTCCAGTATGGTGCTGGGCTTCCCTTTTTGTTGTTGGGTTCAAAGAAGTGGAAGTTTTCCCTTTTATTGCAAGAAGGGTAGGGTATTGTGAATCCAGCCAGAGGTCCCAGACACTTTACTTGGTGAGTAGACCCCTGAATTTTGACAGGGTTTATCAACCACCTCTGATGGCAAAGCCATGAGAATATCACCAGCAGAGCCCTTGAGACTAAGGCTTCTGACTGGCCAACCAAGGGGACTTCATCTATGTAGTGAAAAGTTTGGACAGCGGAGGGCAGAGGCAGTCTTGCTAACTAACCCACTCACTGGTGTGAAATACCAAGATACTCCCATTAACCCTGAGAGTACGCTGCAAAAGTACTTCAAAGGGCTCGCCATGTGAATGCAGAATGGTCTTGATCCTTGGTGTCAAGAACTGTGAAGGGTCTGAGATCTTCCCCCTACTTGTAAGCTAACAAGTTGGCTTGCCACAGTTTCAAGTGTGGACAGAACTCAGGAGACTCCTGAGTCAGTGATGAAAGACTTGTCTTTTATAAGATTTTATTTATTTATTAGAGAGAGAGGGAGCATGAGCAGGGAGGAGAGGGAGAAGCAGGTTCCGCGCGAGCAGGGAGCCGGGCGCGGAACTCGAACCCAGGACCCTGAGATCATGACCTGAGGCAAAGGCAGACATTTAACCAACTGAGCCACCCAGGAGCCCTGATGAAAGACTTTGTTACAGAAAACGCAGTGGCCAGAATCAGCTTGGTTGCACGTTAAGGAAAAAAATTAAAATCTCCTGGCAAACCAGGAAATCTCCACAAATGGAGAATAGAAAGAAAACCATTTTACTGAATAAGCACTGAACCAGATTGAAATGCACATCACAAGCTAAAGAGATTGCAGAGACAGAAAGAAATCTTGTCCCTTTTGTGTTGCTGAGGACAGAGAGTCCGTTACTTGCATGTTCTCAAGGTAAACAAACGACAACTTGTCCTCGTGAAAGAGGACTTGAAAGCACGTTTCACTCTGATTCTTTCATCCTGAATTCACCTGGCAATTGGAGTGGCCATCTGTGCTCCTTAATTGCCTCTATTCAAAGGCAAAATCAAGCTTCTGTTTCTGTGACAAGCAGGTAGTTAGAGCTTCGAGCCAGGTGCCCAGGCTAAGCTCCCAGCGTGATGCGGAGATAAGGATGCTATTTTCTTTGATGTTTACTTGTTTCCTTGATGTTTCAAGGAGATAGCTCCCAGGCCCTTAAGAAAAACATTCCTGGGTTATGATGCCACAAAAGGCTTACTTAGCCTTTTTAAAGATTTATATACATATCCAAGGGGCAGAGGAAGGATTTACAAATACCAGTTGTCTCAAAGAAATGCTCTAAGAAAAGAGAGGGAAGAAAAGGTCTTTCTCCCTTTTGACAACAGGGAAAATTAAATTTTTTTAATCCTTACAATTTCCCCTTCTTTTATAATAATACCACAATTTTGGGGCACCTGGGTGGCTCAGTGGGTAAGCATCTGCCTTTGGCTCAGATCAAGATCCTGGGGTCCTGGGATTGAGCCCCACGGCAGGCTCCCTGCTCAGTGGGGAGTCTGCTTCTCTCTCTCCCTCTGCCCCTCCCCACCCCTCATGCTCTCTTTCTCTCTCTCAAATAAATAAAATCTAAAAAAAAAAAAAATACAACAATTTTCTGAGTATGTCCATTGAAGTTTCTACCTTTCTCTGGGTAGTTTGCACCCACCTAAATATCCAGCAAGTCCACACAATAACAAAGCAAAGCCATTATGAAAATTTCCATAGCACGAGTGGAAAAATCAGTGTAGTATTTGCCGTAGGGAATCAACCTTCAAGTATGTTTTACCAGTAGTTAAAGCACATTCTTGATTAGCTGTGTGCAAAAATTGCCCATTCTCACAGATTACTTTTACAAACTGTTGTCTGTTGCTTGCTTTTTCAAATGATTAAGTATTGTTTTCTAATTCCTTATGAAATCTTACCCAATCCAAGCTTAAAGAGTAGCTCTCTGGAGGCCTGATAATCTAATTTTTAATGGAAGAGTTTTTTCTTATAAGGTCCGATGAGTTTCTCCTGAGTTCCTATCATTCCATAAGTAACATCACATTTACATAATTTAGCCCTTCATTAGTTCTTCTGTCTCTCCAAATAAGATTTCCCAGATGTGAAGCACAAAGACACCCATGGTCATTATGTAGTGTATTATTATGAGACACTTTTTGAAGGGTGTACATTGAATTTCCAGTGATTCATGTATTGACCCTAATTGTTTTAAGTCTTGAGGAAAAACCCGGCCTATGGGCTATTTTTTGCATTGGTCCAAATCAATAATTATATTATTATGATGGGCACACAAACCTCCATGAATAATAGGCATCCACTTTTGTTTATCTGTCCATACTGGGAATGGAGAGAATTTGCATCCTAAAAGTAACCCAGTGATGTTAGACCTATCTTCTGCAGTCTCTGTAAATGCCAGATTTTCTTCTTTTTTTCAAGTTTTTATTTAAATTCCAGTTCGTTAATGTACAGTGTAATATGAGCTATTAGTTTCAGGTGTAGAATATGGTGGTGATTCAACACTTCCATCCAACACCCAGTGCTCATCACAAGTGCACTCCTTAATCCCCATCACCTATTTCACCCCCACCTCCCCGACCTGCCCTCTGGTAACCATCAGTTTATTCTCTAGAATTAAGAGTCTGTTTCTTGGTTTGCCCCTCTCTCTCTTTTTTCCCCTTTGCTCATTTGTTTTTGTTTCTGAAATTTCACATGTAACTGAAATCATATGGTGTTTGTCTTTCTCTGACTGACTTATTTCACTTATATAAATGCCAGATTTGTCTATTAATTAGATGCCTTTTTACACCAGTCTTCTATCCCTTCTGGTGTAGTCATAGTCTAATATCTGTTTGTTCCCTTAAATATGAACAGTCCTGTACCTCTGAACTGTGATGCTGTGATGGAGCAATTTGATAGCTAATTGCTTCTTGACTGTACAGATGGGTGGCTCTGAGACCTTTGTGGTGATCTTTTGTTCTATCATTAAATTATTCCGAACAGTCCAATTGCAAAATGTTCTCCATTTCCATCCTACTTGAGCTCCCGTGGCTTTTAACCATCTTGCATGGTATGATTCAATCCAGTTTGCAATTGTATTGTGTGTTTTTGTAATTCTCTCAAAGCACTAAGTTTATTATTCGAAGTCTCAATATCATAAGGGATCACTGTACCTGTGCCTATGCTTGTTCCTCCCAGGATTGTATTCTGATAAGTCTTCTTTTGCCCTTGTCTGGCCCCAAACAGGCCCCTTAAACAGATTCTATAACGGGACAGCTCAAGGATTACATGTCTGGTTGTGAAAACTGATATTGGCCTCAGTTATCTTTTTTTTAAATTTTTTTATTGTTATGTTAATCCCCATACATTACATCATTAGGTTTTAGATGTAGTGTTCCATGATTCATTGTTTGTGTATAACACCCAGTGCTCCATGCAGAACGTGCCCTCCTTCATACCCATCACCAGGCTAACCCATCCTCCCACCCCCCTCCCCTCTAGAACCCTCAGCTGGTTTTTCAGAGTCCATCGTCTCTCATGGTTCGTCTCCCCCTCCGATTCCCCCCCCTGCCTTGGCCTCAGTTATCTTAAGAGAAACCATCCATCTGTAATTCTGGGGGGGGGGGGGGGCTATTAAAATAGGCTCAGGGCATTGCCATATTCCAAATATAGAAGGGAGATCCCTTTATTATATATATGCAATATATAAAAATATGGATCTTGAGGGGTCTGTTGAAAGGATTTCCACCAGTTTGGATGTAACTTACCATCACTCTCTTTACAGCTATTAGTAGTTTTATTGAACCACATCCCTACCATAGTAAAGGTGAGAGAATAATTTGCTAGTGGGGTTACTCCTACAGTTCTCATGATTGTAGTGTAGTTAAGGGATTTCTTTGCTCTTTAAGGATCCTTTTGATCAAACCAGTTAACAGAACATTGTGTGTCAAATTTAGGGCTTGAGTATCTTGATGCCCATTAGTTACTTTACTTTGGTATTATAAAAACTTACTAATGAAGATGGTTCCATCTTTAGTCTGCCAATAATTGGGTTGTTGGAATTACAAGTCTGCATCATGTCTATTCTGGGAATACAATATGGAATCTATTGGAAATATGTAATTGTGGAGACCATTATTGGAAGTACAGGAAAAGCAGTGTAACAAATAACATGTTTGTTTTCTAGTAAAATGTGATTTTTTTTAAAGATTTTATTTTATTTTTTAAAGATTTTTTTTTAAAGATTTTATTTATTTATTTGAGAGAGAGAGAATGAGAGAGAGCACATGAGAGGGGGGAGGGTCAGAGGGAGAAGCAGACTCCCTGCCGAGCAGGGAGCCCAATGCGGGACTCGATCCAGGGACTCCAGGATCATGACCTGAGCCGAAGGCAGTCGCTTAACCAACTGAGCCACCCAGGCGCCCTTAAAAGATTTTATTTATTTATTTGACAGAGAGAGACACAGTGAGAGAGGGAACACAAGCAGGGGGAATGGGAGAGGGAGAAGCGGGCTTCCCGCTGAGCAGGGAGCCCGATGCGGGGCTCGATCCCAGGACCCTGGGATCATGACCTGAGCCGAAGGCAGACGCTTAATGACTGAGCCACCCAGGCGCCCCGTAAAATGTGATTCTTAAGTAATTGAAATAACCCTACTGTTACTAGGACAGAAAGGCAGTATATGGGAATAGTAGTAAGTTCGCTAGAATACCTTATAGAAGGGAGGAAAAAATAATTTTTGCCCCATCCTTCTAAGTTCTTGGCTGAGCCCCTTGCTAAAATACGGGTTAACAAGAGAAAAACAAAAAGAAATTTATTAACATGTATATCTCATGTATACATGGGAGATATCCAAGGGAGAATGAGGAACACAAAGTGGTAGCTTAGAACTCTGGCTTATAGAGCATCTGCAACAAAGAACAATACATTAATGGAGAAATGACAGGACAAAAAAAAACAGTTTTAGGATTCCAATGACACCAAACTGTGGGAAGGTAAATCTATGGGAGGCAACTAATGGTAGATAAAGGCTAGTTAGTAAACTTTATTATGTAGATGCCATCTCCAGGTTGATAGGATCTAAAGTTGTCTTCATTGATTAACTTTTTTTTCAGGTTTCTCCAATTTATTTTTTCGTTATTTAAATTTTAGTTAACATATAGTGTAATATTGGTTTCAGGAGCAGAATTCAGTGATTCATCACTTATATACAACACCCAGTCCTCATCACAACAAGCACCCTCTTTAATACCCATCACTCATTTAGCTCATCCCCCACTCACCTCCCTCCATCAACCCTCACTTTGTTCTCTATCATTAAGAGTCTCTTATGGTTTGTATGTTTCCCCCTCTTTCCTTTTTCTTTCTCCTTTCCCATATGTTCATCTGTTTTCTTTATTAAATTCCACATATGAGTGAGATCATATGGTATTTTGACTGACTTACTTTGCTTAGCATAATACACTCTAGCTCCATCCACATAGTTGCAAATGGCAAGATTCATTCTTTTTTAATGTGTGTGTGTATATATACATTCTTTTTGAATACAAACACACACACACCCCACATCTTCTTTATCCATTCATCAGTTGATGGACATTTGGGCTCTCTCCATAGTTTGGCTATTGTTGATGATGCTGCTATAAACTTCGGGATGCATGTGCCCCTTTGAATCAGTATTTTTATATCCTTTGGGTAAATACCTAGTAGTGGAATTGCCGGGTCATAGGATAGATCTATTTTTAACTTTTTCAGGAATCTCTGTATTGTTTTCCAGAGTGGCTGCACCAGTTTGCATTCCCACCAACATCCTTGCCAGCACCTGCTGTTTCTTGTGTTATTAATTTTAGCCATTCTGACAGATGTGAGGTGGTATCTCATTGTAGCTTTGATTTGTATTTCCCTGATGATGAATGATGTTGAGCATCTTTTCATGTGTCTGTTGGCCATCTGGATGTCTTCTTTGGAAAAGTGTCTATTCATGTCTTTGGCCCATTTCATAATTGAATTATTTGTTTTTTGGATGTTGAGTTTGATACGTTCTTTATAGATTTTGGATACTAACCCTTTATCAGACATGTCATTTGCAAATATATTCTCCCGTTCCATAAGCTGGCTCCCCACAGAGCAGGAAGCCCAATGCGGGACTCGATCACAGGACCCCGGGATCACGACCTGAGCCGAAGGCAGACGCTTAACCGACTGAGCCACCCAGGCACCCCAAGCCCTTAGTTTTTCCGTGATTGGGGGGGCAATAGATAGTTGGAGTCTTTTGGCCATGATACCCCGCGGAAGGTATCAGGATTGGAAGATGATGCGGTGGGTCATCTTCCAATCCTGATGGGCTTGTTCCATCAAACAAGCAAAGCCTGCTGGTTGCAGAATTCTGTGCAGCAACTGGTGCACATCCCCATGTGTGGGGTTGTAAGCTGCAAAAACACTGCCAAGTACTTGTGCAAACTTCTGTGGGTCTTCCCTGGGCACAGGAAAAGAAGGCCTTTGATGAGTAACGTTGGCAGAGTAGAAGGACATTCTTCCTCTTCCAAGTCCCAGCTTAATGACATCAACTTTATGTGGTTAGGAAGGGCTGTCTGTCTTCTCACCGAATCAGGAAAAATGTAGAATTAGATGATGCTCTGATATCACTTATGGGGGATATGGTATCCCCATGTTGGTATTTTTCAGCCTAGCACCTTTTTGGTTTGTCTTTTCCAAGTGACTGCCCTTGCTACTCTCTATCCTGTTGCCTTCATATGAGGACACGGTCTTTTATCCAAGTTCCCAATTATTCCCTGACTGTGTTGTTTTATCATCTCTGTTTTCCTAGCCACATGGTATGTGGGTAAGAAGGGACTCCTGGAGGTGGAGGCTAGCTGAAGCATGAAATAGAATCGGAGCTAGGGCGTGAGGCACACAGAATTCATTACTAGCTCAAAAAGTTGTACCCTTGTCCCTCTTCACAGGGAAATCTGCCGATTAACAGAACTGCTTATCTCAAAGACCATAGCTTCCCTCTTAGCAGGAGTTAGTTTGAGACAGGAAGGGATAAAGATATCTAAGGGAAGGGGAGCAAGGAAGGGAGTGGGTATGGCAGAGAAAGGAGAGTTTGGTAAAGAAAAAGTGGCTTTAATTCTTTCATTTCTTCTTCGGTTTTGCTTATTCTTTCCAAATAATTTTTACCTTTTTCCCTGGAATGAGATTCATCCCAGGAACACAAATAATTCATTTGCTGAAGATGAGGTCTTTCTAAAAACCACCACAGATAAGTCAATTCACTCAAACCAAAGGCCTTATCCTCAGGCCACTGTAATACTGGATTCTCATTCCAAATAGATTCTGTTCCAAATGTTATATGGCGATACATTAGCTCTTGAAGAGAAAGACCTGCAGGCAACATTCCTGGCTTACCATATTTTTCCACCGTCAAAGCTAGTGGTGATCCTGATGGATTTTAGGTCCTGTATTATACATGTTTACTCAAGGAAAATCTAGAATTGGAGAGCATGATTTGTCCAGCTAGTATTTGAAAAATGTGCAGAGCTAGAAGGGAGATATTTTATAATTCACCTTCAGCTCTACTCAGTTAAAAAAAATTTTTTTTTTTTGGAGAGGGAGGGGTTGCTGGGGTGGCGTGGGTAGAAGCAGAGGGAGAAGGGGGAGGGTGGGGGGAAGATCTCAAGCAGACTCCGCACTGAGCGCAGAACCTGACACAGGGCTTGATCTCAAGACCCCGAGATCATGACCTGAGCGGAAACCAAGAGTCAGACGCTTAACTAACCGAGCCACCCAGGTGCCCCTCAGTTCAGGAACTTTAAGGCCATCCCATCCTTATCAGCAGATTGTTGGGGAAAATTAAAAATAAAATCTCCTGGCAATCGAGGGAATTCTTTCTACAAATGTAAAAAAAGGAAAGAAGAGAATTTTATTTCTGAGTATTAAACCAGACTGTGATTTGCATTATGGGTAATCTGCTAAAGAGATGGCAAAGACAGAACGAAATCTCACTCTCTTTTGTAGCTGAGCAGATACAGTCCATTATCTGCATGTTTTCAAGATAAATGGTAACAAGTCCTCATGAAGAGGACCTGATAGTACCATTTGCTGTTCGTTCTTGCATAGTTCATCCTAAATTCACCTGGTAATTGGAATGGCCATTTGTGCTCGTTAATTGCCTTCATCTAAGAGGCAAAATCAAATTTCCCCATCTCATTGACAAGCAGATAGTACATCTTAGAGCCAGGTGCCTAGGCTAAGTTCCCAGCACAAGGGGCGGTGGGGGTGGGGGGTAGGAACACTGTCTTCCTTGATGTTTCCATTTCAAAGCAATGGCTTCCAGGCCCCTAAGAAAAACATTCCTGGGTTGTAATGCTGACAAAAGGCTGATTTAGCCTTTTTAAAGATTTACATATATATCCAATTTTCTTAAGGAAATGCTCTAAGGGAAGGGGGAAGGGTCTCTGTTTTGGTTACAGGGGAAGTTCCATGTTTTTATTTTTAATTTTTTTAAATTTAAATTCAATTAGCCAACATATACTACTACATCATTAGTTTTTGATGTAGTGTTCAATGATTCATTAGTTGCATATAACGCCCAGTGCTCATCAAATCATGTGCCCTCCTGAATGTCCATCACCTAGTTACCCCTCCCCCCCACCCACTTCCCTTTCCGCAACCCCTCAGTTTTTTTCCCTGGAGTCAAGAATCTCTGATTGTTTGTGTCCCTCTCTGATTTCTTCCCATTCAGTTTTCCCTCCCTTCCCCTGTGGTCCTCCACGCTATTCCTTATGTTCCACATTTGAGTGAAACCATATGATAATTGTCTTTCCCTGCTTGACTTATTTCACTTAGCATCATCCCCTCCAGTCCCATCCATGTCAATGTAAGTAGTAGACATTCATCCTTTCTGATGGCTGAGTAATATTTCATTGTATATATAAACCACATCTTCTTTATCCATTCATCTATGGAAGGACATCTTGGCTCCTTCCACAGTTTGGCTTTTGTGGACATTGCTGCTATGAACATTGGGGTGCAGGTGCCCCTTCTTCTCACTACATCTGTATCTTTGGGGTAAATACCCAGTAGTGCAATTGCTGGGTCATAGGGTAGCTCTATTTTTAACATCTTGAGGAACCTTCATACTGTTTTCCAGAGTGGCTGTACCAGCTTGCATTCCTACCAACAGTGTAAGAGGGTTCCCCTTTCTCCACAACCTCTCCAACATTTGTTGTTTCCTGTCTTGTTAATTTTTGCCATTTTAGCTGGTATAAGGTGGTATCTCATTGTGATTTTGATTTGTATTTCCCTGATGGTGAGTGACGTGGAGCATTTGTCCATGTTTTTAACCTTACCCCAAGCCGTAGTTCTCCCAGGGGCAACTCAGGTTGTCCTTGACAGCTGTCTCCGCAGGCAGTGAGTTGCACGACAGAGCCTGGGTAATCTGCTGCTTACTAGCAGCCTGGAAACCAGCTTCAAAGTTGCTCGCCATACACACGAACCTGAGAAATGCCAGGAAACAAGCGTTTAGAGCCTTGCTTTCTTGTCCTACCCAGCAGAGCATGAGAGACCCATGGAAGAGCGTCTTCCAACTCCACTGGGACAGAAAAGAAAACTTAAGGCAGTGACTTCCCTTTGTCCTCCAGGGATTCTCTGCTGTTTCTCTTGGGCCACCCGGGAGAGGATAGGGAGATAGTTTGGGGAGCAATTTGCATGTCCCACTACCATATCTTTACCTAGAGCAGTCCCTGAATGGGAGGGACCCCCTTTGGACTTTATAAACATTCACAGAACAAGCCCATGAAACACCATACCAGTGATGCGTTTAGCCATGGAAGCCACAATGACTGTACCCTGAATTGGCCCAAAGCCCCCCCACCCCGCACCCCCGTCACTTTACCTTCCTTTGCTCGCTAATCCATACCAAAACCCCATCGGTTGAATTTGCGTATTCCCTTGCCCCCTTGAGATCAGATAGGATGGTCTCAGGTACCTGTCTCTAACAGAGCTTTAAAAACCTGAGCGCTCCCATCCCTGAAGTTCTCCAGAGTACTCGGGGGGTATGTATGGCCTTTGGTCCCTCTTGGGAACAGAGAGCCTCTGGCCCACCCCTAATCATTTCTTCAAAGCAGCTGAGTTCAGGGTCGAAAGAGAGGAAGGGGTGAGGCATAGAGTGGGAGGGTGGATCCATGCCAGCCAGCAAGTCTTTATGTTTACCTTTGGGTTTGAACCATGGAGCGGCTACTCAGGGCTTACCCAAATGAACATCTTATGTTTTCAGGATGCACAGAGCACTGTGTCAGGTGGCTAGGTCCTCATGTTTCAACTTCGGGGATGCCTCGATTCCATAGACACAGCCACGTTGCTTTCTAGCTGTGCCCATTGGCTAACTCATGCTTTCCGAGGACAGTGGCACCTTTTTCTTTTTAGGATACCCACTTTAATCTGGGGGCACTCGCTGCCCATTTTCATGATAGCATAAGGGAGAAAAAAGTTTTCCTTGACCTTCTTAGGGTCCCCGGCTGGGTCTGAAAATGAAACTGACAAAGACAGATCAATAAGAGAAGAGCATACATATTCACTTAATATAAGTTTTGTGTGACAGGGGAACCTTCATAAGGTCAGCATATTCATTGCTGGCTCCCATGGACTTCCCTCAAAGGTCCCAGGTCCCAGGGATTAGGATGTAAACATCTTTATAGTGGCGGTGGTAGGGTCATCATTCTGTCTACCAGAGAGGCCCACGAGGCCCTCATTCTTCCTTTTCCAGAAAGCCACATCTCTGGGCGAAACCATTCCTAATCACCCAAACCTCCAAAGAACTGTGAAGGGTCTGAAATTTTATCCCGTTTGCAAGCTAACAACTTAGCCTGCCACGGTTTCATGGAGGCTGGCAGAAGACATGAGACTGCTGAGTCAGAGACAAAGGACTTTTGAACACTCGGGACAGTCGTGGGAGTCACTGTGAACATTTGCCACTTCTCGAAGCCCCAGTTCCCACACGGTGACACAAAGAGGGCCAGAGGATACTTGCACATGCAGTGGGTTCCATTATATGGGAGGAACCCCCAAACCTATGGACCCCAAATCTTTCATAATGAGCAGTAAGCCTGCCTGATCTTTGCCCGGAAGGAGAAATTATCTTTTTAAAAAAGATTTTATTTATTTATTTGACAGAGAGAGGGAGATAGAGAGCACAAGCAGGGGGAGCAGCAGAGGGAGAGGCTGAGCCTTCCTGCTGAGCCACCCAGGCACCGGACATTACCTTGAGTATAATTTATATAACCTGTCCCTTGCTCTGGAGTTGGGGGACTATATCTTTTAAGGCTGTGTGCTGTATAAACATGCTTGAAAAGACAGTTCGGCGGTGGGGGGGTGGTGCCTGGGTGGCTCAGTCAGTTGAGCATCTGTCTTTGGCTCAGGTCATGATCCCAGGATCCTGGGATCAAGCCCTGAGTTAGGCTCCATGCTCAGCAGGGAGTCTGCTTCTCCCTCTGCCCCTTCCCCCAGTTCATGTGCGCTCTCTCTCTCTCTCTCTCTCTCTTAAGTTCAGAAAAAAAGGCAGTCAGTGAGGCTGCTTGCAAGGCATGCAGAAATGTGAGACGCCTGGAGAATTGTCTCTCAATAGTCTCTCAAATCCCTTTTAATTTGTAACAGGTCTGACACTTTCTCCTCCCTTGTGTTTTTCCCCTTGCTATTTATTTGCGAAGAAACTGGGCCCTTTGCCCCGACCTAGGTCTCACAGTTTTGGAATTTGCTAATTGTATTCTGGTGGTTGTTTATTTAACAGTTCCTGTATCTCCATTTTAATTTGAACTGATAAACCTAGAGGCCTGATCAATTGAGATTTAATTTTTTTTGGCAAGAATACTTCATAGGTGGTGGTGAATGCTTGCTGGAGGCATGTAATGCCTGGTTATCTCTCTCCGTGTGTTCAGGGGTCATCAACCTGATCTAGATTGTAAAGTTCCTTCAGTCTTTCACCTGATAGTTTTCCACCCTTTGAAGATCTCTGCTTTTATTAGCACCTGTTAGCTGGAATACTTCTGCAAAGAATAAAGTTCTATAACCCACTATTTATCCTAAAGTGCAGTACTTAGAGGAAAGATAATCATTTTTTAGAATTTTAAAAAAGATTTTATTTGAGAGAGAGAGAGCACCCACAGGCAGGGGGAGGGGCAGAGGGAGAAAAACAAGCAGACTCCCTGCTGAGCGGGGAGCCTGACGTGGGACTCAATCCCAGGACCCTGAGATCATGAGCTGAAGGCAGATGCTTAACCGACTGAGCCACCCAGGTGCCCCAGAAAGATAATCATTTTAATATGAAACTCAAGTCATATCTCTTTCCTGATATATAAAACACTTCAATGGTGATCTACAGGCATACCTTGGAGATCTCTCAGGTTTGGATCCAGACCATTGCAATAAAAGGAATATTGCAATAAAGCGAGTCAAATGAATTTTTTGGATTCCCTGTGCATATAAAAGTTATGTTTACACTATACTGTAGTCTACAGAGGGTGCAATACCATTCTGTCTAAAAAAATGTAGATACCTTAATTAAAAAATACTTTATTGCTAAAAAATGCTGACCATCACCTGGAGCTTTCAGCGAGTCATAATCTTTTTGCCAGTGGAGGATCTTACCTCAGTGTTGATGGCTGTTGACTGATCAGGGTGGTGGATGCTGAAGGTTAGGGTGCCTGTGGCAATTTCTTTTTTTTTTTTTTTTTTTAAAGATTTATTTATTTATTTGAGAGAGTGAGAATGAGAGAGAGAGAGTACATGAGAGGGGGGAGGGTTAGAGGGAGAAGCAGGCTCCCTGCTGAGCAGGGAGCCCGATGCGGGACTTGATCCAGGGACTCCAGGATCATGACCTGAGCCGAAGGCAGTCGCTTAACCAACTGAGCCACCCAGGCACCCCGTGGCAATTTCTTAAAACAAGACAACAATGAAGTTTGCTGCGTCGATTGACTCTTCCTTTCACAAATGATTTTTGTGTAGCATGTGATGCTGTTTGATAGCATTCTACCCACAGTAGAATTTCTTTCAAAATTGGAGTCAGTCCTCCCAAACCCTGCCACTTCTCTATCAACTAAATTTATGTCGTATTCTGAACCCTTTGTTGTCATTTCAGTGATCTTCACAGCATCTTCACCAGGAGTAGATTCCATCTCAAGAAGCCACTTGCTGGGGCACCTGGCTGGCTCAGTCAGTAAAGCATGTGACTCTTGATCTCGAGATCATGAGTTCACACCCTCTGGTGGGTGTAGAGCTTACGTAAAGCCATTTTCTTTGCTTATCCATAAGAAGCAGCTCCTCACCCATTAAAGTTTCATCGTGAGACTGCAATTCTCTGACATCTTCAGGCTCCACTTCTAATTCTAGTTCTCTTGTGCTATTTCTCCACATCTGCAGTTACTTCCTCCACTGAAGTCTTGAACCCCTCAAGGTCATCCATGAGGGCAGGTTGGAATCAACATCTTCTTAACTCCTGTTATGTTGATATTTTGACCTCTTCCCATGAATCATGAATGTTCTTAATGGCATCTAAAATGGTGAATCCTTTCCAGAAGGTTTTCAATTTACTTTGCCCAGATCCATCAGAGGAGTCACCATCTCTGGCAGCTATAGTCTTACAAAGTGGATTTCTTTTTTTTTTTTTTAATTTTTTTTTAAAGATTTTATTTATTTGACAGAGAGAGACACAGTGAGAGAGGGATCACAAGCAGGGGGAGTGGGAGAGGGAGAAGCAGGCTCCCCGAGGAGCAGGGAGCCCGATGTGGGGCTCGATCCCAGGACCCTGGGATCATGACCTGAACCGAAGGCAGATGCTTAACGACTGAGCCACCCAGGCACCCCGGATTTCTTAAATAGTAAGACTTGAAAGTTAAAATTACTCCTTGATCCATGGGCTGCAGAATGAATGTTGTGTTAGCAGGAGTGAGAACAGCATTAATCTCCTTGTCCATCTCCATCAGAGCTCTTGGGTGACCAGGTGCATTGTCAGTGAGCAGCCATATTTTGAAAGGAATCTTTGTTTCTAAACAGCTGGTCTCAACAGTGGGCTTAAAATATTCAGTAAACCATGTTGTAAGCAGATATGCTGTCATCCGGGCTTTGTTGTTCCATTTATAGAGCACTGGCAGAGTCGATTTAGCATCATTCTTTTTTTTTCTTTAAGATTTTATTTATTTATTTGACACAGAGAGAGAGGGAGCACAAGTAGGCAGAGCGGCAGGCAGAGGGAGAGGGAGAAGCAGGCTCCCCGCTGAGCAGGGAGCCCGACGCGGGGCTCGATCCCAGGACCCTGGGCTCATGACCTGAGCCGAAGGCAGCCGCTTAACCGACTGAGCCACCCAGGCGCCCCGATTTAGCATCATTCTTAAGAGCCCTGGGCTTTTCAGAATGGAAAATGAGCCCTGGCTTCAACCTAAAGTCACCAGCTGCATTGGCCTCTAACAAGAGAGTCAGCCTGGCCTCTGAAGCTTTGAAGCCAGGCATTGACATCTCTCTAGCTCTGAAAGTCCCAGCTGGCATCTTCTTTCAAACAGAAGGCTGTTTCATCTACGTTAAGATGTGTTTTTTAATGTAGCCATCTTCGTGAATGCTCTTATTAGCTGGATCTTCGGGATACCTTGCTGCAGCTCCTCCATCAGCACTGGGCAGCCAACCCCCGGCGCTTTTATGTTAAGGAGACAGCTTCTTTCTTTGCACCTCATGAACCAGCGTCTGCTAGCTTCAGACCTTTCTTCTGCAGCCTCCTCACCTCTGTCAGCTTTCACAGAATTGAAGAGAGTTGGGGCCTTGCTCTGGAGTAGGCTTTGGCTTAAGGGAATGCGTTTGCTGATTTGGTCTTCTTTCCCAGACTACTACAACTTTCTCCACATCAGCAAGAAGGTTGTTTCGCTTTCTTATCATTCCTGCGTTCACTAAAGGAGCACTTTTAGTTTCCTTCAAGAACTTGTTTTTGCGTTCACAACTTGGCTAACTGGGGCAAGAGGCCTAGCTTTGGGTCTAAAGTGAGAGACATGTGAGTTTTCCTTCCACTTGAACACTTGGAGGCCATTGTACGGTTATTAATGGGTCTGATTTCAATACTGTTGTGTCTCAGGGAATAGGGAGGCCCAGGGAAAGGGAGAGAGATGAGGGGGATGGCTGGTGAGTGGAGCAGTCAGAACACACACATTTATCAGTTAAGTTCGCTGTCTTATATGGACGCAGTTCATGGCACTGCAAAACAGTTACAATAGTGACATCCAAGATCACTGATCTCAGATCACCATAACAAAGAAAATAATAATTAAAAAGTTTGAAATACTGCGAGAATTACCAAAATGTGACACAGACACAAAATGAGCAAATGCTGTTGGGAAAATGGTGCCGATAGATTTGCTCAATGCAGGGTTGCAACAGACCTTCAATTTGTAAAAAATGCAATTAAGTGAAGCCCGATAAAACAAGGTACGACTGTATTATGAAAAGAATTTACACTGTTTTCATGATCAGACTCTAGCATACTTCCTGGATTTTTTTTCTTATAATCACCTGTCTGACATATTTTACAGTCTTCTCTCCTTTTTACAGAGCTATTCCTTTTTTCCTTAATTACCATGTATTTTCCTTTCTCCACACCTTTCTCTTTATCTTTCTTAGAAAATATTTTCCCCCATTTATCTCCGTCATACTTACTTACCCCCCCAAAATTCTGTTTAAATGCTACCAACTCTAAGGACCCTAAACCTACACCTCCAGTAGAACTACTTTCTCTTTGGGGCCCACAGGGTACCCTAAATATATTTCTAACATGCACTTTTGTTTTCTGTGTTTTTTGAAACCGAGTTATATTTGAAAGACATTGAATTATATATAGTTTGATGAGTTTTGACAGATATATCTATGTAACCACCACTCAAACTAAAATACAGAACAGGTCCATCACCCTCTTGACCAGTCAATATCCTACCCCTGAGGCAGCCATTTTTAAGAATTTTAATCCCTATAGATTAGCTCTGCTTGTTCTTGATTATCATTTGGTCTGTGTTTGGCTTCTATTTCTAAATGAACAGAATATTTTGGAGAGTCATTCAGGTTGTGTCTGTCACCAGCTCTTTCCCTTTTATTGCTGAGTATTCCGTTGTATGAATATAGCACAATTTGTATATGCAGTCACCTGCCGATGAACATTTTGAATGTTTCTAGTGTTTGGTTATCATGGATAAAGCTGTTGAACATCTTTTCATACGCTTTATTGGCCATTTGTAGATCTTTTTTGGTGTCTGTTCAAGGATTTTGCCCATTTAAAAAAGTTGGATTATGTGTCTTTTTTGTTATTACTTTGTAGGAGTTTTTTTTTTTTTGAACTAACATCATCGTTCTAGAATATTTTTTTTTTAAAGATTTTATTTATTTATTTGACAGAGAGAGACACAGCGAGAGAGGGAACACAAGCAGGAGGAGAGGGAGAAGTAGGCTTCCTGCCGAGCAGAGAGCCCGATGTGGGGCTTGATCCCAGGACCCTGGGATCATGACCTGAGCCGAAGGCAGATGCTTAATGACTGAGCCACCCAGGCGCCCCTAGAATATTTTTTTTTTTTAAGATTTTATTTATTTATTCATGAGAGATAGAGAGAGAGAGAGGCAGAGGCAGAGGGAGAAGCAGGCTCCCCACGGAGCAGGGAGCCCGATGCGGGACTCGATCCCAGGACCCTGGGATCACGACCTGAGCCGAAGGCAGACGCTTAACCGACTGAGCCACCCAGGCGTCCCTAGAATATTTTTTTTATTTTATCATGTTATGTTAGTCACCATACAGTACATCATTAGTTTTTGATGTAGTGTTCCGTTGATTTATTGTTTGCGTATAACACCCAGTGCTCCATGCAGTACATGCCCTCCCTAATACCCATGTAGGAGTTCTTTCTACATTCTAACTATGGGTGTTTTGTGTATGTATTGCAAATATTTTCTCCCAGGCTGTGTCTTGATTTTTCATTTTCTTAATGGCATCTTTTGATGAGCAGAAGTTTTAATTTTGGTAAGGTCCCATTTATCCAAATTTTCTTTTATATTTATTGTTTTTTGTACTATGTCAAGAAATCCTTGCTTGACCCAGTGTTGCAAAGATATTCTCTTATGTTTTCTTCTATGGCACTTTTAGGGTTTTTGTTTGTTTGTTTTTTGTTTTTTTTTTATTTTTAGGGTTTTTTTTTTCCTTTTTTAAAAATTGAAATATAACTACATGGCACCTGGGTGGCTCAGTCGGTTAAAGTGTCTGCCTTCGGCCCAGGTCATGATCCCAGGGTCCTGGGATTGAGCCCCGCATCGGGCTCCCTGCTCAGCGGGGAGTCTGCTTGTCCCTCTCCCTCTGCCCCTCACCCCCACCCATGCTCTCTCTCTCTCTCTGCTCTCTCTCTCTCAGATAAATAAATAAAATCTTTAAAAAAATGAAATAGAAATATAACTAACATAAAATATCATGTTAGTTTCAGGTATGCAGTCTTGATTCAACAATTCTATACCTTAGTCCACACTCAGTACAATAAGTGTAGTCACCATACATTATTACAGTATCATTGACTGTATTTCCTTTGCTGTACTTTTCATCTCATGACTTATTTATTTTATAACTGTAAGTTTGTACCTCTTAATCCCCTTTATCTATTTCACCCATCTCCCCTCATCTCCCTTCTGGCAACCACCAGTTTGTTCTCTATATTTAAGAGTCTGTTTTTTTGTTTGTTCATTTGTCTTGTTTTTTAGATTCCACATATAAGTGAAGTCATATGGTATTTGTATTCTCTGTCTGACTTACTTTACTTGCCATAATACCCTCTAGGTCCATCCATGTTGTCACAGATGGCAAGATCTCACTTGTTCTTATGGCTGAGTAATATGTCATTTTATATACCACATCTTCTTTATCCATTCATCTATCGATGGACACTTGGATTGCTTCCATATCTTGGCCCTTGTAAATAATGCTGCAGTTAACAAAGGAGCATATATCTTTTTGAATTAGTGATTTCATTTTCTTTGGGTAAATACCCAGTAGTGGAATTGCTGGATCATATTTTTAATTTTTTGAGGAGCGTCCACATTATTTTTCCCAGTGGCTGCACCAGTTTACATTCCCACCAACAGTACACAAGGATTCCTGTTTCTCCACATCCTCACCACTTGTTATTTCTTTTTTATTCTAGCCATTCTGAAGGGTATAAGGCGATATCTCACTGTGGTTTTGATTTGCATTTCCCTGATGATCAGTGATGTTGAGCATCTTTTCATGGATGTCTTTTTTGGAAGAATTTCTATTCTGGTTTTCTGCCTATTGATAAATCAGATTATTTGGTGGGGTTTTTTTGGAATTGAGTTTTATAAGTTCTTTATGTATTTTGGATATAACACCTTATTGGATATATCATTTGCAAATATCTTCTCACATTCACTAGGCTGCCTTTTTGTTTTGTTGATGGTTTCCTTTGCTGTGCATAAGCTTTTTATTTTGGTGTAGTCTCAATAGTTTATGTCTGCTTTTGTTTCCCTTGCCTGAGGAGACATAGCTACAAAAAATGTTGCTTAGACTGATGTCAAAGAGATTATTGCCTATGTTTTCTTCTATGGGTTTTATGGCTTCAGGTCCCACATTTAAGTCTTTAATCCGTTTTGAATTTATTTTTGTGTATGGTGTAAGAAGATGGCCCAGTTTCATTGTTTTGCATGTAGTTGTCCAGTTTTCTCAACACCATTTATTGAAAAGATTTTCTTTTCTCCACTGTATATTTTTATCCCTTTTGTTGTAAATTAATGACCATATAGGGGTGGGCTAATTTATGGGCTCTGTCTTCTGTTCAATTGATTTAAAGTGTCTGTTTTTATGCTAACATCATACTGTTTTGATTGTTACAGCTTTGTAATACAGTTTGAAATCTAGGGTGTGATACCTCCAGCTTTGTTCTTTCTGAAGATTGCTTTGGCTATTTAGGGTCTTTTGTGGTTCCATAAGTATTTTAGGTTTGTTCTATTTCTCTGAAAAATGCCATTGGAATTTTGACAGGGATTGCAGTGAATCTGTAGATTGCTTTTGGTAATGTAATATTTGGTAATTTGGTAATATCTTAACAGTATTAATTCTTCCTATCCATGAGCACAGAATATCTTTCTGTTTACTTGTTTTATTTAGTTTCTTTCATCAATGTGTTATAATTTTCAATGTATAGTTCTTTTACATCCTTGGATAATTTATTCCTAGGTATTTTTCTTTTTCTTTTTTTTTAACATAGGTATTTTTCTTAATGCAGTTATAAATGGGATTGTTTTCTTAATTTCTTTTTCTGGTAATTCATTATTAGTGTATAGAAACACAACAGATTTTTTTTTAATTTTATTATATTATGTTAGTCACCATACAATACATCATTTGTTTTTGATGTGGTGATCCATTGTTTTTGTATATTGATTTTTGTGTCCTGCAACTTCATTGAATTCATTTTTTAGTTCTAACAGATTTTTTGGTGGAGTCTTTAGGGTTTTCTATATATATATAATACGATGTCATCTGCAAATAGTGACAGTTTTCCATCTTCCTTTTCAATTTGGATGCCTTTTATTTCTTTTTCTTGCCTAATTGCTCTGGCTAGGACTTCCAATACTCTTGAATAAAAGTGGCAAGAGCGGGCATCTTTGTCTTGTTTCTGATCTTAGAAAAGCTTTCAGCTTTCCACTGTTGATTATGATGTTAGCTGTGTGCTTGTCATATATGGTTTTTATTGTGTTGAGATACCATCTCTCTATGCCTGCTTTGCTGAGAGTTTTTATCGTAAATGGATGTTGAACTTTGTTAAATGCTTTTTCTGCATCTATTGAGATGATAATATGATTTTTATCCTTTATTTTGTTAATGTGGTGTGTCACATTGATTGATTTACAGATGTTGAACCATCCTTATAGCACTGGAATCCCATTTGATCAATTTGTAGGGTTCTTTTAATGTATTGTGGAATTCATTTTGGTAATATTTTGTTGAGGATTTTTGCATCTGTATTCATCAGGGATATTTAGCTGTAATTTTCTTATCTTGTGGTGTCCTTGTCTGGTTTTGGTATCAGGGTAATTTTGACCTTGTTAGATGAATTTCAAAGTGTTCCCTTCTCTTCTGTTTTTTGGAAGAGTTTGAGAAGGATTGGTATTCTTCTTTGAATGTTTGGTGGAATTCTTTTTTTTTTTAATATTTTATTTATTTATTTGAGAGAGAGAGAGAGAAACAGCATGAGAGGGGATAGGGTCAGAGGGAGAAGCAGGCTCCCCACTGAGCTGGGAGCCCAACGTGGGACTCGATCCCAGGACTCCAGGATCATGACCTGAGCCGAAGGCAGTCGCATAATCAACTGAGCCACGCAGGCGCCCTGTTTGGTGGAATTCTTAGTGAAGCGGTTTGATTCTGGACTTTTCTTTGTTGGGAGGTTTTTGATTACTGATTCAGTCTTCTTATTAGTATTCAGTCTGTTTAGATTTTCTATCTTTTCATGATTCAGTCTTGGTAGGTTGTGTGTTTCTAGGAATTTATCCACTTCTTCTAGGTCATCCAGTTTGTTCGCATATAATTGTTCATAGTAATCTAGATGGTTATTTTTATAGTTCTTCTCAGTTGAACTATCCTATTATTCTTTCACTGTGAACATATTTTTCTTTATGTTCTTGAGCATACTTACAGATAGCTGGTTTAAAATCCTTTACTGCTAATTCCGGCATTTAAATCAGTTCAGGGTCAGTCTCTGATTGCATTTCCTCTTGAACTTCTTTTATTTCTCTCAATACCTTTCTGTTTCTTTCTATGTTGATTATTTTCAACTGTATCTTGGTTGTTGTGAATCATATATTGTAGACATTTTGAATTCTGTTTAGTTCCCCTGAAGATCGCTGATTTTTTTTCATTTGGTTTAGCAAGCACTTAATTTGGCTGGACTCATATTGGCAACTGTCTCCTCTATGGTGTGTGGTAACTCAAATTTAGTTAATTTATTTACTCAACCAGAGATTAGGAAGAGTTAACACATAGATCTCAGGCACCTTTTTCTGTGTGAATTTGTCTTTCTGGTGGTCATGACGACTGCAAAACTCTCCTTTGATTCTTCAAGTTCAGTTAAGACTGGAGTTTTTCTAGTGGAATTGCAGTTACCCTGCATGGCATGACTAGGTCTTTTTATAAGCTAAAGGCTGTAAACTTGGTAAACCCATCCAGTGCCATCCCTTCTTCTAATTGTCAGTTCTCTTCCAGTAAATACCTGATTTTTGTTACTCTTCAGTATCTCCAGGTAGTTTTTTTTTAATATTTTGTTCAGAGTGTAGTTGTTATCTATGTGAAAGTTGGTCTGATAAAATTAATTCAGTCATACTGGAACTTGATTATTGTTAATTTTTGTATGTGGTGTAAGGTATGGGTCAAGGTTTGTTTTTTCCTCCAAAACTTATATCCATTGTTCCAGCACAGTTTTTTGAAAAGACTTTTCTTTTCCCCATTGAATTACTTTGGTACATTGGTCAAAAAACAGTTGTCCGTATGTGTATGGTTCTGTTTCCGGACTCTCTGTTCTGCTCCATTGATATATCTATCTGTACTTACATCAACACCCACACTGAAGTATCTAAAGTATCATAGCTTTATAGTAAGACTTATCATTACATATAAATCCTCAACACTGTTCCTTGCTTTGGCTATTCTAGATCCTTTGCATAGCCATATACACTTTAACATTTCCTTGCCAGTTTTTACCAGAAAGTTGACAAATAATTGGTTGAACAAGTAGAAGACAAATGAGTATGGTGATAGAAAATTTCAACAACACTCAGCCAACTTGATTTGTATATTATAGAATACTACAGCCATCAACAGCTGAATATACATTCTTTTCCAGGGACACATGAAACATTCTTCCGGATAGACCGTATGTTGAAATCGTACAGAGTATATTTTCTCACCACTACAGAATTCAATTAGAAATGAGCAATAAAAAGGCATGAAGAGAAAATGGTCATATTTGTGAAGAATTAATTAGAGCAAGAGTAGAGGGAGCTATGTAAAGTTAAAAAAAAAAGTATGCATGCTTCCTTCTAGAAGTTCTAGAACACAGGCAGATGGAGCCTTAGCTGCTGCCTCGGTCTTCAGTGCCACTGCCACTGCTGCCCACCACCAGCCAGCGTGTCCTCTGCTCACTTCAACCAGGGCCCCGCCTATGGGTTGTCTGTTGAGGTCGAGAACAAGCTGGCCCAAAAGTGTGACCACAAGCGGGAGTAGGAGCTTCAAGAATGGATCGAGGGGGTGACAGGGCACCGCATCAGCAACAGTTTCATGGATGGCCTCAAAGATGGCATTCTTTGCAAGTTCATCAGTAAGTTTCAGCCAGGCTCCATGAAGCAAGTCGGTGAGTCGACCCAAAATTGGCACCAGCTGGAAAATATTGGCAGCTGCATCAAGGCCATCACCAAGTATGGGGTGAAGTCCGCTGACATTTTTTAGGCCAACGACCTGTTTGAGAAAACCAACCACACCCAGGTGCAGTCCACCCTCCCAGCCCTGGCCAAGACGAAAGGGAATAAGGTGAATGTAGGGGTGAGGTATGCAGAGAAGCAGGAACAGAAATTTGAGCCAGAGAAGCTAAGAGAAGGGCAGAACATCATTAGGCTACCGATGGGCACCAACAGATTTGCTAGCCAGCAGGGCATGACAGCCTGTGGCACCCCGTGCCACCTCTGTGACCCCAAGCTGGGCAAGGACCGGCCCCTGGACCAGGCCACCATCAGCCTGCAGATAGGCACCAACAAGGGAGCCAGGCAGGCCGGCCTGACTGCATCTGGGACCAAGCAACAGATCTTTAAGCCTGGGCTGGGTATGGAGCATTGTGACATGCTCAACATCAGCCTTAAGATGGGCAGCAACAAGGGGGCCTGGCAGCAGGCCATGACAGTGTATGGGCTGCTGTGCCAGGTCTATGACCCCAAAAACTGCCTGACGCCTGAATACTCAGAGCTGGGCAAGCCTGCCCACGACCACCACCCACACAACTGCTACAACTCAGCCTGGGGCCCTGGGCCCCCCCACCCTGCCTTCCCTCCAGGGAGGCCAGCTGGTGCTCTCAGCAGGGTTGAGCCGGCCCCACCGACCCCGTCCCCCTGCATGGTGTCCTCTAGCCCCCTGGGACCCACCTACAGGGTTAGCACTGGGGGGGCAGACTGGGGAGCCTGTGGTGGGGGAAGGGGGCCTTCCTCCTTGGAGCGCTGCAGGATCCAACATTGAGTAGGGTGTTCCCAACAGCACCCAAAGGACGCGCACTGAGCAAAGCTACCCCTAGCTGTCCCCCGACTCCCTTACAGGTGGATTCCCCCAGGACAAGAAGTTCCCCCCAAGCAGAACCCCCAGAGCCCAGGCTTGGCCTGCCCCTCCCCATTCCTGCAGTGGAAGCAAACTGCATGCCCAGAGGCCCAGCGGACACATGTGGTTTGGTTTGCAGCGACTGGCATATGTAGATGGGACGATGGCATTTGTAATGCGAGTACTTTCTTTTTCTCTTTCACTGGAGCACAAAAAATGGCTGTAAAATTAAAACAAAATAAAAAAAAATAAAAGTTATAGAACACAGACTTCCCATTAAAATGAACAACAATAAAGAAACACCCCCCCCCAAGAAAATGAACAACAAAATAGGATCAAGGTCAAATCCTGTACAAAATTATTAAGACATGTTAAAAATGAAAGACTGGGGGCGCCTGGGTGGCTCAGTCGGTTAAGCGTCTGCCTTTGGCTCAGGTCATGATCCCAGGGTCCTGGGATCGAGCCCCCTAATCGAGCTTCCTGCTCTGCAGGGAGCCTGCTTCTCCTGCCTCTGCCTCTCATGAGTAAATAAATAAAATCTTTAAAAAAATGGAAGACTGACTTAATGTTGTACACAACGAATGGCAAAGGTTTACGATTAGATATTTGTATGCTACACAACATTACACATAACTAGGTATTTTGTAGGCATACCGTATAGCATATTCTGGTGAAAAAATCATTAAAAACAATTTCTTACTGATCCTCTCCCTATCCCCCGCTGCTGACCCTGTCACGTTGAACGGGACTGTGTTGTTACAGGTCTCCGTGTCATTCGAGGATGTGACTGTGGACTTCAGCAGGGAGGAGTGGCAGCACTTGGACCCTGCTCAGAGACGCCTTTACCGGGATGTGACGCTGGAGAATTACAGCCACTTGCGCTCAGTGGGTAAGCCCAGCCCTTCGGAGAAACTACGAGGAGCGTGTTAGGGGTAAAACTGTATCCTCCAAGTAAACTGTGTTGAAGTCCTAACCTCAGTTAGGACTAAGCACCTCGGGATATGCTCTTTTTTGGAATTGGGGTCTTTACAGAAGTAATCAAGCTTAAACGGGGTCTTCTGGGTGGGTCCTAATCCAGTATGACCGGTGTACTTAAAATAAGGGAAATCTAGACACAGAGACAGACACACACAGAGGAAAGACAGTGTGAAGACACGTAAGGAAAAGAAGATGGCCACGTCACTGGAGTGGTGCATCTATAAGGCGACACATGCCCGAGGCCACCAGGAGGTCAGAGAGAAGCATGGACGAGTTCCTTCCCGTATTGAAGGTTCTCCTTCAAAAGGAGCATGGCCCTACTGACACCTTGATTTCGGACTTCTGGCTTCCAGAACTGTGACTCAGTGAATGTCTGTTGTTTTGAGCTGCCCAGCTTCTGGTACTTTGTTATAGCAGCCCTAGGAAACTAAGACAGATTTTTGTAATATGGAAGCGGCTTTGGAATTGGACAATGGGTAGAGGCTGGAAAGGTTTTAGGTGCTTGATAGAGAAAGCCTAGATTGCCTTGAAGAGATTCACTGGTAGAAATACGGACGTTAAGGGGGCTTTGGGTGAGGTCTCAGATGGAGTGAGGAGTGTGTTACTGGAAACTGGAGGAAAGGAGATCCTTGTTACCAAGTAGCAGAGAACTTGATTGAACTGTGTTCTGTTGGGTGAAAAGCAGAAAGCGTAAGTGATAAACTTGGATAGTTAGCTGTGGAAATTTCTAAGCAAAAGCGTTAGAGGCATGGCCTGTGCTCTCCTTGCTGCTTACAGTAAAATGCAGGAGGAAAGAGAGACATTGGAGAGGAATTGTTAGTAAGAGAAGAAGCAGAACTTGAAGATTTGGAAAATGCTCAGCCTGTCCATAGTGCGAAAACTGAGATGGACTCTGGAAAGAACACCAAAGGTATGGACAGCCAGTTGCTAAAGAGATCAGAAGTATGACCTGTGGATCCCATCAGCCACGTCAGTGGAAATGCTGCTAGCTTTGACCAAAGAGGACAGAGACAGGAAACAATGAGGGAAGGCTGTAGGGTGTCTGTTCCGCTGTGCACATGCATTAGATTAGCCTTCTGGAAGGGGGATGAATGATTTCAAGGATGGTTCTGAGGCCAGGATGGCTGCTGCTTCCACCACAGGCCCAGAGGGCCCAGGCTGGAAAAATGGGATGCAACAGACCATCACCTCCTCAGTTCCAGAGGGCAAGCCACCGACTTGGTTACCGGCCTGAAGGGGCAGAGCCGCCACCCAGGGTCAAGGGTGTGGAGTTGCCACATCTCATCTGAGGTCACACCTCCTAACAGCATCGTGCTCTCTCGATTTCGCTCTGCAAAGTGCTTTTCAACGTTCCCTTCCAGTACTTGTTGACAATTGAGTTTGTGCCATTAGTTAGCCTTAGAAGGAGCTTGCCACCCACCTTGGACTGCATCCCCAAGCAGCACAACTCCGGGAAGACTCAGACTCAGTGCTCCAGGGGCTGCTACTGACCTCACACCATCTGCAGGCTGGGCCTTGATCAGAAGGACTTGGGCCCCCTCTGAGTGGGTCTCCACCGCTTGCCATATTTCTTGCGTCCCAACACCGTGTGAGGATTCCGCACTGGGCTCTTCCATGTTCACTGACCATTACTGAAGTAGTCCTTGTTAAGTTTCCTTTCTTCCACCTATGAATATGCTTAACTTCAGTGAGCAAGTAAACTGAGACCCAGTTGCGAGCCAAAAGCTGTTTCTCAACAGGAGAGCAGTTATCCCCAGAGGATGGTAGGGCTTTGCTCCCAAATCCCAAGATTCGCTCTGTGGTTCACCTAGGGGCCTGTCAAAGGCTCCATCCCCATCTGCCACCGACACTTCAAGCACCACTGGATCTGCCAGATCATATGGCCCCAGTAGCAGCTTGTATGGCACTGGACCTTTGCAGGGCCTTCTTTTGTTCCAGGCTCTGCTCAAAACTAGCAGTTTTTTGGATCACATGGTAAATGGGGCAGAATAACACACCCAGCTGAGGAATATATTGCCTCTGAAGTCCATCGGCTCGGTAGCCATTGTCCCTCTTTTTACTTGTAGGAAGAGCAAGAGGCAAAAACTTATTCTTCACTTAGAAATTTCTAGGGGTCCAGTGGGTCCATACCGCTCTACCCCTAGAAATTTCCCCAAGGTAGATGGCCCCTAAATGGTGGTCAGATTTATTTCCTACCCTCTGCCATATAAATATCTTACAGTAAGTCAAGAGTGGTTACTAGTCCTCATTCATCAGGTGCAGTCAGTGTAATGTCATCAGTGTAATGGACCAACGTGATATCTTGTGGAAGGGAAGGTCAATCAGGATCCCTACAGACTAAATTATGACGTAGGGCTGGAGGGCTGATACACCTCTGAGGTAGGACAGTGAAGGTATATATATAGTTGGCCTTGTCAACTGAAAGCAAACTGCTTCTAGTAGTCTTTGATAACAGGTATTGCAAAAACAAAAACAACAACAACAACAAAAACAAAACCAAAAAACATAAAACAAACCCACACACTTGCCAGATCAATAGCTGTTCACCGGGTACCAAGGGATGTGTTAGTTTGTTTAAGCAGTGAACCCACATCTGGCACAGCAGCTGCTATTGGAGTTACCGCCTGGTTAAGTTCGTGATGATCCACAGTCATTCTCCAAGATCTGTTTGTCCTCTGCACAGGCCAGAGAGGTGAGTCGAATGGCCATGTGGTGGGACTCACTACCCCTGCATCCTTCAGGTTCTTGGTGGTTGCATTGATCTCTGCAGTTCCTACAGGAATGCAGTATTTCTTTTGGCTGACTGTTTTCCTAGTACAGGCAGTTCTAGCGGCTTCCACTTGGCCCTTCTCACCATAATAG
The DNA here is from genome assembly GCF_011800145.1 of Mirounga leonina. Lineage (NCBI taxonomy): Eukaryota > Metazoa > Chordata > Mammalia > Carnivora > Phocidae > Mirounga > Mirounga leonina. The sequence continues at coordinate 12,007,508 of NW_023270164.1, forward strand.
TCCTCACTCCACGGGTCAGGGAACCAGTATGGGTATTCTGCCAGTTGCTGAGTATCTGTATTCTAATTCTGCATTCCTGAACCTGGGAAATAACCACAGGATGGATTGGGGGGCCTGCTGGGCCCCCTGTGAGATGGAGCTAAGCTGAAAACTCAGTTGATGACTTCACTCTCATTAGCCCCTGTGCTGTCTGGTGGGCCATGGTAACATCTTGGGTCTCCTGGAATTCGTGTCAGTTCAGAACTGGTCTCCAGTAATCTTGGGAAAGCCTCCTTTCCCTCCCTGCACACTCACCCTGACAAAGGGCTGTAAATCCCTTTAGGGAAGAGAAAGATTAGCAGTATACATTTTGACAGTGTAGGGGGGTCCTTCCTCAAGGGACCCGGGCTCCCCTTCATTCAAAGGGTTCTGGGTCTGTAAACTGGCTCAAGTCTGAAAAATGATTGAGGAGCTGAGACTCTATGTATCCTGTTAGACTTCTGTTCACTTGACCTAGAACTCTTCTCTTTTTTTTTTTTTTAAGATTTTATTTATTTATTTGAGAGAGAGAGAATGAGAGAGAGAGCACATGAGAAGGGGGAGGGTCAGAGGGAGAAACAGACTCCCTGCCGAGCAGGGAGCCCGATGCGGGACTCGATCCAGGGACTCCAGGATCATGACCTGAGCCGAAGGCAGTCGCTTAACCAACTGAGCCACCCAGGCGCCCCTAGAACTCTTCTCTTAATGCAGATCAATTAAGAATTTAATAGACAGCTCATCTGTTTCTTTTCTAGAGACACCATGATCAACTGGCCAACACCATGGGTCTCTGCAGGTCAGACTATTCTGATCACTGGTTTGACCCTGCTGTCCATTATAGTAACCGTGTCTACCTTGCATTTAGCAATTCACTGCCCCCATTTGGCCCCTGTCACCCCAGGATCCAACTACTCCCATGGCATTGGGGTTTCCCGATTTGTGTCCTACAGAGAAGAGCAATCACAGAGCTCTTCAAGAATACCGTCCCCCTCACAAATTTGCATGTCCCAGTCATGGTAACAAGAGTGTCCTCTGGACAGCGTGGGAGAGCATGTCTTACATGCTAAATCCACTCTAACATGCCAGTCTCCCCAAGCCCTTGGATGCCTTTCTCTGTAGTATATAGCACTTCTCCATTTCAGTTGCATTTTGTACAAGCCACGTTTGATCCATGTTTCAGCCAACCAAACAAAATGTTTGAGCCCTTTCTAACCCCTCAAGCAGCAACATTAAATTAAGAATCTGTGTAGTGTGCATATACCAACACATTTGGCCTGATTGATCCAACTTTATGTCCTTTCCATTATCCCACACTCTTAAATATCTATTTGTACCTAGGTTTCCCAGCTTTCTGTCTGTATAAACTGGACAAATAATGCAGATCTCTTGCACCTCCTCGTGGATTACACAAACCTCCCCCTTTGGGCCCTGATGAGACTTGAGTCTAGTTCTAGGTCTAGAAGCAAATAAGGGTAGTGGGGGTATGTCCTGAGAGAAATCAGCAGTACCTTGCAAGGCAAGTACCTCAGGGGAGGCCATTGTGGGGTCCTCAGGCAAAGTAGGGTTAATCTTCTCAGACGAGGGTAGAAGGGCTGCTTCTACTCAGAAAGAAGACTCTTCAGATCTTAGAAGTTCAGTGTCCTCATATATGTCCATTCCAAATTTCTGGATCCCATTCCTTTTCAGTCAATTCCCTTACCTTAATAGCAGACACCCTGTAAGGTTGGGAATTCAATTTGTGTTGTAATGTGGCCACTCCCAGGATGAGACTCTGGGTTTGGTTTCCGGCAATATCAGCTCTGTAGCTACAGAGGTTAGGGGTTTCTTTCAGGACAGACATAGAAATTTTCAGGTCGTTTATGCAGCGCTTGAGCTGGGAAATCAAATCCCTGAGTTCATTCTTCCACCCCCCCCTCCACTTTGTCCAGCACAATTAGGAGCAACCTGGCAATCTTATTATACTTGTAAGTTTGACAAAAATTTCTAAGGTGTCAAATACAAGGTCACCCAGAACCATGCCTCTCACAAGCATTTGATTAGGAGTATCCAGTGGTGGTATTTCGCATATCTCTTTTGCCGCATCACCCCATGGACTCCCAGTGTACTCTTTACTATTGGAAATAGAGTCATTAGTGCCTTCAGATCTAATCGGAGTAGGGAACCAATTCTAGAAACCCCATAACCTGCTCAGAAAACTCATTTTTTTTTAAAGATTTTATTTATTTATTTGACAGAGAGATAGACAGAAGAGCACAAGCAGAGGGCGTGGCAGAGGGAGAGGGAGAAGCAGGCTCTGCACTGAGCAGGGAACCCGATGCGGGACTCGATCCCAGGACCCTGAGATCATGACCCGAGCCGAAGGCAGACGCTTAACCATCTGAGCCACCCAGGCGCCCTCAGAAAACTCATTCTTAGTATTCTGTTCCTCTAGTGCCACTTTCAAAATCTGTTATGGTTCTCCAGAGAAATGGAACCAATAAGGTATGGGTATGTACATATACAAAGTACACACACACACACACACACACTATAAATACACACATACACACCTACCTAGAGAAAGACAGAGAGAGAGAATGAATACATATACACGGAGTCCGGGGAAGAGATTTATTTTAAGGAACTGGCTCGCCTGATTGCAGGGACCAACAAGTCTGAAATTTAAAGGGCAGGCCTGCAGGCTGGAAATTCGAGTGAGGTGATGTTGTAATCCTAAATTCGAAATCTGCAGGACAGGCCAGTAGACTGCAGACCCATTCCTTGTTCTCTTTGCCCGCAGCAAACACAACAGATTGTGGTTCTTCACCTGGTGGGGTGACCCAAAACATCATTCTTTTTTTTTTTTTTTTTAAGATTTTGTTTATTTATTTGAGAGACAGCATGTGTGTGCATGCACGCACACGTGCGCATACACAAGAGGGTGGGAGGAACAGAGGCAGAGGGAGAAGCAGGCTCCCCGCTGAGCAGAGAGCCCGATGCGGGGCTCGATCCCAGGACCCCGGGATCATGACCTGAGCCGATGGCAGATGCTTAACTGATTGAGCCACCCAGGCACCCCACGCCCAAACTTCATTCTTAAAGGATCTGGGCCATTAGTAGTTCTGCCTGAATTGGATTGTTATAGTTCCTGCTGACTTTCATCACAGGGCACAGCAGTACTAAGAAATGCCCTAAGGGATTACATGTGTTCCAGACTCTCTCTTCCTTATTTCCATTGTGGGGTAGCAGGCCAATTTCCCCTGACTAGTCAACATCAGTCACCCCAGCCAGCACAGTAACTTCCTTCTTTGCCTTTTGATTCAGAGACATGAGGAGCCCAAAATGTCCACGTGACAGACTTAACTTCCAGTTCAGTAGAATCACTACTGTGTCTCCTGGTGGAAGCGTTGCTCCCTTTGGAACTAAGAGAACAGCAGAGCATAGGGGGCACAGGAACAGGAAACAAATATTTTGCTAGTGGACCAGTAGAGGTGGTAGTGAATGGTGCCACTCCTGCCCCGGGCCAACAGGGTGGGGCCACCACCCTGGTAGGCTTGGAGGACAGAACATTGAGCCAATAAGAATTACTCTCAGGACGCCTGGGTGGCTCAGTAGGTTGAGCCATTCATTGCCTTCGGCTCAGGTCATGATCCCAGAGTCCAGGGATCGAGTCCCACATCAGGCTCCCTACTTGGGGGCAGCCTGCTTGTGCTCTCTCTCTCTCTCTCTGACAAATAAATAAAATCTTAAAAAAAAAAAAAAACAAGAATTACTCTCAAGCCTTAAAATCTAGTGGGCTTTGTCTTGCTAGTTTTTGGACCTTCTTGGGATCTGTGATCCCTTTTTTCATTCCAATTTCTCCCTTTGGAATGGGAATGTCTGTCTTAATGCCTGTCATACCATTGCATTTTGGAAGCTGATGATTTGTCTGCTTTCACAAGTTTGTGTGGAGAGAAGCTGCCCTGAGATGACTCATACTCACATCACACCCATAACCAATTTGGGATTTAGATGATAAGATTTAAGACTTTGAGTTGATGTTTAGATAGATTTTGAATTTAAGACTTGATGCTGGAATGATTAAGACTTTGGGGGATATTGGGATGGGGTTATATATTTTGCACATGGGAAGGACGTGAATTTGGTGGTGGGGGGGTGTCAGAGGGCAGATTTTTTAATGGGTTGAATTGTGTGTCCCCCTGAAAAAAAAATATACGTGGAAATCTGAACCCCCAGTATCCCAGAATGTGACCTTATTTGGACATAGTGTCTTTATAGAGGTAATCAAGTTAAAATGAGTTCATTGGAGTGGGCCCTAATCTAATATGACTGGTGTCCTTATAAAAAAAAGGGAAATTTGGGCATAGAAGTAGATACATATATGGGGCGCCTGGGTGGCTCAGTCAGTTAAGTGTCTGCCTTTGGCTCAGGTCATAATCCCAGGGTCCTGGGATCGAGTCCTGCCTCGGGCTCCCTGGTCAGCGGGGAGCCTGCTCTCCCTCTCCTTCTCTCCCCAGCTTGTGCTCTCTCTCTCTCAAATAAATAAATAAATAAAATCTTTTTAAGAAATAAAAGAAATAGACACATATAAAGGGAAGACGATGTGAAGACACATAGGGAGAAGATGACCATGTGATTGGAGTGATGCATTTACAAGCTAAAGAAACATCAAAGAGGGGCTCCTGGGTAGCTCAGATGGTTAAGCATCTGCCTTCGGCTCAGGTCATGATCCCGTGGTCCTGGGATTGAGCCCCGCATCGGGCTCCCTGCTCTGCAGGAAGCCTGCTTCTCCCTCTCCTGCTCCCCCTGCTTGTGTTCTCTCTCTGGCTATCTCTCTCTCTGTCAGATAAATAAAATCTTTTAAAAAAATCAAAGACTGCCAGCAAACAAGCTAGAAGACTCAAGGAAGGATTCTCCCTTATATCTGCCAGAGAGAGCATGGCCCTACTAACACTTTGATTTCAGACTTGAGGTTCCAGAAGCATGAGACAGTGACTTTTTGCTGTTTTGAGCCACCTAGGTTTTGGTACTTTGTTACAGCTGCCCTAGGAAACAAACACAGAGCCTCTATGAGAGTATTTCCATTCTCAGCTGCTGAGTACTCTGAGCCATCTGAAGTGTATGCTGGTGACGTCCTTGATTGGCCTGAGATCCTTCAGTCCATTAACCTCTGTGATTATTACTCTTTTCCCAGTGAAATGTGGTTACTTTAAAAAAAAAAAAAAAGTCGAAAGCAGTTAGCTGGACCCAATTCTATCATGTCCTATTAACAGGGTATGAAGTTCCCAAACCAGAGGTCATCTTCAAGTTGGAACAAGGAGAGGAGCCATGGATTTTGGAGAGAAAAACCCCACATCAGAGCTGTTCAGGTGAGTGAGTGCAACCTAGGCAGATGGGGGGCATGAAAACACTTTTCATTTCCTAAGAAGCCTATGCCTTTAAAATGCTATTTATTGCTACCTTCTTGGAGGATCTCAACTTTGGAAACTGCTTGAGAAGAGGTAACATTGGCCTCTTAGGTACCAGACTATTCTCTCCCTTTATATCCCTTAGTGTGATCAACTGTCTTTTTTGCCTGGCTTTCCTTTGGGAGAAGTGCTGCAATTCTACACTCAGAATCATATGTCAGGCTTCCGCCCTATAGATCTTGCTTCTTTGGATGTTTTCTCCTTCCATCACATTTTTATCCTTCAGTCCTTAAGCCCCACCCCCAGCGTCAGAGATTCTTAAAATATATACAGTCAGGTTTTAATGGGTTTGCCTTCTTTGAAAACCAGTAGGTTGCCCCACACCTGTTCTTCTGAGGACCTTCTCGCTTTCTTCCTCATTTTCTTCTTAACTCTAAGATAACCAATAAACTCATCGACAACCAGCCTCACCTCCTCTTCTCTTTTCAGATTCCTCACTCCTCTCTATCTCCCCTGTTGCCATGCCTCTCTCCCATCTTCTGACCTTGGGATCACTGTCACTTAGCATTTTTGTCTTTTAAATAAATCAACTGTGTTAAGGTATAATTTATATACAGTAAAATGTATCCATTTGAAGTGCTCCATTTGATGAAAGTCCACACTGGTGTAATCACCACCCCAATCATGATATGGGGAACATTCTGTCTCACAAAAATGAGTCTCCGTGCCCCTTGTAGTCCATGGGCACCACCACTTCGGCCCCAGGCAAACTACTGACAGCTATCAGTATAGTTCTGTCACTATAGATTAGATTTGTCTTTATTAGGGTTTCATATGAGTGGAATCCTACTTTCTACACCCTTTTGGGTCTGGCTTCATTTGTTCAGTATCATGATTCTGTGATTCATCCATGTTACTGAGTATATTGCTAGTTTATTCCTTTTAAACGCTGAAGACTATTCCATGATATGAATAGATTGCAATTTGTTTATCCATATACCTGTTGATGACAGGTGGTTGTTATTTGGTTATTATGAGTACAGCTGTCGTGAACATTCTGGCATGTCTTTGCGTGACCATATGTTTACATTTCCCTTGGGTAAATACCTAGGAGTGGAGTTGGGGGGTCATCTAATTGTATAAGTAAGTGTATACTCGCCTTTCTAAGAAATTGCCAAACTACCTTCCAAAGTGGCTATGTGATTTTACACTCCCAGCAGCAATACACGAGAATTTCTGTCGCTCACATCCTTGCTAACACCTGTTACCATTATTTCTTTAATTTTTGCTATTACAGTGGATGTGTAATGGTATCTCGTTATGATTTTAAGTTGCACTCCTTTGATGAGTAACGATAAGTATCGTTTTGTGTGCTTATTGACCATTTGTACATTTTTGTTTGAAGTGTCTATTCAGATATCTTTCCCGTTTTGTTGTTGTTGTTGTTGTTGTTTTTAAGATTTTATTTATTTATTTGACAGAGACAGCGAGAGAGGGAACACAAGCAGGGGGAGTGGGAGAGGGGGAAGCAGGCTTCCCACTGAGCGGGGAGCCTGATGCAGGGCTCCATCCCAGGACCCTGGGATCATGACCTGAGCCGAAGGCAGATGCTTAACGGCTGAGCCACCCAGGCGCCCCAACCAATTGACTTTATATATGTGAACCTATTTCTGGACTCTTTATTTTGCTCAGTTGATCTATATGTCTTTCTGTTTTAAGGTTTTTCTGTTTCTTAGTTTTTAAGGAGGGCACGTATTGCATGGAACACTGGGTGTTATACGCAAACAATGAATCATGGATCACTACATCAGAAACTAATGATGTAATGTATGGTGACTAACATAACATAATAAAAAAATAAAAAATAAAATAAAATGTTGGTTTTAATATTATTCAGGCATGCTGAGACCAACAGATCCAGAGATGACTACCATTAAAAAGATAATTTGTGGGGCACCTGGGTGGCTCAGTCATTAAATGTCTGCCTCCGGCTCAGGTCATGATCCCAGGGTCCTGGGATCGAGCCCCACATCAGGCTCCCTGCTCCGTGGGAAGCCTGCTTCTCCCTCTCCCGCTCCTCCCCTGCTTGTGTTCCCTCTCTGGCTGTCTCTCTCTCTGTCAAATAAATAAAATCTTTTAAAAAAACAAACAGTGGATCGTGGATCACCACATCAAAAACCAATGATGTATTGTATGGTGACTAACATAACATAATAAAATTTAAAAAAATAAATAAAAATAAAATAAAATAAAAGATGGTTTGTAATTCACAGTCCCCAAGAGGAGTAGACATGCCATACCATGCAAGGCCACAGCAGGACGCACCAGGGTCAGTCAGGAGGCCAAAGTTTTAGGGGAAAGCATGGCTAAGAGCCTTTATTGTCATTTTCATGGGGAAGAATGGGTGAAACAGAGTAAGCAGGCTGGAGAGGTTTAGGATTGGCTAGTTTTGAGTAATTTCAGTGGGGCTCCAGGGGTGTAGGGACTGTCTCTAGTTACCTGGTACCTGGCACTGAGGTGATCAGAGCAGGAGGAGAGCGGCTTGACCTTAACAAAGGAGGAGAGGACGTGGGCTCTGGGTTGGTTGGTTTGCATATGAAAGGTGTGCTTACGGGGAACTAACTCATCTGCCATCTCTAGGAAATAACTAGTACTGAGAGAAGCAGTCTCTCCAGGATGAGGAAGGCACCAGATGGTCTGAGCGTCAACAATACAGAAAATAAGATAAGGAAGATGTGATATATATAAAATGGCATATTATTCAGCCATAAAAAACCCAAAACCTTGCCGTTGGCAACAACATGGATGGAACTAGAGAGTATTATGCTAAGGGGGGGAAGTAAGTCAGTCAGAGAAAGATACCTCATGATTGCACTCATATGTGGAATTTAAGAAACAAATGAACAAATGGAAAAAAGAGAGAGAGAGACAAAACAAGAAACAGACTTTTAACTATAGAGAACAAACTAATGGTTGCCAGAAGGGAGGTGGGGGGATGGGTGAAATAAGTGATGGGAGTTAAGAGCACACTTATGATGAGCACTGAGTAACGTATAGAATTGTGGAATCACTATATCCTACCCCTGAAATGAATATAACACTGTATGTTAACTATACTGGAATTAAAATTAAAAACTTTAAAAAATAGAGAAAATATAGTTAATATACTGTCCTTTTGGCAAACTGACCTTTTCTTTATCACTGTAGCTTCTGTAATGAGTCTTGAAATCAGGTAGGATAAGTTCTCCAACTTTGCCTTTTTTTAAAATTACTTTGGCTCTTCTAGGTCATTTGCATTTCTATATAAAATTTATAAGCAGTTTGCACTTTTTTTGAAAAAGCCTGCTGGGGTTTTGTTTGGAGTTGAGTTCACTCTATAGATCAATATCAGGAGAATCGATATCTTCACAATATTGGGCCTTCTAATCCACGAGCATGGCATATTTTCTGTATTTATTTAGATGTTTGATTTCTTTCAGCCTCAGTGTAGAAGTCTTCTGCATCCTTCATTAAATTTATCCCTAAATATTTGACGCTCTTTGACAGTATTGTAAATGACATTGTTTTTTTAAATTTATTTCAGATTATTCATTGCTAGTATAAATTGCTCGTGATTGATTTTTGTACATTGACTTTGTATCCTGAGGCATTTGTACATCCACCTATTAGTTTTCTTGTAGGTTCTTTGAGGTTTTGCATGTAAGTAATCATTATCACGTTAAAGACACTTTTTCCTTTGCAATTCCATGCTTTTTATTTCTTTTCCTTTTCTTACTTCACTAACACCTTCAGTATGATGTTGAATAGAAGTGGTGAGTGTGGGCATGCTTGCCTTGTTCCCAATATTAGGGATAAAAAATGCATAGCATTATGTGTGATATTTTTTGAAGTTGCCCTTTATCAGGTTATAGAAGTTCTTTTTTAATCCTAGCTTGATGAAGAGGTTTATTTTTAAATCATGGTTATGTGTTGAATTTTGTCAAATCCTTTTTCTTCATCTTATTAGAGTAATCCTATGAGTTGTTGCTTTTATTTTGTTTATATATGAGTTTATGTGTTGATTTTCAAATGTTAAATTAACCTTGTATTTCTGAGATAAAATACTAGTTGATTATGATATATAACCCTTATTATATATTGTTGGATTATATTTACTGATATTTTGTTTGAAAGTATTTGCATTTTTCATGCGTGATATTGGTTGTAGTTTTCTTTTTCTGCAATGTCTTTGTCAGGTTTTGGTATTAGGATTATGCTGGCCATATAAATGAGTTGTGAAGTGTTCCCTTTTCTGTTTTCTGAAATAGTTTGTGTAAGATTGTTATTTCTTCTTTTACTGTTTGATGGAATTCACCAGTGAAACCATCTGGGCCTGGAATTTTCTTGATGGGGAAGTTGTAATAACAAATTCAATTTCTGTCATAGACGTAGGGTGGATTATTCAGATTTTCTCTTTCATCTTTTGTCAGAGATAGTAAGTTGTATTTTTCAAGGAATTTGTCTATTTACGTTGTCTAATTCTGTTGTAGTCTGAGAATACACTGTTGTGATTTCTGTGAATGGTCTGTCTAGGGGAATATTCCATGTGTCTCTGAAGAAAATGTATATTCAGCTATTGATGGGTGTTGTGTTCTGTAGTGTATAAATCAAGTTGGTTGCATGTTGTTGAAATCTATTGCTTTACTGAATTGTGTTCTACTTGTTCAATCAGTTATTTGTAATTGTAGGGGATAAAAATTGACAAAGAGATTTTAAAGTTTTTATGGATATGAAAAGGCTCTAGAATAGCCAACGTAGTCTTGAAAAAGGAGAAAAAGTGTTAAGATTTACTGTAAAGCTACAACAATCCAGATAGTGTGGTTTTGATATAAGGACAAACAGATATATAAATGGAATAGAAGAGAGAGTCCAAAAATAGACCCACACATATATGGACAACTGAGTTTTGACAAGGGTACAGATACAATTCAGTGGGGGAAAGGAATTTTGGTTTTGAACAAATTGTGCTGGGACAAATGGATATCAGTACTGGAGGAAAAATGCCCTTGACCCATACATACCTCACATCATATATAAATATAACTGAGTTTAATATGATTGAATTGTTTCTATTAGACCAACCTATCTAACAGATATAAACTGTTAACTATGAAAAATACACTTTCAAAACTACTGAAAGAAAGACAAATGCCACATGATTTCACTCATATGTGGAATTTAAGAAAACAGATGAACATATGGAAAGGGGGGACAAAAGAGAGTGAGCAAATCATAAGAGACTTTCAACCATAGAGAACAAACTGAGGGTTGATGGAGGGAGGTGTGTGGGGGATGGGTAAATGGGTGATGGGTATCAAGGAGGGCGCTTGTTATGATGAGCACTGGGTGTTGTATATAAGTGATCTATCACTAAATTCTGCTCCTGAAACCAATATTACACTATATGTTAACTAACTGGAATTTAAATAAAAATTGGGGGAAAAAAAAACTACTGAAGAGACTGGATAGTGACCAAAGGAACATTTTTCTGGGTCATCTTATATTGAGTAATTTTGGATTGTTATCCCAAATATTATCAGGGTTATGTTTTAGTAACACCATTTTCTGTTACATGCTCCCGTGTTTTTGTCACAGTAGGCAGTTAAGTAGGTTAGACTCAACCTGGAGATGCTATCTCACCTATGGTGGGTAGCAACTTAGATCTCTGGTCAAACTTGTTCTAACTTCTAACTCTTCAAAACCTGCCTGCTTTTGTTCACTCTACCAGCACATGTTTTGTTTTGTTTTTCTAGAGAATATGGTTACTGTCTGATTAAGGACTTTTTTTTAGGAGCTTCTCCATACTAGAGGTGGAACTCTTACAACTGATTCTTGTACATTGATCCTGTATTCTGAAACCTTGCTAAATTCACGTATTAATTCTAGTGAGTATTTTTGTAAAGTCCTTAAAATTTTTTTTGCATAAATTACCATGTCTTTTTATCATTTCCTTTATCGTCTGCATGCCCTTTATTTTTATTTTATCTCGAGGGCAAAAGCTTTCAGTCTTTCAGCACTGAGTATATTAGCTGTGGTCTTCCTTAGATGTCCTTTATTAATTTGTAGCAATTTCTTTCTATTCCTAGTTTGATGAAAGTCTTTAACATGAATGGATATTAGACTTTCCAGATGCTTTTTGGCATTTATTGTGATGAACATTTTATTCTGCTGATATGGTGAATTTCACAGATTTTCAGATTCTAAACTGACTTTGCCTTACTGGGGATAAACCTTACTTGATCATGATTATTATCTTCTTTATGTATTTCTTGAATCAGTTTGCTAATATTTGGTAAGGATTTTTGTCTCTATGTTTAAATGAGGTATTAGTCTTTAGTTTGGGGGGATATTTTGCTTATAATATCTTTGATTTTAGTATCATGTTAATGCTAGCCTCATAAAATGAGCTGGGAAATCTCATGCCTGCTCTATTTGCTGAAAGAGTTTGTGTAAAATTGCTATATTTGCTAGGATTTTTTAATGTTCACTCCTCTGTTTTGTGATTTTTATGTAAGATTGCTTTAAACTTTATGATTTTTATTTAAATATATGGTGAAATATACCAGTGAACTCATAATGGGTCTGAAGTTTTCCTTGTGAGATTACCTTTAATTTCAAATTCAGTGTCTTTAATAGATATGGAAATATTCAGATTTTCAGTTTCTTCTTGTATTGATTTCTTTGAGTTTATACATTTTATCTATGTTATCAAATTTTTGGCATGTGGTTGTTTCATAATATTCCTGTACCATTGTTTTAGTGTCTGTAGTATCTTCCACAATGTACCCTTTCTCTGAAATTGATAAAACTTCAGTTCAACAGGAATATATTAAAAATCTATATTTTTATGCACTTAATAACATAGCTTCAAAATATATAAACTAAACATTGACAATGCTGAGAGATAGACAAAATGCATAATCATAGTCGAAGATTTTAACATACCTATCTCTATAACTGATTTTTGTCTTTACAGACATAAGAATCTTTAAAGATATAGATTTGAGGGCCACCTAGGTGGCTCAGTCGGTTGAGCATCCAAGTTTTGATTTTGGCTCAGGTCATGGTCTCAGGGTTGTGGGATTGAGCCCCACGTTGGGCTCTGCACTCAGTCCGAAGTCTGCTTGAGATTCTCTCTCTCTCTCCCTCTGCCTTTCCCCCTCCCACACATGCTCTCTCTCTAAAATAAATAAATAAATCTTAAAAAAAGATTTGAACATGATAAACCAATGTGACCTAATGGACATACCACAGGTCACTACATTCCACAACTGTAGAATATACATTTTTTTCAAGTGCATATGGCACACTGAGCAAAATAGACCTGATTTTAGGGTATAAGGCTAATTGCAACAGATTTCAAAGGATTGAAATTGTGTGTTAAATGTTCTCTAATTACTGTTGAAATAATTAAAACTGAACAGAGAGACAACCAGAAAATATCCAAATGTTTGGAAAGTAAGCAACACACATGCAAATATCCCATAAGTCAAAGAAGAAACCACAATGGAATTAGAAAATATTTTGAGCAGAATGATAATGAAAATATGTCACATCAGAACTTGTGGGATGCAACTGAAGCACTACTCAGATAGAAATGTATTGATTTATACATACCTACCAGAAAATTGGAAAGTTTAAAAATTACTGATCTAAGTTTGCAACTCAAGACATAAAATAATGAAAACTAACAAGGCCAGAAGTTGGTTCTTTGAAAAGGTTAATACAATTGATAAATCTCTAACAAGACTAATCAAGAAAAAGAAAGAGAAAACATAGATTATTAATGCCATGCATGAAAAAAGAAACATTACAAATCCTACAGATATTAAAAGGATATTAAAAAGATATTATTACCAACTGTATGCCAGTAAATTTGGTAATTGAGATTAAATGGACACAGTCCTAAAAGAACACAAATTACAAGAAATACCACAAAAAGAAAGAAAAAAATCTTAGGGGCACCTGGGTGGCTTAGTTGTTAAGCGTCTGCCTTTGGCTCAGGTCATGATCCCAGGGTCTGGGGATCGAGCCCCGTATCAGGCTCCCTGCTCTGTGGGAAGCCTGCTTCTCCCACTCCCCCTGCTTGTGTTCCCTCTCTCACTGTGTCTCTCTCTGTCAAATAAATAAATAAAATCTTTTTTTTTTTAAAAGAAAAAACCTTAGTAGTTTTTTTATCTATTGAAAATATTAATTTATTATAGCCTGGGTGGCTCAGTTGGTTGAGCATCTGCCTTCAGCTCATGTCGTGATCCTGGCATCCTAGGATCAAGCCCCTCATCGGGCTCCCTGCTCAGCGAGGAGCCTGCTTCTCCCTCTCCCTCTGCCGCTCCCCCTGCCTGTGCTCTCTCATTCTCACTCTCTCTCAAATAAATAAATAAATAAATAAATAAATAAATAAATAAATAAAATCTTTTAAAAAAAGAAAATATTAATTTATAATTTAAAATCTTTCTGCAGGGGCACCTGGGTGGTTCAGTCAGTTAAGTGTCCGACTCTCGGTTTCCATTCGGGTCCTGATCATAGGGTCAAGGGATCAAGCCCCACGTCAGGCTCCACACTCAGAGCAGTCTGTTTGAGATTCTCTTTCTCTCTTCCTCTGCCTCTGCCCCTCCCCCTGCACGCGCACTCGCACTCTGTCTCTCTCTCTCTCTCATAATTAAATAAATAAAATCTTTAAAATAAAATAAAATTTTTCTACAAACAAGCTCCCAGCCCACATGGCTTCATTGGTGAATTCTTCCTGTTATTTAAGAAATAAGGGCCACCTGGATGGCTCAGTCGTTAAGAGTCTGCCTGGGCTCAGGTCATGATCCCAGGGTCCTGGGATCGAGCCCCGCATCGGGCTCCCTGCTCAGTGGGAAGCCTGCTTCTCCCTCTCCCATTCCCTCTGTTGTGTTCCCTCTCTCGCCGTGTCTCTCTGTGTCAAATAAATAAATAAAATCTTTTAAAAAAATAAAGAAGAAATAATACCAATATTATTCAAGTTCTTTTGGAGACAAAAAAGAGAGAGAGAACACTTCCCATCTCATTTGATAGTAAGTGGAACTGTATTAGAATGAAGAATTACACTTCTTCAAAAAATATTAAGAAAGTGAATAGGAAGCCACTAACTGGGAGAAGATCATTGCAATACATAGATTTGATAAATGACTTCTATTCAGAATATATAAAGAACTCTTAGAAATCAAAAAGAGAAAGTCAGACAACCGAGTAGTAAAAGAAATGGGTAAGAGACATGAACAGGTACTTTATTTTATTTTATTTTTTAATTTTTTTTAAAGATTTTATTTATTTATTTGATAGAGAGAGATAGCGAAAGAGGGAACACAAGCAGGGGGAGTGGGAGAAGGAGAAGCAGGCTTCCCGCTGAGCAGGGAGGCCGATGCAGGGCTCGATCCCAGAACCCTGGGACCATGACCCGAGCTGAAGGCAGATGCCCAGTGACTGAGCCACCCAGGCGCCCCTGAACAGGTACTTTTAAAAAGAGGTATCCAAATAAATGGTCATTACGTATATGAAAAGGTGCTGTATATCACTACTTACCCAGGAAATGAAAATTAAACCACAATGGGACAACCCTACACAGATACATACACACAAAAGAATGGATACAATTAGAAAGACTTACAATATCAAGTGTTAATGAGTATTTGGAGCAACTGGAATTTACATACATTGATGGTAGGAATGTAAATACTTTCAACCACTTTGGGAAACAGGCAGTACCTATTGATGCTAAATGTACAGCTATCCTGTATCCCAGAAATGCCACTCCTAGGCATTTACTTAAGAGAAATGAATATATATGTCCACTAAAAGAAATGTACAGAATGTTCATATCAGCATTAGCATAATTGCCAAAAACATGAAACACCCCAAGTGTCCATCAACAGGAGAATGGATGAATGTTGTGCTATTTTCTTACAATATGATAATACACAGCAATGAAAAAGAAAGAGCTACTGACACACACAAGAACTTGGATGAATCTCAAAAAAATTATTGAACAGAAAAGCCACATATGCAGATGAATACATGCTATATATATAGCTCAACTTATATAAAGTTCAAGGACAAGAAAAACTAATCTCTGGTGATAAATGATAAGTGATCAGAGTGGTGGTTATCTCTGAGAGTCAGTGATTGGGAAGAGCTGCAAGGGAACTTTCTGGGACAATTAAAATGTTTTATATTTTCACCTAGGTGGTGGTTACATGGGTATATACATATAAAAAAATCATTGAGCTCTACAGTTAAGATCTGCATTTTACTATGTAGAAATTATACCTCCATTTTTTAAAAACAAAGAATTTCTTAAACACATCATCTTATGAGCCTATGAGATTGTTCCTTGGGAATATTTATATAGAAATGGTATTACTTGGGGCGCCTGGGTGGCTCAGTTGGTTAAGTGACTGCCTTTGGCTCAGGTCATGATCCTGGAGTCCCGGGATCGAGTCCCGCATCGGGCTCCCTGCTCAGCAGGGAGTCTGCTTCTCCCTCTGACCCTCCCCCCCTCTCATGTGCTCTCTCTCTCTCTCAAATAAATAAATAAAATCTTTAAAAAAAAAAAAAGAAATGGTATTACTTGATCATTGGGATATACATGCAGTACACAAGTGCCCATTTCATTATATCTATGTCAACACTTGGAATTATCCGTATTTCTTATTTTGTGGCCCATCTAATGAATATAAAGTGGTATTGTTTCTTGCTTTCTTTTTTTTTTAAGATTTTATTTATTTGTTTGAGAGAGTGTGAGAGAGAGAGCACGAGAGAGAGAGCATAAGAAAGAGAGCACGAGTGGGGGGGCAGCGGGAGAAGCAGACTCCCCATTGAGCAGGGAGCCCAATGTGGGGCTTGATCCCAGGACCCTGAGATCATGACCTGAGCTGAAGGCAGACCCTTAACTGATTGAGCCACCTGGGTGCCCCATTTCTTGCTCTTTCTAATATCAGTTATCCATTTGGGTTTCCCCTTCTGTGAATTGCTTGTTCCTATTATTTTATCTTTTCTAACTATATAGTTTTTTTTTCTCCTTGATTTGCACCTAATTTGCTCATTTCCTTTTCCATAGAGGCTTTACCCCCACTGAGATGCCCCTGGTTATGGGTGTTATTTACTATCTTCTGGATATTTGTTTCTATAGTAATTAACTCAAGAGTCTTCCGTTCTGAACGCTTAAGCTTTTTATTTGTATTCTGATGACTTCTATATTGACACCACTAGTTGCTATATTGTAACTGGATTCTAGTACCACATTTACCTGCATATTAGACAATTACCATAGAATATTCTACTTTATTCATCCTTACTTAGTATGTGAAGAATTGGCATCATCATTGCCCAAATCAGGAATCCGCATGTTACAAATTTTGTCAGATTCTCCTGTTTCTTGTTTCTTCCCTCTTAGTTATCTTCTCTTACTAATTACTCTGCAATTCCCTTTTTTTTTTTTTGAAGAATACTATTCAGATATGCTCTCATCTTAATTCCTAGTAGCATCACCCAAAAGCAGATCTGTATTTTCTTATGCTTGGATTATCTATAGTTCCTAATGAGATTTGCAGATCCTGTTCTTCTGTCTAGTTCATCCTAAATGCTCCTGATAGATTTCATTACCTAAAACATTGCATTTACCTTTGTCATTGGCTTTATGAAGTAAACTTATAATTATTCCATATTATATAACACATGACCAGTGTGGCCCATGTATTTCCAGTTCAAGTTGTATCCGTACAGTTCCTTATTAATTCATGTGTTCCTCACATTTTCACCTTGTCTTTAATGCCTACCATAGATGAAGTTCGTCTCTGCATCTAGGATCTGTATTATCTTGTGTTCTGCCTATCCAGGTAATAGATACTTCCATTTTGTTTCATTTCAGGTTATCATCTATTCCATGAAATGGCAAATTTATTGCCCTTCTCCATTTCTGTTCCCCTGCCTCTCAGATGCTTCTGCCCCTAGTAATTTTTGAAAGTCCCTGAAAGTAAGGGCGTCTATCTTATTTTCAGTGTTTGAACACTAAGCATGAAGGAAATACTTAACAATATTAACTCACTGAATTTGTGGGGGATAAGAATATAAGAGGATTTTGGGGCGCCTGGGTGGCTCAGTCGTTGAGCGTCTGCCTTCGGCTCGGGTCATGATCCCGGGGTCCTGGGATCGAGCCCCGCATCGGGCTCTCCGCTTAGCAGGAAGCCTGCTTCTCCCTCTGCCTCTCCCCCTGCTTGTGATCCCTCTCTCGCTGTGTCTCTCTGTCAAATAAATAGATAAAATCTTTATTTTTTTTTTAAGATTTTTTTTTTATTTATTTATTTGACAGAGAGAGACACAGCAAGAGAGGGAACACAAGCAGGGGGAGTGGGAGAGGGAGAAGCAGGCTTCCAGCTGAGCAGGGAGCCCGATGCGGGGCTCGATCCCAGGACCTTGGGATCATGACCTGAGCCGAAGGCAGACGCCCAACGACTGAGCCACCCAGGCGCCCCATAGATAAAATCTTTAAAAAAAAAAAAAAAGAATATAAGAGGATTTTGCTATATTTCAGAGGGATTTTTAAAAACTCTACTGAGAAATTTCAGCAGAACATAGATTATAATTGGAAAGTAAAGACAGTGGCATCAAATAATAAAAGTTTACTGCTTGTGCATTGTATTTCTATTATGATATAAATCTATTAAAATGATTAGCAAAATGAATAGCACAGAAGGTGTCTGCTTTTGAAATTTAGGGGAAAAAGTCTCAGTAGCAATATGATCAGATTAATTTTCAAAGTAAAAGGCTCAAACTGCTTAATGAAGCATAAATATGTTTTTTAAATGGCACAAAAGAAAATGCTAAGAAGGCTAAATGGAGGAAGAGGGCATGAACGTGTCTTTTGATTTGAGAATAAATGGGACTTTTGGAGGCATTTTTGTGAGTGGCAAATAGAATGCAAGCTTGCACACACAGCTGTTATCTAGACTGTTGACTCTCCATTTATGTACTGTTCCTTGAATCTGTGGGCTCAGGAAAGGTGTAGAGAAGCCTATTATTGCAAGAGCAGAGTTTTTACAATGAAAATTGGTATTGGTGATCTAAACATTGTCCAATACAGCAGGGGTTTAGAAGTTAACTTAATTATTTATAAGTTATACTTTCTATAGGTATATTTATAAGTTAAAGTGAAAAGCAGTGGGCGCCTGGGTGGCTCAGTTGGTTAAGCGACTGCCTTCGGCTCGGGTCATGATCCTGGAGTCCCTGGATCGAGTCCCGCATCGGGCTCCCTGCTCGGCAGGGAGTCTGCTTCTCCCTCTGACCCTCCCCACTCTCATGTGCTCTCTCTCATTCTCTCTCTCTCAAATAAATAAATAAAATCTTAAAAAAAAAAAAGTGAAAAGCAGAACCACTTCTGAAACCATGCCTAAGAATCCAGTGCTTAATATCTACAGAATAAATTAAAGCCAAGTACGTGAGAATAAAAATGCAACTTAAGAGTAAGAGGCTGAGATTTTGGATGGGATATATATCCAGAATAAAGTATCAAAGCGACCAACAGGGGAAAACTGGGTTTGATGACTCACAGCATTCTCACTATCTAAAATCTCTTGCTGGGGCGCCTGGGTGGCTTAGTCGGTGAAGCGTCTGCCTTCGGCTCAGGTCATGATCCCAGGGTCCTGGGATTGAGTCCCGCATAGGGCTCCTTGCTCAGCAGGGAGCATGCTTCTCCCTCTCCTTCTGCCTGCCACTCCCCCTGCTTGTGTGCACTCTCTCTCTCTCAAATAAATAAAATCTGTTTTAAAAATAAAATAAAATCTCTTGCTGATGAAATTATGTATATTTTTTCCATTTTAAAATTATCGAGAATCTATGTCTCATGCATTATACTGGTAATGGAAACATCTGTGATTCCCACTCTGGGTGAAAATAGTGTATTAATTATGTTAGAGCTTATTTGCAGTAACAGATTATAAGATCTAGTGACTTAAATGCTAAAGAATTTTACTTCTCTCTTATATAAAGTTTCTAATATCACAGGTCTTTGGAAAACCTCATTGCTCACGTTTATTCCAGAATCCAGGTTCCTTCCATTACATAACCCCATCATCTCTTGGGTTTTTGTTTTTTTTTTCTGCGGCATCTGCATGTTTGTATCTGTGTTATTGCCAAGTCCAGATTTTAGTAAGCAAGAAGGTAGAAGAGGGTATTGAGAAAACATGCCTACTGTCTCAATGCTCTGGCTTGAAAGTGGCACCCATCATTTTCTCTCACATTCTGTTGATGAGAACATTGTCACATGGCCATACCAATTTTCAGAGGAGGCTGAGAAATGTTATATGACTGGACAGCCATATGCCTGAGCACTACTCTGTTAATGCAAAAGAATGATGAAACAGATTCTAGTGGACAGCTTTCAACCTACCACAGATAGCTTGTCTTCTCTCTGATTTTATGCTTCTTGTTAGATGTATATATTTTTAGGGCCAAGAAAACAATTATACCTAGATGGAGAGTTGGAGTATAGATATCTCTGTTTATTGTTTGTATAGGACAGGATGGCTATGACTACAGTATTTTTCCTATAGGCATGAATAAATTAGTTTTTTCTTGGTTTTATTGAGATATAATTGACATACATCTCTGTATAAGTTTAAGGTGTACTGCATAATGACTTAACTTAAATACATTGTGAAATGACTACCACAATAAGCCTAGTTAAAATCCATCTCATAAAGATACCGAAAAAACAAAAAGTATTTTTTCCTTGTAATGAGAACTTTTAGAATCTACTATGTTAGCAAATTAAATTGGTTTTTTGATCATATTGATTTGGTATTGTTGCTAACAAGCAAAATGGAGCGAGGGTAGTGAGGATTTAGAATCAATGGAGGACTGGGTGTTATACGAAAACAATGAATCGTGGATCACTACATCAAAAACTAATGATGGATTGTATGGTGACTAACATAACATAATAAAATTTAAATAAAAGCTAATGTGAGGGGCGCCTGGGTGGCTCAGTCGTTAAGCATCTGCCTTCGGCTCAGGTCATGGTCCCAGGGTCCTGGGATCGAGCCCCGCATCGGGCTCCCTGCTCCGCGGGGAGCCTGCTTCTCCCTCTCCCACTCCCCCTGCTTGTGTTCCTGCTCTCGCTGTGTCTCTCTCTCTCTCAAATAAATAAATAAAATCTTTAAAAAAAAAAAAAAGCTAATGTGAACTTAGACTCTGAATCACCCCCTTCAAACCTAGTCTCTCCACAGATATTTTCCCTTAAAACCTTTGTCTTTTTCATCTTCAATCCCCCCTACTTTATATCTTTATATCCACCCTACTTTATATCCTACCAAAATAGAACTAGATTGCTTATGTTGAACTCCAGTCTTCAACACTTAATAACTATGTTTTAGGGCAAATTATATAAATAACCATTCTGAGCTTCACTTTCCTTATCTATAATAGGTAGATAGTCATAGATAATACCTCAAAGGTATTGAAAGGATTGAGTAGGGGTGTGTGTGTGTGTGTGTGTGTGTGTGTGTGTGTGAGAATACATATATATACATACACATATGTATGTATACATATATGTATATATATTTCTTAGAGCAATGCCTGGAACATCATAGATATTATGCAGGAACTTGGCACATGATAAATGCTGTATGTGTATCTCTTGTCATCATTGTGGCCATCATCATCATATTTACTGGTTTCCCCCTGTGTTCAATTTGGATTAGCTTATATGTAACTTTTAATCCTCTGTTATCTATTCTTTGTGTCAATTTTACTTTTTCTTTCTCTTTTTAGATGGGAGGTTTGGGATTAAGACCTCACAAAAAAGAATTTCTGGAAAAGCTTCATTTCATAGTGAAATGGAGAGTGAAGATACAAGAGATGATTCATTGTATTCCATTTTAGAAGAACTGTGGCAAGATTCTGAACAGATAAAAAGATATCAGGAAAAACAGAGCAAACCTCTGAGTCATGCTGCTTTCATCAGTAAGAAAGTACTGAATACAGAGTGGGATTTTGAATATAAAGACAGTGGAAAATTTGTTCATCCAAGCCCAAATCATATTCCTTCACAGAAAAGACCCCATAAATGTGACTCATTTGGGAAGAGTTTTAGGCATAATTTGGACATACATATTCCTGGTAAAAACAATGCAACAAAGAACTTTGATAAAAATACTGGACATGGTCAAGTTTTCACCCAGAGCTCTTCTTATACTAACCATGAAAGTACTCATACAGGAGTGCAATTCTGTGAAAGTAATCAGTGTGGAAAAGTCCTCGGTCTCAAACAAGCATTTAGTCACCATCTGAAACTTCCTGTTGGGAAGAAAGCAGATATGTGTTCTGAATTTGGGAAGATACTCACCCAGAAGTCACACCTCTTTGCATCTCAGAGAATCCACACTATGGAAAAACCTCATGAACTTAGCAAATGTGTAGATGTGTTTACACAGAAGCCACTACTCAGTATATATCTGAGAGTTCATAGAGATGAAAAACTGTATATATGTACTGAATGTGGGAAGGCATTCATCCAGAATTCAGAATTAATTGTGCATAAGAAAACTCATACTAGAGAAAAACCCTATAAATGCAATGAATGTGGAAAATCATTTTTCCAGGTGTCCTCTCTACTTAGGCATCAGACAACTCACACTGGAGAAAAACTCTATGAATGCAGTGAATGTGGGAAAGGCTTCTCCCTGAACTCAGCCCTCAATGTACATCAGAAAATTCATACTGGAGAGAGACACCACAAATGCGGTGAGTGTGGGAAAGCCTTTACCCAAAAATCAACACTCAGGATGCATCAGAGAATTCATACAGGGGAGAGATCTTACATATGTACTGAATGTGGGCAGGCCTTCATCCAGAAGGCACACTTGATTGCCCATCAAAGAATCCATACTGGAGAGAAGCCTTATGAATGCAGTGACTGTGGGAAATCTTTCCCTTCTAAGTCACAACTCCAGATGCATAAGCGAATTCACACAGGAGAGAAACCCTATATATGCACTGAATGTGGGAAGGCCTTTACCAACAGGTCAAATCTCAATACTCACCAGAAATCTCATACTGGAGAGAAGTCTTATATATGTGCTGAATGTGGAAAGGCCTTCACTGACAGGTCAAATTTCAATAAACACCAGACAATTCATACCGGAGAGAAACCCTATGTTTGTGCTGATTGTGGGAGGGCCTTCATCCAGAAGTCAGAGTTAATTACACATCAGAGAATTCATACTACAGAGAAGCCTTATAAATGTCCTGAGTGTGAGAAATCCTTCTCCAAGAAACCACATCTCAAAGTACATCAGCGAATTCACACAGGAGAGAAACCATACATGTGTGCAGAATGTGGGAAGGCCTTCACTGACAGGTCAAATTTCAATAAACACCAGACAATTCATACTGGAGATAAACCCTATAAATGCAGTGACTGTGGAAAGGGCTTCACTCAGAAATCGGTCCTGAGTATGCATCGCAATATTCATACATGAAAGTAACCCTTTTTCTTACAAGTGAGAAAGCCTTATCACAGAAGTCAGGTCCAAGTGTGTGTCATAAAATCCATCCAAGACAGATCCTATATGAATACACTGCATGATAAAAAGCATCCATCAGCCTCTCTCCCTGAGATAAGAAAAATTATTCAAAAGAGACCCTCTAAGAATGCATTGAATAAAAGGGACTTTTCATATTTGCATGGCCTCACAAAATATAATAGAATTCATACTGGGAAAAATGCTATCAGTTTGATGCATTCAGAAAAGCCTCCCTATAGAAAGTATTATAAGGCAAATTGTTACCAAATTCTTTATAGATGGAGTGAGCAAAAGTATGTAAATGACAGTCATGTTTACTGTGTCATATTAAGCAAGGTAAAGTGGCAACAAAATGAAAGGAAGAACAACAAAATAATGTATTTGATGTGTAGACCTACTCTCAGTTCTGTAGGGTGTTTGTGACAGAACACATTACACAACAGGAGGAATCATTGAATTGAAATTCTTTTTGGAATTTAATATAATTGTGTCTGTCCAATATCTTTCCTATTGAATCCTCCTGTGAATCCACAGTTTTAAAGTCATTATGGTTTTATATATACACACATCTGCAGATATAATCTCACTTGAACACATAAATATAATCCTATAATTCATGCTGGTTTCCACGACACTGTTTATCTTCTTTCCTTGTGGTGCAATGCAAAATAGCCACAGACCTCTCCCATCCTTTGCTATGTTACTTTTTTTCTTTTTCTTTGATTAAGAGGTAGAGCTCTCTCTACTCCTTGACTCTGAGCTTGGCCATGTGATTTGCTTTGGCCAATGTACATTAGCAAAGAGATTCAAGAGGCTGGAGAAAAATCTGCCTTGAGCCTTATCTTCTCTTGCTGCTCTCTGGAATTCTGAGAACTTCATGTGAGGAAACTCAAGAGTCTTCTGCTGGGGGATGAGAAACCACACGGAACAGAGATGGGCCAGCACAGATGAGTCCTCTTAGAACAACTGCCAGGCAGGAGAGTGAGACCTTCCTCAACCTCCAGCCCCTGCCAAACTGGCCCACACCGAAAGAGCTATACCAGTTACCCCAGCCAACCTGAAGAATTATGAGATACATAAAATGATTATTGTTTTAAGCTACTAAGACCTAAAAGGGTATACTCGTCGGCAGGGGAGTGTGTGGGGGGGGAGGGTGGATTATACAAAACATAAGACGTGGCATTAGCTCTGGGCCTGGTGGCAGGTGGAGACTGGAAACAATAAGGAAAACTGTTAAGAAAGGCTGGAAAAGATGGCAGCTCATGTTATTTACTAGGGAAAAGAATAGCAAAACAGCATGCTCTGTGAGAAGATAGAGAATATACCAAATAAGCTTGTGGAGAATGTTGGAAATATCAATTTGCTTCTTTTTAGCTGCATACGGTGAGGTACCAAAAGAGAGATGAACTAAGGAAATAACTGTTCCATTTACAAGCAGAATTCAGAAGAAATACCAAAAAAGCCAGGACTTGCTGGGTTGGAAAATAACTATTTCTCACACATCTCCAAGTCTCTCCAGCCATCAAAATATTCTCACGGTGAAAAATGGTCTCAGGGTAGAGATCAAATCATGGATGCGGCTATAACACCTTTTGTTAAAATGTGTGAAATATTTAAGTTGGTGTTTGGGAGACTCTCTCAGCTAAACCAAAAGGCTTCTAAAAACTTCATGACATTGTCCAATAGCCTGAGACATTGCTAAAGTAGAGAGGGGCCTGTTGTAAAAAGAATTGTCAATGTGGCATTTGGGGCATGGACTAAATACAAACAAGATTCACAGAACACCTATAAAGTCTCTAATAGAGTTTTACTACCTCCGGGTTGGACTTAAAGGAATTGAAACAGTCCAAAATGAAAAGCAGCCTTGGACTACCTTCTCTAACTTCTATGAACATGAAGCAAACAGAGAAAGTTACTCAGCTGCCATTTCTTATGGGAAAAGAAGGATGTCTCAGAGAGAAGACCCAAGAACAATATATTAAAATGGACTGGGAAGCTATTCCCAGGTTGAACTGTGACCCAGTCAAGAAACATCTGCCCCTGGAGCAGGGAGACCTGACAACATTTGTTCTGTGCGACTTCAGAGTTGTTATGGAACAGTGACTAAGATGTGCCTCTTGTTCCTCCCTTCTTTTAAATGAGAGTATCTACTGCAGTTCACAGTCCCTGTCTCACCAGTGTGTGTGTGTGTGTGTGTGTGTGTGTGTGTGTGTATGGGGGGGTGATGGTCATATAACTTGTCATTTAGCTCACAGGTCGCTGGATCAAGAACCTAAGAAATTGCGCCCAAGGAGCTTCAGCCACATCTGAACCTGATACAGAAGACCTGAGGTCCTGGATTTGAGCCTGATGCCCTAATTTGGGATGAGACATTTGGAGGTCTTGGAATGAGGGTGAACATATTTTGCATGGTGTGGTAACATAAATAATTAATGACCAGAAGATAGATTGTGTTAGATAGAAAAATGTTACAAATTTCTACCCTCTCTATATGTGTGTCCCTTTTCAATATTTTGCTTTGTGTTTCAGGTGGGGTAATTTCTATTAACCTATCTTCAGGTTCACGAATTTTAACCCCTACCCTGTTCAATCTGTTTAACCACTACTTCTGTTAGGGCTACTGATGAACCCATTAAAGGCATTCTTCATCTCAGTTATGTTTTCTTTATTTCTAGTATTTCCATTTGACTCTTACAGTTTTCATTTTTCTGCTGAAATTCCCCATCTGTTCATACCTGTTGTTCACATTTCCCACCATCCTTTCTAACACATTAATCATTGTTAATTTCAATTCCCTACTTGATAATACTAACAACTGGGTCAGCTGAGTCTGGATTTTTTTATTGCTCTGTCTCTTAATGGTGGACTGTTTATTCTTGCTGTTTTGCATCTAATAATTTTTGGCTGAATGTCAGACGTTGTATGGAGGAGAGTAGAAACTGAGGTAAATAATATTTATTCCTGGAAATAGTTATGACTGCTCTTCTGATAAATCATTAAGGGGGGAGGGGGTGAGTCCATCTAGTCAGAATTTGGGCTGGGTTTAGGTTTTGTTGTTGCTGTGGTACTTACATTGTACCATAGACTTCAAATTTCTCAAATATTACCTTGGGCTTAGGGTAGGCACTGGTTTTCCAGATAATTTTTCTCAATATTCTTGCCTTTAGGCCTTTCCTGTGTTCCTGCATCTCAGGGAGGATCTCTCTCCATGCCCGTGTCTCTCCCTTAGTAGTAGACTGCTATTATTACTTGGGTCTCAGTGACCTAATGAGTAGGGGTCAGGAGTTGTCCTGGGCCAACCCCAGTTTTAGGCAGGGACTTGTATCCCTAGGTCTTGAGGGTGGAGTTTTTTTTTTCAGTGATCCTGCCCCTCCCCATTGGTAAATGGCCTTTAGTGGTCTCAGCTCAGGATGATTACACGCCCTTCTCCCATGAATGAAAGATTTTTTTTTTTTTCCTTTTCCTTTTTCTCTAGCCACAGCAGATCTGCACTTGTATCCTGGGGGTGACTGGGTTTGCATCACTTCCCCTAGTGGTTTAAGGCTTTTGTTCTGTAAGGAAGTAGGGTCCCATTGGGGCTTTGTGGCATTTCTCTATCAGCAGCTGTCCCCTTGCAGGCCTCCACCACTGAGAGGGGCTTTCTCCAGTCTCCTTCCCTACCCCCATTATTTCTGGTGAGCATCCAGTGGAGGTCTGTAGCAAAGAGCCTGCAAGTGAAGGCCGACTATCCTTAGGTCTCCAGTTCTCGGGGGTTCTATATTCTCATACTATCCCACACTCAGCCTTTAAAGCTTCATTAAAACTTCTTGCTGAAATCTTACTGCTGCTATGGTGGACCCATCTTCCTTCTTGCTTTGCCACAGGTGACCCAGTGACAACTTCCTATCTCCTTTGAGGCACTTGTCTTATACATCAAGCTAATTGGTTGCTCTATGGTCTTAGTTCTTTGATGAGTTCAAGAAAAGTTATGATTTTGTAGATTGCCCATATTTTTTTCTTAGTATAAGAATGGGAGCTATGCTCTTTCCAGATGTCTACATCCCAGGCAGAAGACAGAAGTCTGGATGGTCTCCTTTGGCCATTAACATCAGAATATATGCCCCCGTTTCAATGTGACTCTTCCACTTCACCCATCAGGAGATGGAGTCCATTTCTCCAACCCTTAAAACTGGGCGTGGCCATTTCTTTGGCCAATGGGACATTAGCAAATATGACACAAGCAGATGTTTGAGAAGTGCTTACACATTGAGGTTTGCCCACTTTTGCTCCTCTTCGGAATCCTAAGGACAAGTGTGAAAAGGCCCGGGTTGTGCTATTAGATGATGAGAGACTTCATGGAGCAGTGATGGAATAGAGATGAACCATCCCAGTTGAGGTTCCCTACACCAGCCAGATTTTCATCTGCCAGACATGCAAATGAAGCTATACTAGCCATCCAACCCTGGTCAAGCCCACTGTGGTCAGTAGCATCTGAGATGACCCTGCATGATCCCCATTTCCTGGTATCTACACCTTTGTATAATCCCCTCCTCGAGCTTAGGCTGGATTTAGTGACTTGGCTCTAGTAAATAGAATGAAGCTGAGGTAATGGGATGTCACTTCCAGGGTTAGGTTACAGAGAAACTGTGGCTTCTGTTTCGGGTACTCTCTCAGATAGCTCACCCTAGGGGAAGCCAGCTGCCATCTCATGAGGCAGGTCTATGGAGAGACCCATGTGAGTGAGTTTGGGAGCATATGCTCCCAGGCTAGCCTTCAGATGAGACCATAGCCCTAAATGACAACTTGGCTGCAACCTTATGAAGACCTTCAGCCAGAGACACCCTTCTGAGCCTCACCTGAATTCCTGACTCACAGAAACTGTGAGATAATAAACACTTGTTGTTTTAAGCTGCTAAATTTTAGGGTAACGCGTTACATAGTAACAGATTAGTAATACACTGGCACAGAGTAGAAAAGCTCTGCCATCCATCCCACCCATCCCAGACAACTCATAGAATCATGGATTAAGTATTGATTGTTTTAAGCACTAAGTTTTGGGTGGCTTGTTACCCAGGAAAAAAGCTAACTAATATATTTATTATTTATTGAATTTCCTCCTCCACTATTCATCTCCAACAGATAACCAATACTAAACTACTATGAACACTTTCATGTTTTAATCTGTGCTTTTAATTATATATAGAAATACATATGTTCCCATGCTTATAATCAGATAGAAGCTATATAAGGATTGTTTTCTTCCATGAATTTCAAATATGGGATCATGTCATACAACTATCTCTGCATCTTGCTTTATTACTCAACAACTATTTTGAATGGTTGCATGATAGTTCATAGGGATGGATATGCAATAATTTATTCAACCTTTTTCCTATTAAGATTTATACACACACCCCTTTTTTTTTTTTACTTTTTTTTTGTCACTGGGAGCAATGCTGTTAAAAATATTAAGAGGTAGTTTGCATAGTGGTTAGGTAGATGGGCTCAGGAACCAGTCTTGCTAAGGTTTTAGTCCTGGCTCTACTAGTTACTGGCTATGTTACCTTAGGCAGGTTAGTTAACCTTTTTGTCCTAATTTCTTAAGCAGTAAAGGACATTCACACTAGTACGTATCTCCTAGATTTGATATGAAAAGTGTATTAGCTGCTCAGGGCAACTCTCACAAAGCACCACAACTTGAGTGGCTCAGAACAACAGAAATTGCTTGGTCTCACAGTTATGGAGGCCAGAAGTCTGAAATCAAGGAGTCAGCAGGGCCATATTCCCTCGGAAAGCTCTAGGAAAGGAACTGTTCCATGCCTCTCTCCTAGTTTCTGGTAGCCTCAGGCATTCCTTGGCATTAGATGCATTACTCTAATCACATGGCCTTTTTCTCCCTGTGTATCTTCACATTGTGTTCCCTTTGCATGTCTGCCTCTGTGTCTAATTTTCCCCCTTCTTGTAAGGACACAAGTCATATTGAATTAAGCCCACCCTAATGGCCTCATTTTAACTTGAACACTTCTATAAAGACTCTATTTCCAAATAAGTTTACATTCTGAGATACTGGGGGTTAGAACTTGGACATATCTTTTTTGGGGGGGGACACAGTTACCCATAACAAGAAGCTAATGCATTTGTTTGTATAAAGCACTTAGAACTACGAATGAAAAGCAGGTCTCGATGAATATTAGATGTACCCCACTCCCTGTACCCTTTAATTCTCTGTGCTTGACCAGGATATGAGAGCTTGTTTGTAGTATCTTAGTCTCATCTAGTTACCTAAAGAAAATGTATTGGGTAACTGGAAAAGCAGGCCTAGGACCAAGGTTTGTGCTTCCAACATTTGAGGACCCGGCCAAGAGGGATTCATCTACAGAGGATAATAGGAAGGAGCAGCCAGAGAGGTAAAAACATACCAGGTGAGCAAGAGGCTCACAGAAGACAGTGTTGGAAACACTGTGGAAGCAGTGTTTTACTGGGGGAATTGTCCAGACTGGAGGTCAATTCATATGAAGATGGAAAACTGGCTCTTGGAATTTGTGACAAGGAGGTCACTGTTAAATGTGATGAGTGTTATTTTAGAAGTGAATTTAACTAAAGAAAAAAAAACTGAGCAAACCTGAAGGAATTTCTGAACTCAAGTAATGTTACTTCACCACAAAACTTTTTCTTTCGATAGGAAAATATTAGATCATTGGGCTGTATTACTCTATTGATATTGTCTGGGTTACACTAAGAAATGCATTTTCAAGAATCCTATTTGACTCCAGGTTAGAGTTGGCCAGAAATAGAGACCATGAGATTTGAGAGGTCAAAGTGAAGGAACAACCATTACTCTACAAGTTTAAGATTAGACACAGTGAAGGACAGATGCAGAGGTACCCAGAAAGTTTTACTTTTTCCTCACTCTCTTCCATTCTATGTTCAGTCCTTTGTATCTCCCAGCGCTGCTGACCACCAGTGGTCCCAGGCACCATAAGATGCTTGGCTGAGGCCCACAAAGGCAACAGCTTTTCATAGACTTCTCTATAAGCTCTCCCTTGACAGTCTCAATTCAGCAGCTGGATGTGCCTGGCTTCTCAGATTTTCCTGCAAGCTGGAACTTATTCACCACCCATGTCAGTGTTTTCAAAAGGGTGGTTTAGTGACTTCTCTAATCTTCCAACTCCCCTTTCCATACCTTTACTTTCCCAGCTACTCCCACAGTTGTGCATGGTCGAATTCATATAAAAAAATTCCTTATTCCATAATATTTATAGAATCCACTTACCTGATTGAACCCTGCTTGGTAAGTTACTTCCTTTTCCTGAGAATCCTGATAAATGTTGCTCTTTTAAATTGAGTGATGCCATTGAGAAGTCTTAGACTAATCCCCTCTCTTTTTTTTCTTGTACCTCTCTGCCATATAATTCTTTTTTATGCACGAAGTTAAGGATTTTAGAAGCATATGCCTTGGTCTTGATTTTTTAATTAATTTTATGTTACAATGAGCTGTTTCAATCATGATTCAAGCTTTTCATTTCAGTGAAGTTTTAGTTTATAAACTTTTTTTCTGATGCATTTTTTTCTGATCCGTTTCTTCTCTTCTTCAAGGACATCAATTATTGCATATATAATATGTCTTTGTCATCTTCTGCATTTCCTACCGTCTACATTCATTTCATATCATTATTCTTTTTAGCTGTGAGTGATTGTCCCTAGCCTCCTATTCAAAGATAGTTCTCCATGAATCTCTCATGTTTCTCATTGTCTGGACATTAACAGCCAATGTGCTCACATTTATTTATATTCCTGGGCAGTAAAGATAGAGAATGTTTTTCTCCCTGGAGAAATTCCCAGAAAAGATCTGCCTACATTC
This sequence comes from Mirounga leonina, assembly GCF_011800145.1. Classification (NCBI taxonomy): domain Eukaryota; kingdom Metazoa; phylum Chordata; class Mammalia; order Carnivora; family Phocidae; genus Mirounga; species Mirounga leonina. The sequence goes on from NW_023270164.1 coordinate 12,038,338, forward strand.
CAGTATGATAAAGATAATGTTTCTCTCTCTGAAGAGGAGGATGGGCAATAAAATGATAAAGCACATTTTAATTATGCAAATTTCTAATCATGTAGAAATATTGAAAGAACAGCACAGTGAACACACATGTATAACTTTCAACTAGATTCAACAATGTATATGTAAATTTTTTCCTGAAAAATTGATGGTAAGTTATAGACATAGCGTTACACTCATAAATACTTGAACATCTGTTTCCTAAAAATAAGGACATTCTCCCACAAAACTGGATTATCAATATCAACCTAATTTTATGATATCTCATAGCCAGTCTATTTTCAGATTTCTCCCATTGTCCTCAAAATATATTTTACAGCTTTATTGAGGTATAATTAGCACACGGCAAATAGAATTTGATGAGTTTTGACATATATATGCACCTTTAAAACCATCATTACAATAGAAATAATGAACATACTCATCACCCCCAGAATTTTCCTTATACCCCTTGTCATCCAACTGTCCCTCCCTACACCGTTCCCCCCATCCACAGGCAACCACTGATCTGTTTCCAGTCCTTATAGATGAATTGCATTTTCTACAATTTTGTATAGATGGAATCATACAATAGGCACTCTTGTTTGGCTTCTTTCATTTAGCATAATTATTTTGTGATTTATTTGTGTTGCTATAGGCATCTATATTCATTCCTTTTTATTACTAAGTGGAATTTCATTGTGTATGTGTGTGTGTGTGTGTGTGTGTGTATATATATATATATAATTTGTTTATCCATTCATGTGTTGATTAAAATGTATTGTTTCTATTACAAATAAAACTGATGTGAACATTTATATATAAGTCTTTGTGTGGACATAGCTTTCATTTATCTTGTATAAATATTTAGGAATGAATGGTTTGGTCATGTGAGTGTATATTTAACTTTTTAAGAAACTGCTAAACTGTTTTCCAAAGTGGTGTACCAATTTTATATTCCCACCAGCAGTATATAAGTGTTCCATTTGCTTCATATCTTTGCCCTCATTGAGTATGATTATTCCTATTAATTTTAGCCATTTTAGTGGGAGTGAAGTAGTATCTCACTGTGGTTTTAATGTACACTCTCCTAATAACTAATGCTGTTGAGAATCTTGTGCTTTTTTGCCATCTATATATCATCTTGGTTGATGTTTCCCTTAAAATACTTTGCCCATTTTTAAATCGGGCTGTTTGTCTTGTTATTGAGTTGTAAGAGTCCTTTATATATCCTAGATATAAATCCTTTGTTAGATATATATTTTGCAAACATTTTCTCCCAGGTTTGCCTTTTCATTTGAATAACAGAAGAGCAAAAGTTTTTAATTTTAATAATTCCAGTTCATTTATACTTTCTTTTATAACTCATGCATTTTGAGTATGGTTAAGAAATTTTTGTAAAATTCAAGGTCACTAAGATTTTATCTTATGCTTTCATCTAGACATTTTATAATATTGACTCTTTTGATTCTGTGATCCATTTTGATTTAACATTCTATATGGTCTTAGGAAAAGATTTAAATTCATTTTGTTTTGCATATGGCTGTTCAGTTGTTCTAGAACCATTTGTTGAAAAAGATTGCCTTGTCATCTCTGTAAAAAATCAGTTGGTGGTATTTCTTGAAGTACTTCAGTTCTGTTTTTCTGTCTTAGTGCCAGTACCACTCCTGGTATTGTGGTAGCTTCTGTATTACTATAGCATTACTGCTTACTATAGCTTCATAATAAGTCGAAGTCAGATAGTGTAAGTCCTCCAACTTTATTCTTCTTGTCCACAGTTGTTTTTGCTATTGTAGGTCTTTTGAAATCCATATAAATTTTAGAATCAGTTTGTTGGTTACTATAAAAAAAAGCCTGCTTGGGTTTTGATTGGGATTGAATTGAATCTATAGATCTATTTGGAAATAATTGACATTTTAACAACATTGAGCTTTCAGATCCATGAACAGGGTATATCCTTCCATTTATTTCATTATAAAATGACTCTATTCTGGTAAAAAAAAATCTATATTATAATAGCCACTCCATTTTTTTCTTTTGATTAATTTTAGCAAGTATATATTTTCCCATTAAATGTATATAGTCTGTAGCCCTCCAGAGGCTGAGCTGATACCACATGGCCCAAAGCCCCTACCATAAATTATATTGTTAGTATAGACTGTCCAGCGTGGCTCAAGCCTTCAGGTAAACAGATTCTCTTATCAAACAAGACACTCTAAAGGCTGAAGTTACCTCCTAGGAGCCAGGGCAAAGGGCCAAACCTTTCTTTGGGCAAGGTTAATCCTTTACTAAGCTTTTTCTATTCCAGGATCCAATCCAGGATACCACATTCCTTTTAGATGTCATGTTTCCTTAGTCTCCTCCAGTCTGTGACAGCTTCTTGGTCTTTCTTTGTCTTTCATGGGCTTGACACTTTTGAAGAGTAGTCATGTATCTTGTGTTTGTCTGATGTTTTATCCTAAACAGATGATGAGGTTATAAGATCATGTGCCCTTCTCATTGCATTATTTCAGGGACAGATGATATCAACATGACTTTTTAGTGATATTAACCTTGGTTACTGTGCTGTAGTGGTATCTCCCAAGTTTCTCTGTTATAAAGTTACTATTTTCCTCTTTCCATACCCTTCATTAGAAATGAGTCAAAGTCCTCAATACTAAAGGAGAAGGGGGATTAAGCTCCACATTCTGGATGGAGGGGTATCAAAGAGTCCATGGTCATATTAAAACCACCACAAGGGAATTACTTTGAGGTTATGCAAACGTCCTATTTCTCCTTCAAGTTTTACTCAGTAATTTTAGCATTCATCAGTGGATCTTCCCTTCATCAATACTGCTATCTTGTTCTAATAGTGATTTTCTGTTTCCCTCATTGCTTCTACATTTATCTTTTTTTAAAAAAAGATTTTATTTATTTGACAATGAGAGAGAGAGAGCACAAGCAGGGGGAGCGGCAGGGAGAAGGAGAGACAGTCTCCCCACTGAGCAGGGAGCCCGACGTGGGGCTCGATCCCAGGACCCTGGGGATCATGACCCGAGCTGAAGGCAGACACTTAACCGACTGAGCCACCCAGGCACCTCGCTTCTACATTTATGAGTTGGGATTCTTCTGTAAGAAAGATTTGCCCTTTCCATCCTCCATTTATTTATTTATTCAATTATTTATATCAATATGAATGAATGGACATTTATTTTATTCTTTGTGTTATATTCCAATACTGCATTTTTTAGGTTGCACAAATGGTTACAGGTTTAGCCATTAGGTCTTTGAGGTTGGCTCCTGCATCCCTCTGACATGCCCCCATCTTTTTACTGTAGAGGAGGGCACTTCCTTATTTACTAGAACTATAGGATGGTCCAGGCTCATCTTGTATTTTCCCTATTCCGGATCTAGAATCGGCTATTAATTTCTCCAATGAGATCTGGTTCCTTTGCTGGAAAGCGGCATTAGAAACCAAACTCTTGGTATTAGGTGTGTTCATTGCCACTGGTGTATCACTGTAGTGGCGTCAAAGAGCGAGGAGATACCTCTATATATCCTAACCCATGGATACATACATAGGTATTTCTACTTCTTTACCTGTATCTATTTTTATTTTTTTTTAATTTTTTTTTTAAAGATTTTATTTATTTGTGAGAGAGACAATGAGAGACAGAGAGCATGAGAGGGAAGAGGGTCAGAGGGAGAAGCAGACTCCCTGCCGAGCAGGGAGCCCGATGCGGGACTCGATCCAGGGACTCCAGGATCATGACCTGAGCCGAAGGCAGTCGCTTAACCAACTGAGCCACCCAGGTGCCCCTATTTTATTTTTTTTTAAGATTTTATATTTCATCATCTCTACATCCAAGGTGAGCCTCAAACTTAGAACCCCGAGATCAAGAGTTGCAGCTCTACCGACTGAGCCAGCGGGGCGCCCCTAACTTGTGAATTTCAAACACGTTTATAATTAATGTGTTTCTTTTTTTAAAAAAAAAAGATTTTATTTATTTGAGAGAGAGAATGAGATAGAGCATGAGAGAGGGGAGGGTCAGAGGGAGAAGCAGACCCCCCGCTGAGCAGAGAGCCCGATGTGGGACTCGATCCAGGGACTCCAGGATCACGACCCGAGCCGAAGGCAGTCGCTTAACCAACTGAGCCACCCAGGCGCCCGTATTTCTACTTCTTTACCTGTATCTATTTTTAAATAAACATGAGTTTATACTGATATTTCTGACTCAAACCCAGTACCACAGGGTCCTTTAGCCTTCTCCCTGTCCTTGCTTATTTGTACTTCTTTCTCTGGCAAGAAAGAAAAACAGTTAACTCCATTTGTGTGGGCCAATTTTAGCGTTTTCTATATTGTTCTCCATTCTCTATTCTGTTCCATCAGGTCTGTGTTTCTTGCACTTTGCTGATACCACACTGTCTTGATAAACAGGCTCCACAGTGAGTCTTGAAATTAAGTCATGCAAATACTCCAACTTTGTTTTATTTTTCAGAACTGTTTTGGCTATTCTTGCTCCTTTATTTTACCATATTATTTTTTTTAATATTTTTATTTATTTATTTCACAGAGAGGGAACACAAGCAGGGGGAGTGGGAGAGGGAGAAGCAGGCTTCCGAGCCTGATGCGGGGCTCGGTCGAACCTGAGCTGAAGGCAGACGCTTAATCGACTAAGCCACCCGGGCACCCCTACCATATTAATTTTAGAATTATTTTGTTGGTATCTAAAAATAGGGAGGTTTGCTGGGAATTAGACTGGAATTACATTGTATCTATAGATCAAATTGGGGAGAATTGGCATCTTAATTTTTTGAGTCTTACAATCCTTGAGCGTGGTCTATCTTCCCATTTATTTATTTATTCTTTAAAAAGGGAAAGAGGGGGGTGGGGACAGTGGCAGAGGGAGAGAAAGAATCTTAAGCAGGCTCCATGCCCAGTGCAGAGTCTGACACAGGGCTCGATCTCACAACCCTGAGACCGTGACCTGAGCCGAAATCAAGAGTCAGAGGCTTAACCAATAGAGCCACCCAGGCACCCCCCCCCCATTTATTTAGATGATGATTGATTTCTTTCGTTGATGTTTTTTACTTTTCAGTATACAGATCCCATACATATTTTGTTAGCTATCTACCTAAGTAGTTCATTTTTGTGGTGATATTGTATGTTATATTTTTAAATTTCAAATTCCTATTGTCCATAACTGGTATATAGGATATAATTGACTTTCATATATTGACAGTGTATCCTGAAACTTTACTAAAGTCACTAATTCTAGTTGTAGATTTTTAAATTATTCCTACATAGACAACAATTGTTGTCTGGAAATAGAGTTTTCTTTCTTTTTTTCTAATCAGAATGCCTCATCTTTCTTTTTCTTATCTAACAGCACTATCTATGACTTCCAGCAGAATGTTGAATAGGAGTAGTCAGAGAGGACATTCTTGCCTTTTTTTCTGATCTTAAGAAAAAAGCATGCAATTTCTCACCATTCAGTATGATGTAACTTGTAGGTTTTATGTAGATGCCATTTGTGAGGTTAAGGAATTTCCATTATATTCCTAGTTTGCTTTGAACTTCTATAATAAATGGATATTTAATTTCATAAAATGCTTTCTCTGCATCTACTGAGATGATTATATGGCTTGACTTACTTAGTCTGTTAATATGGTAAATTAAAATGATTGATTTTCATATGTTGAAACAGCCTTGCACTCCTGGCATGAACCCTCATTGTTACGATGCGTGAGATATATACATATGTGTGTAATCTCTTTTATAAGTCTCCTGTATGTTTTCTATATCTTTTAATAAATTTAAATATATAAAACATATTTACATATATATAGCTAATATTTTTTAAAGATTTATTTATTTAAGGGGCACCTGGGTGGCTCAGTCGTTAAGCGTTTGCCTTTGGCTCAGGTCATGATCCCAGAGTCCTGGGATCGGGCCCTGCATCCGGCTCCCTGCTCCGCGGGAAGCCTGCTTCTCCCTCTCCCACTCCCCCTGCTTGTGTTCCCTCTCTGGCTGTGTCTCTCTCTGTCAAATAAATAAAATCTTTGGGAAAAAAAGATTTATTTATTTAAGAGAGAGAGCAGGGGAGAGGGGCATTGGGAGAGTGAGTCTTAAGCAGACTCTGTGCTGGGCACAGAGCCCAGTGTAGGGCTCGATACCACAACCCTGAGATCACGACCTGAGCCAAAACTGAGAGTCGGACACTTAACTGACTGCACCACCCAGGTGCCCCTATATAACTAATATTTTAGTGACTTTTGTGTCATGTTTGTGAGATACTGGTCTTCAGATTTCTTTTTCTGTCATATCCTTTTCTGATTTTAGTATTTGGTAATGCTGGCCTAATAAAATGAGTTGGGAAGTGTTCCCTGCTTTTTTTTCTGAAAGAAATTATGTATTCTGAAACGTTGGCAAGGATATTGGAGAAATTGGGAACTTAAATGCCTTGCTTATGGGAATGTAAAATTGAACCACCTCTGTGGAAAATAGTTTGGCAGTTCCTCAATAAGTTACACATAGCATTATCATAGGATCCAGCAATTGTACTTATAGATGTATACCCAAAATAGTTGAAAACATGTGTTCGAATAAAAGTTTGTACACAGATATTCATAGAGGCACTATTCACAATAGCTGAAAGGTGGAAATAACCGAAGTGTCTATCAGCTGATGAGTAGATACACAAAATGTGGTATATTCACACCATGCAATATTATTCAGCCATAAAAAGGAATGAAGCATGGATGCATGCCACAGTATAAACTTTGAAAACATTATGCTACATGAAAGAAGCCAGATAAAAAGGCCACATATTGTATGATTCCATTTAAAGGAAATAACCAGAATAGGCAAATCTGTAGAGACAGAAAGTAGTAGTTGTTGCCAGGGGCTGGTGGAAGAGTGGGATGAGGGGTGACTGCTTAATAGATAGGGGGTTTCCTTGTGTGGTGATGAAAATATTCTGGAACTAGATAGTGGTGATGGTTGTTCAACACTGTGAATATACTAAATGCCACCATATTGTACATTTTAAAATGGATAACATGATGAATTTTATGTTATGTATATTTTACCACAAAAAAGTGGATCATAGACCTAAATGTGAAACATTAAGATATAAAACCTCTAGAAGTAAACATGGAAGAAAAGCTTGTAATCTTGGGTTAGCAAAGATTTCTTAGATATGACATGAAACCCACAGTCCAGTAAAAAAAAAAAAAAGATAAATTAGACTTCATCAAACAAACTGTTCTTCTTGGAAGAATAACGAGCCAAAGACTAGGAGAAAATAATTTCAAAACACATATCTAACTTGTATCTGGAATATGTTACAAAAAACTCTCAAAAGTTTATAATAAGACTTTATAACAACACATAAAAATGGACAAAAGACTTGAACAGACACTTGACCAAATAAAAGGGCAAAAAAGCACACAAAAATATGTTCAACATTATTTGTCATTAGGAAAATGCAAACTAAAACCACAATGAAATACCCCTACAGACCTATTAAAATGACTAAAACAAAAAAGGGTGATAATAACAATTGCTTCAAAAAATATGGACCAACTAGACCTTTGATACATTATATAGTTTCATATAAAATTAAACATATACTTTCATATAAAATTAGTTTCATATAAAATTAAACAGCAATCTCACTCTTAGGTGTTCACCCAAGATAAATAAACTTATGTTCACACTAAAACCTATATGTAAATGTTTAAGCAGCTTCATTCATAATTGCCAAAAGCTGGAGACAACTCATATGTTCTTCAACGGGTGTGTCATGACTGTGGTAGTGCATACAGGACTCTGCATTTGTCAAAACCCATAGAACTGTATACCACACAATGTGAATTTTATAATACATAAATTTTTTAAATGGATGCGGGGAGGGGACCCAAAATGGAACACTAACTTTTAAATATGAACCGAATTACTTTACAAATTAACAACACTACACTGAAGGGGGTGGGGAAGAAAAGACATAACCTACATAACTTGGAAAACAGCGTTTTCACTGGATATTAGTGAAAGGAACGGAACATAAATACCATACTATAATTAATAAACTTGTTTCTCCCAGGGATGGGTTGGCAATTTTGAAACCTCTTTATGTGAATACTATAGTTGAACAAATAAGTAAATATACTGTAGTTAATGAGAGCCAGATTTCTCACTGTGAGTGAAAGAAGTTATAATTAAGGAAAAGGGTAAGGGTGGAATGAGCTCTGTGGTGTTGGGTTGGAATCAGAGGCTGGGAGGTAGGTAAGTACGTAGGTAGGTAAGTAGGTAGATGGAAGACAGAGGGAGAAAGAGAAAGAAAGGAAAGAAAGTAGGAAGGGGGAGAGAGAGAGAGAGAGGAAGGAAGGAAGGCAGGCACGCAGGCAGGCAAAATGTATGTGGCATGAGTTAATAATACATTCATATATTTCCAAGTCTCCAAGTTACCTAAGAGGGCCTAGAAGCAATAATAGCCCAATGAATACCAATGAGCATACATAGCAACCAGATCCACGTTTCTAAATATTTTCTAATAAAAGGAACTAGAGTTCCTCGAAAAAGTAGTTGAACTGGGGCAGGGAAGATAGAAAATGAGCTGGAGTGTCTTGTAGTCCCAGAAATTAAGGAAGTACTCAAAAAAAGAAAAAAAAAAAAGATGTGGACATATCAAACGGGCACCATAGCCAACCTGAAAGAGCTTGCAATGGCCAACAATTTGAAACAGAAAATAATGATACTATTAGATTATAACCCATAGAATAAATTGATATAAATAACTAATTGAATACATAAATGAGGGGAGAGGGACAACTCTTGCTTACAGAATAATTCTAATTAATAAATATGAAAGGAATGAGGACATTAGAAAAGCACTATTAGAACACCACTGAAGGGATGCCTGGGTGGTTCAGTGGGTTAAGCATCTGCCTTTGGCTCTGGTCATGATCCCGGGGTCCTGGGATCGAGTCCTGCATCAGACTCCCTCCTCAGTGGGGAGCCTGCTTCCCCCTCTCCCTCTGCTCCCCTGGTCCTGCTCTCTCACTCTCTCTATCTCAAATAAATAAATAAAATCTTTTAAAAAAGAACACCACTGAAATAATTGTTGCAGACAAGATCCATCCATGGGTGCTAAAATTAGTAGGTGAAAGATTGATGAGAGAGAGTGTATCTCCCAAGATATTAACTACAAAGGGAAAAACAGTAACTTTATGGTTAGAAACCTGGCAGACACCCCTGGGTTAACCCACTGATCGAAGTTAACCTCACCAGTAAAATGACATAGATGGTACGTGCCTCTGAATATGCAGCACTGAGAAGGGCGCTTCTGTAGCATTTTTGCTACGCTTCTGTAGCAAAGGGTAGTATTTTTGTCAAAAATGTGTAACCTCAATAAAGGCCATATATGAAAAACTCACAGCTAACGTCATCTTTAATGGAGAAAAACTGAGAGCTTTTCTAAGACCAGGATGTCCATTCTCACCCCTTTTATTTAACACAGTCCTGGAAGTCCTAGCCTCAGCAGTCAGAAAACAGAAATGAAAGAAATCCAAATCAGTAAGGAAGAAGTAAAACTTGTCACGATTTGCAGATGACATGATACTGTATATAGAAAACCCAAGAGACTCCACCAAAAAAACTGCTAGAACTGATAAAGGAATTCAGCAAAGTCGCAGGATACAAAAATCAATGTGCAGAAATCTGTTGCATTTCTATACACCAGTAATGAAGCAGCAGAAAGAGAAATTAAGAAAACAATCCCATTTACAATTGCACCAAAAATAATAAGATACCTAGGAATAAACCTAACCAAAGAGGTGAAAGACCTGTACTCTGAAACTATAAAACATTGATGAAAGAAATTAAAAACAACACAAAGAAATGGAAAGAATTTCTGTGCTCATGGACTGGAAAAATGAACATTGTTAAAATGTCTATACTACCCAAAGCTATCTACACATTTCATGCAACCCCTATGAAAATAACAACAGCATTTTTCAGAGAACTAGAACAAAAAATCCTAAAATTTGTATGAAACCACAAAAGACCCCAAATAGCCAAAGCAATCTTGAAAAATTTTTGAAAAGCAATTGCTTAAAAAAGCTAGTGGCATCACAGTTCTGGACTTCAAATTATATTACAAAACTGTAGTAATCTAAACAGTATGGTACTCCACAAGAATAGAAAAGAATAGAAAATCCAGAAATAAACCCACAATTACATGGTCAATTAATCTTCAACAAAGCAAGAAAGAATATCCAGTGGGGAAAAGACAGTCTCTTCAACAAATGGTGCTGGGAAAACTGGGCAGCAAATGTAATAGAACGAATCTGGATCACTTTCTTATACCAGACACAAAAATAAATTCAAAGTGGATTTAAAGGCCTAAATGTGAGACCTGAAATCATAAAAATCCTAGAAGAGAACACAGGCAGTAATTTCTTTGACGCTGGCTGTCGCAACTTCTTTCTAGATATGTCTCCTGAGAAAAAGGAAACAAAAGCAAAAATAAACTATTGGGATTTCATCAAAATAAAAAGCTTTTGCACAGTGAAGAGAGCAACCAACAAAACTAAAAGGCAGCCTATGGAATGGGAGAAGATATTTGCAAATGACATATCTGATAAAGGGTTAGTATCCAAAATATATAAAGAACTTATAAAATTCAACACCAAAAAAAATAATAATCCAATTTAAAAATGGGCAAAAAATAAAAATAAAAAATGGGCCAAAGACATTCAGACATTTTTCCAAAGAAGACGTCCAGGTGGCCAACAGACACAGGAAAAGATGCTCCACATCACTCATCATCAGGGAAATACAATGAGATATCACCTCACACCAGTCAGAATGGCTAAAATTAACAACACATGAAACAACAGGTATTGGTGAGGATGGGGAGAAAGGGGAACCCTCTTACACTGTTGGGAATGCAAACTGGTGCAGCCACTCTGCAAAACAGTATGGAGGTTCCTCAAAAAGTTAAAAAATAGACCTATCCTATGACCCGGCAATTGCACTACTAGGTATTTACCCAAAGGACACAAAAATACTAATTTGAAGGGAAAAATGCACCTCGATGTTCATAGCAGCATTATGAACAATAGCCAATTATAGAAAGAGCTCAAATGTCCATCAACTGATGGTTGAATAAAGACGATGTGGTATAAAAAGGGGGGGTTGTGCCTAGGTGGTTCAGTTAGTTAAGCATCTGATTCTTAATCTCAGCTCAGGTCTTGATTTCAGGGTTGTGAGTTCAAGCCCTGCATTGGGCTCCATACTGGGTATTTACCAGAGGAAAATGAAAACATTAATTTGAAAGGATACACGCACCCCTATGTTTATTGCAGCATTATTTATGGTAGCCAAATTATGGAAACAGCCCGAGTGTCCATTGATTGATGAATGGATAAAGAAGATGTGGTGTGTGTGTGTGTACCTATCTATATATACACATATATATGTATATGTGTGTGTGTGTGTATATATACATATATATATATGTAATGGGATATTACTCAGCCATAAAAAAGAATGAAATCTTGCCATTTTCAACAACATGGATGGAGCTAGAGAATATCATACTAAGCGAAATAAGCCAGTCGGACAAAGACAAATACCATATGATTTCACACATACATGAAATTTAAGATACAAAACAAACAAAGAGAAAAAAGAGACAAACCAAAAAACAGACTCTTAACTATAGAGGACAAACAGGGAGGTGGGGGGATGGGTGAAATAGGTGATGGGGATTAAAAGTACACTTATCTTGATGAGTACTAAATAATATATGGAATTGTTGAATCATATATTGTACACCTGAAACTAATATAATACTGTATATTAACTACACTGTAATCAATCAGCTTCAGTAGAAACAGAAAGAATTTAAAAAATTAAAAGTGCATGAGGACTGAAAAGAATAAAAAATTTAAAAAGTCTATTAAATAATAAAATATGGAAAAATTATATTGTAGTATTGTTTGTACTACCAGAAGGCTAATAATAACTCAATTGTCCATCAATAGAAAAAATATGGTAATATGCACATTGGAATACACTGAAATAATGAAACCATGTATATATTTATAGATAGATCTTTAGAATATATTGAGATAAGAAAACCAAACTAGGTATGGAACAGTATATATGGTAGGCTAAACTGTGTGTGAGAAAGGGGGTTAAATAAAAATATATATTGGTATTGCTTATATTTGCATAAAGAAAACAAAGTAAACCAACAAGCAAATTAAATAAATTTTCACTAAAACATAGACGTGTGTGTGTGTTTATGTGCACACACGCACATGGGTGGGAGTGAAACTTTTTTTTTTTTTTTAAAGATTTTTTATTTATTTATTTGACAGAGAGAGACACAGCGAGAGAGGGAACACAAGCAGGGGGAGTGGGAGAGGGAGAAGCAGGCTCCCCGCAGAGCAGGGAGCCCGATGCGGGACTCGATCCCGGGACCCTGGGGTCATGACCTGAGCTGAAGGCAGTCGCTTAACCAACTGAGCCACGCAGGCGCCCCGGGAGTGAAACTTCTTAATTTATATATTTTTATATCCCTTTGATTTCTGAACCATGTAAATTTATTACCAATTCATGAATTACCTATTCATAAAAAATAAAATAAAAACATAACCCTGGAGGGACACCTGGATGGCTCAGTCGGTGAAGCGTCTGCCTTCGGCTCAGGTCATGATCCCAGGGTCCTGGGATCGAGTCCCACATCGGGCTCCCTGCTCAGCGGGGAGCTTGCTTCTCCTTCTCCCCGTTCCTGCTCTCTCTCCCTCACTCTCTCTCTGTCAAATAAATAAAATCTTAAAAAAAAAAAAGACATAACCCTGGAGGAGAGAAGAAGCTGTTTGAATTCTGAACACACTCCCTACTGTCAGTTTCCCACTCAGGTAGGTTACAGGTGTAAGTTCTACAGAGGATTAAACAGCAAGAATGGTTCGCATGAGCAGCCCCACCCAGGCCACGACTCCCTGTTGTTGGATTTCCTGCTGTTTGTGGAGAAACAAAACTCTAACAGAGAGGGGGGCCTTTGTGTCCAGCGCACCAGCATCAGTGTTCATTCCTCTCCTGGAGCGGTTTAGATCCCCTCCCCATCCTGACATGCCTCTGAGAATTAAGAGAGGTAAATCCTCCCTGAAATGCAGCCTTGTCACCTACTAGAGGTAGATGGCAAGCCGGGCTGGAGGAAATCATGCCTCAACTTCCTCTCTTTGTTCCTCCAAAGCCCCCAGTATGGACTGCACGTTCTTGCAGACCTCTGCTATGCTCCTGGTTCTGTCCATGACCATTCATGCTTGTTACCTGCTGCACCCCAAGTCCCTTTAATGTGACTTGGACTTGTGTAAGTCTGGATAGACTCCTGAAAATTCCCTACCATGGGTGTAACAACAGGAAGTTCTAGAAGGGCCATAAATACCACCTCTCAAAATGGCCGAGTGGGAGGAGCTTGGGAAGTGGTTCTATATACTCGGTCTTCTGGAGATTTTGAAATGAAGAAATCTTGAATCTGTGAATGCCTGACCCATTTATGCCTCTGCAGTGTTTTGGCTCACTTATTGGTCAAACCCTTCATCACCAAGGCAATATGGTATTACCTGTAAACTTCAGAGCTATCTGCCTTTTTTTCATACCTGTCTCCCCACCAGAACACAGGCACATCAACTCTGTTCTTGTGGAGGGAGTAAGGTGGATCCCTGGGGACCTTCTTATGTGAACTTCAGTGTAGCCAGATAAAGAAAAAAAGATAGAATTGGAATTCAACATTGTCAACCTCTAATGAATTAATGGATCTAGGGAGTGATTACCAACAGGTGATACTATTACAACAAGAAAAATGACTGGTCAATATGTGCCTTCTGTAATGGTCTTCTGTGTTGTGGTCTTGCCAAAAAAAGAAAAATAGAATTCGCATGTGATCAAACCCTAAGTATAATTATCAATTTATAGGAAATTAAAAATATTAAAGAACATGTTTGACAACATCATGGAGATGTAATCAGCAAAATCCAGATCATGGGAAATAGTGCAGGAAAAATGGCCTGGGTTTTGCAACAACAACAAATAAAATGTAAGAAAAGCCATTATAGAGGGCGCCTGGGTGGCTCAGTTGGTTAAGCGACTGCCTTCGGCTCAGGTCATGATCCTGGAGTCCCGGGATCGAGTCCCGCATCGGGCTCCCTGCTTGGCAGGGAGCCTGCTCCTCCCTCTGACCCTCCCCCCTCTCATGTGCTCTCTCTCTCTCATTCTCTCTGTCTCGAATAAATAAATAAAATCTTAAAAAAAAAAAAAGAAAAGCCATTATAGAGGAGACTCTATAGATTAAATACACTTAAAGAATTATTAGCCATTTACAGTGTATATACCTTTCAGGGTGTAGACCTTATGGTGATCTCATGATTCCTGACACCTGGTATTCATGCCCTTTATAATTACCTCTTTGTGAGTGTGGGCAGAACCTGTGACTTGCTTCTAGTCAATAGAATATGGCAAAGGTGAGGGGATTTTGCACCTGTAGTTAAGGTCTCAGATCAATTGATTTTGAGTTAATCAAAGGGGATATTACCCCAGGTGTGCCTGCTTAATCAAGTTAAAAACTTTAAAAGAGGGACTGGGCTCTCCCTGAGGTCAGACTCTCTGTGGCTAGCTTTGAAGAAATAAGATGCCATGAAGTAAGTGACCAAACTTCACAAGCTCATCCAAAAAATAGAAGAGGGGGAATGCTTCCCAACTCATTGTGTAAGGCTAGTATTACCCTAATATCAAAACTAGACAAAGATATCACAAGAAAATAAAACTACAGACCAATAACTTTTATGAATATTCTCAAAAAATTCTTAACAAAATACTAGCTAAGCAAATCCAGCAACATAAAAAAAGTATTATACACCATGACCAGGTGAGATTTTTTTTAAGATTTTATTTATTTATTTGACAGAGAGAGACACAGCGAGAGAGGGAACACAAGCAGGGGGAGTGGGAGTGGGAGAAGCAGGCCTCCCGCAGATGCGGGGCTCAATCCCAGGACCCTGAGATCATGACCTGAGCCGAAGGCAGACGCGCAACCAACTGAGCCACCCAGGCGCCCCTGACCAGGTGAGATTCTATTTCAGAAATGCAAGTTTGGTTTAACATGTGAAAATCAATTAATGTAACAAATACACAGTATTAATAGAATAAAAGATTTAAAACCATATGATCATCTCAATAGACACAGAAAAAGCATCTGATAAAATCCAACACCCTTTCAGGATAAAAACATTCAAAAACTAGGATGAGAAGGGGACTTTCTCAGCATGATCAGATTATCTATGAAAAACCCACAGTTACCATCACACTTAATGGTGAAAGTCTGCTCTCTCCCTAAGATCAGGAACAAGACAAGGATGTCTATTCTCACCACTTACATTCAACATTGTACCGGAAGTTGTAGCCAGGGAAATTAGGCAAGAAAAAGAAATAAAATTGGGGCACCTGGGTGGCTCAGTCGGTTGGGCATCTGCCTTTGGCTCAGGTTGTGATCCTGGGGTCCTGGGATCAAGCCCCCTGTCAGGCTCTCTGCACAGCGAGGAGTCTGCCTCTCCCCCAACTCGTGCTCTCTCTCTCTCACTCACTCTCTCTCTCAGATAAATAAAAAAATCTTTAAAAAAAGAAAAAGAAATAAAATGCTGCCAATTGGAAAGGAATGAGTAAAAATCTTTACTTTCATATGACATGATTTTTTTATATAAAATCCAAAGGGATCCACACAAAAAAACCCCCCAAAACCCTATTGGAACTAATAAACTTTTTTAGCAATGTGGCAGGATATAACCTTATCATATTATTGCTGGTTCCCTGTGGTCTCTGTCTGCTGCCTAAGTAAAAACAAAGCTCTCTTGTATTCTTTTCCTTGAACATAGCTAGCTACTGCTCTGAATTTAATCAATTGCTGGATCTGTCATCTTCCACTCAATTCCGTTGACGAAATTCGATAGCTGTTCCTTCGAAAACTTCAGAAGGTCATATTCCTCCTATAAGTCCTTTCTGGTACTTAATGGTCACATTATTAATTTAAACCTCCAGGCTTGTAAGAATTGTACCCTAACCCCAAGTCAACAAAATGCTGCTGAGGTCACTACAAATATTGGCAGATTCCAGTCCACCCAGAGTGGGCCACATCGAGATGAGGCCAGATGTGATAGTCAAACTGTTACCATCAAAGGCATTCCAGCCTGCTTTGCAGAAACTGTTTAACTGACTTTGTCTGCCATAAGGGACACAACATTGGTTTATTCCTGTTGTAACAAATGATACTTACACCTCTGCTGCAATTTATGCCCCAGTGGGGTACCACTTCTTTTTTTTTTTTTTAGATTTTATTTATTTATTTGACAAATAGAGAACACAGCGAGAGCAGGAACAAACTGAGGGTTCAGAGGGGAGGGGGGTGGGGGGATGGGTTAGCCTGGTGATGGGTATTAAAGAGGGCACGTACTGCATGGAGCACTGGGTGTTATACGCAAACAATGAATCATGGATCACTACATCAAAAACTAATGATGTAATGTATGGTGATTAACATAACATAATAAAAAAAAAGAAGGCTGCTCAGAACCAGCAGCCTGACCCCAATCAGACTGATTGCTGCTATGGACTGACTGTGTCCCCCCAATGTTTATATGTTGAAACCCTAACACCCAATGTGATGGTATTAAGATGTGGGGTCTTTGGGAGGTGCTTGGGCTTGGATGAGATCGTGAGGGTGGAGTCCCCTTGATGGGATTGGTGCTTTTATTTAAAAAGACTAGAGTGCTTATGCTCTACCTCTTCTCTCCCATTCTCCCACCCTCCAACATTGTTAAGGAAGTGTTTCAAATAGAAGGGAAATGATAACAGAGGGATACTTGGAACATCAGGAATGAAGGAAGAGGAACAAACTTAGTGAAATAGCTAGGTACAGACTCTATTCTCTTGAGTTCTTTAAGATGTGGATTGTGATTGAAAGTAAAATCAAAACACTGTCTGGTAGGGGTTTTATGTATATAGTTGTAGCATCCTGGATCCAATCAGGAACACCAACAGAGTGGCCAAGGATACGGAAATTAGTATGGACCAGCCATCCAATAGATTTTTATGTATTTATTTATTTGAGAGAGAGAGAGGGAGAGAAAGAGCACAAGCAGGGGGAGCAGGAGGCAGAGGGAGAGGGAGAAGCAGGCTTCCCGCTGAGCAGGGAACCTGATGCAGGACTCGATCCCAGGACCCTGGAATCACGACCTGAGCCGAAGGCAGACGCTTAACCAACTGAGCCACCCAGGCGCCCCTGGATCAGCCATCAAAACAGAAGCCAAGCACTCTTCTTCAAGGCTATGGAAGAATGACCCTGAAGGTGTTTCAGAGATCCTCAGGGCTGTCACCGCCACCACCGGCCCAGAGTGCCGGGCCCTGTGGCCCAGAGCAGTTTCAAAGGGTGGGACTACATGAGTGGGGCCAGCTCAGAGAGCTGCACTGTGAGCAGTATCCGGTAGGGGTGACACTGCCCCCCAAAGGGCCCACAGGGTGGAACATTGAGCCACAGAGGATTATTCTCCAGCTTTAAAGTTTACTGTTGTTTGCCCTGTTGGGTTTGGGACTTACTTGGGACCACTACCCCTTTCTTCCTTCCTATTTCTCCCTTTTGGAATGGGAATGTCTATTGTATGCCTGCCCCACCCTTGTGTTTTGGAAGCACCGAACTTGTTTGGTTTCACAGGTTCACAGCTGGAGAGGAATTTGCCTCAGAAAGAATCATATTCTGAGTCTCACCCATGCCTGATTTAGGTGATATTTACATGAGACTTTGGACTTAGACTGTAGAGTGATGCTGGAATGAGTTAAGACTTTGGGGGCTATTGAGATGGAATGCATGCATTTTGCATGTGAGAAGGACATGGACTTTGGAGGACAAGGGGCAGAAGGCTACAGACTGAATGTTTGTGTCCCCTCAAAATGCATATGTTGAAACCAATCCCCAAGGTGTCTGATTTGGAGGTGGAGCCTTTGGAAGGTAATTAGGTCATGAGGGTGAACTTGTCATGAATGGGATTAGTTCCCTTACAAAAGTGACCTCAGAGGGCTCCCTTGCCCTTTGATGGAGGACAGTGTGAGAAGACTGCCATCTATGAAGGAGGAAATAAAGCTCTCACCTGAGGAAGAATCTTGTGAACACCTTGACCTTGGACTTCCCAGCCACCAGAACAGTGAGAAATAAATTTCTGTTGTTTATGAGCCACCTAGCCTATGATATTCTGTTATAGCAGCCTGTTAAAAAACAAAAATTCAACCAACCAAGTTTGAAGATCTAACTAGCTTTATTAAGTGACTTGTGCATGGGGCAACATCCCATCTAGCAAGTGAAGGGGACCTCTGAGGAGTTGTACAAAATGGAAGGTTTTTTTTTTTTTTTAAGATTTTATTTATTTATTCATGAGAGACAGAGAGAGAGAGAGAGAGAGAAGCAGGCTCCCAAGGAGCAGGGACCCCGATGCGGGGCTCGATCCCAGGACCCTGGGATCATGACCTGAGCCGAAGGCAGATGCTTAACCATCTGAGCCACCCAGGCGCCCCCCGGTTTTTTGTTTTTTGGTTTTTTTAAGATTTTATTTATTTTTTTGACAGAAAGAGACACAGCAAGAGAGGGAACACAAGCAGGGGGAGTGGGAGAGGGAGAAGCAGGCTTCCCGCTGAGCAGGGAGCCCGATGTGGGGCTCGATCCCAGGACACTGGGATCATGACCTGAGCCGAAGGCAAACGCTTAACGACTGAGCCACCCAGGCGCCCCAAAATGGAAGGTTTTCATAAGAAGGAGAGTGGGTCAAGAAAGTTAGTAGCAAAAGAAAAGATAGGCTTGTTCCAAGCAAGGTCACCTTCCCTTAAGTGGAAGGACAAGGGGTCTTTGGGTGGATTACCTCATCTTCCTTTGGGGGATGTAGAGGGTTCATGTGACACATTACCCTATTGGTACTGATCAGAAAATTCCTGGTTGACAGGTTAAGACTTAACATTTCTGGGGGAGGGTTAAACTGCAATTACATTAGCCCTGGTTTGTTGACTTGGCCTGGCCCAAGCGCTGGGTTTTTGTGTTGAACAAGCCTGAACTGGGGCACCTGGCTGGCTCAGTCAGAAGAGCATGCAATGCTTGATCTCAGGGTTGTGAGTTCAAACCCCACGTGGGGTGTAAAGATTACATAAATAAATTAAAAAAAAAACTGAACTGACTAAAACACCAATCCAGGACAAACTTGGAAGGAGTTCAGACCTTGTTGGAGAAGTTGTGTGTCTACCACCAGGAGAGCAGAAAAGTTGGCTGCTTTGGCCAGACTTGCGCTGGTCTGAAGTTTCAAACAGGCAACTCTTTGGAGTGGAGGCAGAGGTAAGTGATCAGCAGCTGACAGTGTGGGCATGCAGTGGGAATCTGGGTGCTGAGGAGGAGAACAAAGGCAAAAGAAATGAGATAAAATTAAATTTCCTTACAATTTGCAGCCCCTTGATAAATACCCGAAGACAGGCAGAGTATGACAATCAGGCAGAGTATGACAATCGTCAAGAAGGTCACAACTGTCTTCATGTTAATGCTTTGCTACAGGCAAAGAGCAACCTTAGCTTGACGATATCCAGACCTCCAGAATCCAGTAAGTCTTCTTTAACATACAAAAGTCCTTTTGGAAACTTCCTTGATCTCTACACCCCCCCCAATTTAAAAGTATCTAGTTGATTGCTCCTCACAATCCCAGTGCAGCTCTTCCTGCCCACCGTCCTGTCCCCCATGCTTTAATAAAAACACCTTTTTGCACTGAAAATGTCTCAAGGATTTCTTTCTTGATGGCCACTCCTGGCCCAGAGCACATCAGGCGCCAGCAGGGGCAAAAGGCCTTCAGAGCACAGGCATTATGAACGACTCTTCCTGGTCCCTTGTACAGCAGGTGGGTTTTGCATGGCCAAGGAACGTGCGGTGGGGGGTTGCAGAGCAGGAGATCTGTGCTGAGAGGGCTATGGGCAGGTTTTTGCCAGGCTGAGGCTGCAAGGTCACAGAGAGATGGTGTTCTGGACCTGAGACTCGGGCAGGTTCCACTGGATGTCCTCAAACCCCACAGGGAAGACTCCTTCTTTCCCCTACACCAGAAATTGTCGGAAGCACCATCCTCCTGGCGTGTGAGTGAGTGCCCTCTACTGAGAAATCTTAACATTACGCTCACTTCAAAGGAGAAATGCTTGAAGGAAATTGGCTGTTGATCATGAAATATATATTGAAGAGTGCGTTCACAGCTGAGAGGCAACAAATTGATACGTGACACATGGATGTAAAACATGGAGCGATAATAATACAAAGGGGAAAGCTTTCTACATTCCACATGAAGTTTTATTATTTTTTTAAAGATTTTATTTATTTATATGCCAGAGAGAGAGAGAGCACAAGCACAGAGAGCGGCAGGCAGAGGGAGAGGGAGAAGCAGGCTCCCTGCTGAGCAGGGAGCCCGACGCGGGGCTCGATCCCAGGACCCTGGGATCATGACCTGAGCCGAAGGCAGATGCTTAACCAACGGAGCCACCCAGGTGTCCCTCACATGAAATTTTAAAATATGAATTCTAATCAGTCCCTGAAAAGTTAATATATATTTAAATCATAGAGATACTACTAAAAATATATATTAAAAGGGATATAGTAAAAAATGTATTTAGACAAAATAATGCTGAAAATATTTAAATAATTGAAAAGAAGGCAGGAGAAAGAGAGAAAAAAACAGAGGAAACAATCAGGAAAGTAATAATAGGTGCCTGCGTGGCTCAGCGGTTAAGCGTCTGCCTTCTGCTCAGGTCATGATCCCAGGGTCCTGGGATTGAGCCCTATGTCGGGCTCCCCGCTCAGTGGGGAGTCTGCTTCTCCCTCTGCCCCTGGCCTTGCTTGTGCTCTCTCACTCTCACTCTGCGTGCCCTCTCTCTCTTAAATAAATAAATAAATAAATAAATAAATAAATAAATAAATAAATAAAATCTTTAATTAGAAAAAGAAAAGTAATAAATTATAAGACATAAATCCAAATATTAATAATTACATTAAATGTAAATATCCTATAAATTTTAGTATTATTGGTGATAGTTCTGTGAAAAAGGCTGTTGGTATTTTGCTGGGGATTACATTAAATCTGTAGATTGCTTTGTGCAGTATAGACATTTCAACAATATTTGTTCTTCCAATCCGTGAGCATGGAATATCGTTCCATTTGTTTGTGATGAGGAGCAGAAGGCAAGCTGAGAGCAAAGCACAAGCTAACACCCCCCTCCTCCCTCCCACCCAAGGTGGGATGTGTGTGACATTCCTCAGGCACTCCTGGCTGCCTGAGAACAAAGGAAAGAGAAAACCAAATGGTTAACTGATGGAGATCACAGTCATGCAGGACAAGAGTCTCCATCAGTTTGCAACTGTCTTAATGATTTACAAGGGAAAAAAAGCAATCTCCAGAAACCTATAGACTCAATTTCCTGGAGCCCTATCATCACCCTCCTCTCCATAGGATAGAAAATCTTATATAATCAGTCAATCCTCACAACCCCAGTGCAGCTCTTTCTGCCCATGGCTCCTGTCCGCATGCTTTAATATGACCACTTTGTGCACCAAGGAGGCCTCAAGAATTCCTTCTTGGTCATCGGCTCCGGACCCCACAACTCCAAACCACATCATCAGGGTGGAGGAATGTTGTACCTACATTCCCATAGACTCACTGGGATCTTTAACATTACTAAAAATATCAGAGAAACAAGCAAATCAATATATTTGGTATTTTTGCTAGTGCACCAACATCTGATATCTGCATGCTTTTCAGATTAGAAATGGGATCTGCTCTTTTCGTTTAACTTGGGTAAACTTGGTTCCTGACTTACAAGTGGACTACACATTCTATCATCATTCTTCCAGCATTTGTCTCTATTACAGTGTTCAAATGTGGGACCTCCGGAGTCTTGAATACTGGTATGCAGCCACTGTCCTGTGTGATGATTCAACACTAAGCTGCTGTTGAAGCAATGTGAAGAATGTACACTTATCCAACCACAAACTGCGTTCTCCAAACCATCATTAGATGAGTGGAAGCCAGACAATGGTTAAGATCTGAATTTCACAGAATAATGTTCCATGGTTGACCTCACCTGCCCTTGGCTAAAAGGGAGAGTAAAAGAGTGAAAACCTCTCTGGGATAGAAAGAGTGAAAATCAGCTCAGAGTGAGAAAGAAAAAGGCAGCCTTGCTATTAATTGGGCTGGGGTGACGGGCACAGGTAAAGACAAGTGCAAAGTTAACAGGAAATATTGTTTCTCCCAGTCATACAGGAGCTGTAAAATTCCAAAAAGACACGATCTTCCCGTTACTACTGCTTTCTTATCAATGACCCCAGAGCCACTTTGCTATTTTCATCTATTACTGGGGACTTCCAACAACTGTTAAGATGTCCCTGCCATTACATACATAGGGGTGCACCCACGTCCCCATCCCGCACATACTCCAGCTTCACTCCTGCCTTGGAGTCCACCTGTGCGTCCCGCCTTCTCTATTTGAAATTCACTGAATCCCGCCCCGCTGCCAGGCACGCTCCGAGCCCATAGGATCCGCACACAGCTCTCACAGTCGCCATTGGTCCTAGCCCTACTCGAACACTAATCTAGAGTCCTCCGCCATCCCGTCCAAGTCTATAAAGCACGGCCCTGCTCCTCTCCCCATTGGCCAGTTTGGTTCCACTCAGGTTCGCCCCATCCACACGGTAAAGGCACTGCTGGGGTACTGGAGCAGTGGGAGTCTCAGGTGCGAGTCTATTCTCGGGACTAAGAAGGCTACAACTTGGGCGGTCTTTCTACGTGGAGGGCGGGGCCTGCGCGGAGATCTACACGGTGGGCGAAACCGGTGGGGCGTTGTACGTGAAGGGAGGGGTGTGTGGGGCGGTCCACGTTGTGGGCGGAGCGAGCATGACGTTCTACGTGAAGGGCGGGACGGTCAACGTGGTGGGAGGGGCGTGTGGGTGGTTCTACTTTGGAGACGGGGTGTGTGTGTGGTGGGGGAGTTCTACGTGCGGGCGGAGCGAGCGGGGCGTGGGGCGGCCTAACGTAGTGGGCGGGGCTGCGAAGTCGTTCTGCGTGTGGGTGGGGCTACTGGCCCGCTCTACGTGGTGGACGGGGCGAATGGCCCGCTCTACGTGGTGGGCGGGACATGTGGGTGGTTCTACGTAGGGGAGGGGGCGTTCTACGTGTGGGCGGAGCGAGCGGGGGTATTATACGAAGGGGCGGGGCCAGGGGGACGTTCTACGTGGAGGGTGGGGCGTAGGGGCGATCAACGTAGTGCGTGGGGCTGCGAAGTCGTTCGACGTGGTGGGCGGGGCGAATGGCCCGCTCTACGTGTTGGGCGGGACATGTGGGTCTACGTGGGGGCGGGCTGTGGAGGGCGTTCTACGTGAGGACGGGGCAAACGCGGCGGTTAACGTGGTGGGCGGGACATGTGGGTGGTTCTACGTGGAGGGCGGGGTGGGGGCGGAGCAGTTACATGAGGGCGGGGCGAGCGGGGCATTTTTACGTGGAAGGCGGGGCGTGTGGGGCGGTCTAACGTAGTGGGCAGGGCGTGTGAAGGCGTTGTACGTGTGGGCGGGGCGAGTGGCGCGCTCTATGTGGTGGGCAGGACCTGTGAGTTGTACGTGAAGGGTGGGGTGTGGGGGCGTTCTACGTGAGGGCGGGACGAGTGGGGTGGTCTAACGTGATGGGCGGGGCATAGGCGCATTCTGCGTGGTGGGCGGGACATGCGGGGTATTCCGTAGGGGGGCGGGGCGTGCAGGACTTTCTACATGGAGGGCGGGGCGTGTAGGGGAGGTGTCTGTGGAGGAAGCTTCGTTCAGAGAATTCTACGTGGAGGGCGGGGCGTCACGTAAGGGGCGGGAAGTCCAGGGGCATTCTCACGGGGGTGGGGCCTTCATAGGCTCCGCACAGGCCCCACACGCCCTGCGCACGACGGTTTCTCGCAACCCACCAAACGGGTTGGGGGCTTCCTTGTGGGCGTGTCTTTCGGGGCCGGAGCTGCGCCTACTTGCGCGGTGGTTGCGGCTTTACCTAGCCTTTGAGTTCGAGCTGTGGACGGACCGAGTCGCTGAAGTTTGTGGTTTGTGTAAACTTGGCTACTTTGTTGTTTTCTTTTCCTATCCGTGCATCAGAAGATGGTAGCTGTAGCTACCTCGTGACTGGTGCAGAGCGTTCCAAGCTAGGCTGTGAGCGTACTAAAACGGAATGGTGGGTTTTCTAAGGCAAGAAAGGGGCATCCCGATTCAGGGCATGTAGGCAGGTGCTAACAGAAATAATATCTACAGTTAACATTCAGCCCTTAGATGCTAGCACTGTGCTAAGTGCTTTACTTTCTTCAGTTTTTTTTTTAATCTGCTAAAAAGGTACCAAGTGACTACTATTATTATCCCCATTTTATCAGTCCAAGGAGGGCGATGCATGACACAGTCTTCCAGGTGCTGGGCCTCTGCTGAGCTCTTTCCCCTCCTATGTCACGGCCTCTTGCTTGCACTCTTGGGATGGTGGAGTGCTCTCCCAAAGGATGGACTTGTCTTGACACTGTGGCAATTCCTCCTGCGGCTGTGAAGGGGGTGGCCTGGCTGTGGGGACTGCACAAGAACAAGAGCCGCATGAATTACAAGGTCAGCCAGACCTGGTGGTACTCCCATGATACAGTAAGGCCATATACATCGGCCCCTCCCAGGCCCAACTCAGACCCACCATAGAGCACTGTATGGACCTCCAACATTTACCTGTGTTATTTCATTTTCTGACCTGTCCTGGACCCAGAAAATGGATGCACTAAGCACTCCCCCTAACACTATCAATTATTCCATTAACTTTGTTTTTCTTGATTTTGGACTTGCCCCAACTCTTGTCAACACACTTGGGGTGGGGATCTGGGGTCAAGTCAGAAGTCAGTCCCCCTCTAAAAAAAGTCACCTCCTACCCCTGCCTTCCTAGGGACCTGGTGGCTGTCAGGTCCTTTGCCCCTCAGGGATTCCGCTAGGCGTCTGGGCTGGATTTTCACTGGTCTCAGCTGGGTCTGCGCCCACCCTGCTGCCTTCCGGAAATCTGTTGTGCTTTCATGACATCTGTTCCCTTTGTCCACATGGTGAGTTTATACATTAAAAAGAGCATTTGTTTACAGTTAATTTTGTGTCTTAGGAAAAAACGAATTTAGATGCTTGTGGTCAGTCCACCACATTTAATTGAAAAATTCACCTTGTGTTCTCATACTTTAAAAATCTCTAGATTTAATTGTTTCCTTTCTCATTCCTGATTCTGTTTATTTTCATCTTAATTTTATCTTAATCAAATTTGAGGGGTCTATAGAGTCTTTTCAGTGGTGTTTTGGTTTTGAGACAGGGAAACTAAACATCTATTATTACCTTAAATCCTCCGTTGCAGACTCTTCATTCCCAGGTGTTTGCAGTTACCTACCACGTTTATCCAGCACCTGTGCCCTGTCCCTCCTGATGTGACCACCTGGAAATGCCTTTTCCCAATCAGCCTGAGGGACACGATGCACCTTTCAAAACCGCTCTTCCACAGCTTCGCAGCATGTAAGTGTCGAGGTTCCCTGGTGTTGCAGGGTTGCGGGGTTCTTGTCTCACGGAGTCCAAGAATGAATCTCGCGGACAAAAGAGTGAAGTGAAGTGAAAGCTTATTAAGTGAAGGTGAGAACAGAAATGAAAGAAAAAAAGCTCTCTAGAGTGAGAGGGGTCCCGAATGGGTTGCCACTGAGGGCTTTTATGGTCCTCTTTTATAGAAAACAGACCAGGGAACTTGGTAACTATCTTGTCTATAACATTTAAGACAAACAAGGTGGATTTGTAAATATTCCGAAAATAGCAAGGTGGATTTGTTATGCTCTTTTCTCTCTGGTTAATATCTTGTCTATAACATTTCTCCACATCTGGGATTTCTGTGAACCTGGTTACTAGCCCCCTCCCTGTCTCTCCCTACCTAGCCACGCCTGTCCCTTACTCACTGGCTATAAACCCCTTGAGGACAGGAAATGTGTATTCTGCATTTCTGTGCCCCCAAACACCCAGGAAAACCCCAGCTATATAACAGGAGTTCAAAAAAGTTCTGGGGCACCCTGGTGGCTCAGTCGTTATGCGTCTGCCTTCAGCTCAGGTCATGATCCCAGAATCCTGGGATCAAGCCCCACATCGGGCTCCCCTTGCTTGTGTTCTCTTTTTCTCTCTCCCTCTTCTCTCTCTCTCTCTCTCTCTCTCTCATTCTCACTGTGCCTCTCTCTGTCAAATAAATAAAATCTTTAAAAAAAAAAAAAGCCAAAGTTTTGTTCTATGAATACTCAGTGGTGTGGGATTCGTTACGTTATTTTTTTTTTAATTGGGAAGCTTTAATACAGTGGATAACTTGCCATAAGCATCTGTTGTGCAGTCGGTCTTGCAAGTAGATATATACAAGGGCATAAATAATTGCATAGCATGATGAATTTCGCAAAAAAAAAAAAAATCCACCTAACCATTATGCATTTCAAGAAACAGAACCTATCCTGTGTCAAAGCCCTCTAGCCAAAGACCACCAGGGACCCAAGTGTGGTTGAGCATGTTGGATTTATTACCCAGTGCAGCGAGGGAGAATGCACACAGTGTGGTGTCTCAGTAAGGGGGTGTTATAAAAGACTTGGAGGATGCGGGCCTCTGGTAGGTGATTTGTGGGGAGGATTGGAGAAGCCAATGTGGATCTAGATTGGGTGCTGGCAGGAAGCAAGGGTATTGGAAACCTATATGGTGGACGGAATGAAGAGAGACTAAAACTAATTGGTAGAGAAGCACGGGTCACTGATATGAGTGGACAAAGGGGGGTGTTTGATCATTTTTTGTGGTTTGGACAAGGTTTATGTCTTTGTTTGTAGTCAGCCATGATGAGAGATTTTGTCTTGATCCATCACTGTCATAGAGTGATTTGGTCTGTTTTTCTTCTGTGAGATTATTCCAGTTCAGCAGGTGAACACCAAGGCCCAGCTGTGTCATGCCAGCTCCCTGGCCTCCAGTGCTGCCCGGTTCTCACCAGCATTCCAGAATTTGCCTCCTGTCTACCACCAGTGACCACACCCCCTCAAAGGTAACCACTATCCTGAGTTCTCTCAGGCTAGCTTAGTTGTGTCTGTGCTTGAACTTTATAATGGTATCATGTGGTATGTGCTCTTTTTAAGTCAGCCTTCCAGCCAGCATTTTTATCTGGCTTTATCTTTATGAGATATCTTTTTTTATTATTAAATTTTTTATTGTTAATCACCATACCTTACATCATTAGTTTTTGATGTAGTGTTCCATGATTCACTGTTTGCGTATAACACCCAGTGCTCCATTCAGTACGTGCCCTCTTTAATACCCATCACCAGGCTAACCCATCCTCCCAACCCCCTCCCCTCTAGAACCCTCAGTTTGTTTTTCAGAGTCCATCGTCTCTCATGGTTCGTCTCCCCCTCCGAGAGAGATCTTTATGAGATTCACCCACATTGTTGCATCTACCTGTAGTTCATTTCCATTCCATTAGAATATTCCATTCTATAGATGTACCACAGGACCTTCATCCATTCTACTACGGATTGACCTTTTTTCTTACTTGAGGTTTAATTGACATCACATTATATCAGTCGCAGGTGTACTGCATAGTGATTTGACCTTTGCCTACGTTGCGAAATGGTCACAATAAGTCTAGTTAACATCCGTTACCATCCACAGCTGCAAAAAATTCTTGTGATGAAAACTTTGAAGATCTACTCTGTTGGCAACTTTCAAATATGAATTCTTTATGTATTTTGGATATTAACCCCTTATCAAACATATGAGTTGCACATATTTTCTCCCCTTCAATAGGTTGCCTTTCCATTTTATTGATGGTTTCTTTTGCTGTGCGGAAGCATTTTAGTGTGATGTCCCACTTGTTTGGTTTTGCTTTTGCGGTCTTGTCTTTTGCTATCAGGCATTGGGGTGGCCACACTGAGTTCTGTTTGCTTGTGAGTTGTGCATACCTGTGAGATATGCTAATCTCCAGCCCATTCGGTGGCATGGAAATGGGGGCAGGTTCAAAGTTAACCAGATTCTTCTGCCCTCATTTATTCCAAAAAAAATTTTTTTTTTGGTTGGGGCAGAGATTATCAAAATGGGAGAACCCCAGTGGGGGAAGGTACATTTCAAGAGAGAGTCAGGACCCCTGGTTCAGCTGCCCCTCCGCACCAAGGAATTCTTCCTAAGTGACTCCCTGAAGGACCTAGGGTGTGAGGAGACAAATTCCGTCACAGATGGACTGCAAAAAAAGAAACCGAATACTCTTTACAAATTTAAATCTCAAATTGTATTCTGTTTGTTCTAGAGGGCAATGGTTACTTGGGTCGAATGTATGGAGAAGTTACCTTATTTTAAATGTTTATACCCCAAATAATGCTCTCATGTAATATAGGCTTGACAGAGGCAGAAACCAGGGGCATGCCATCAGTACCAAATATTCCCTTTACAGCCAACATTAGCCGTAGTGGGGGCGGGCAGTGCAGGAGCCCATAAAGGGGCCCAACAATGTCTACCCCACTCATACAAAAAAGCAAAAAGAAAAAGAGCAAGATTTTTTAAAAAGATTTTATTTATTTGAGAGCGAGAGAGAGCGAGCAGGGTCGGGAGCGAGGGGCAGAGGGAGAGAGAGAAAGAGAAGCAGACTCCCTGCTGAGCAGGGAGCCCAGTGCGGGGTTCGATCCCAGAACCCTGGGATCAACCTGAGCCCAAGGCTTAACCGACTGAGCCACCCAGGTGCCCCAAGGGCAAGATGTTTTTTCTACAGAAGTAGAAGCCTTTCATCTGTTCACCTGTTTTGTCTCCTGCTCTATACAGACCCATGTCCTGAACAGCGAGCTCCACTTTCCCTTTCACCGGGTCAGAGTCTTTCATTGCCTGCTCTCCCTCACCTACCCCTGGCATCTTGATGTGGGACAGGCCAGAGTGACAGCATTTCCTGCATCTGGGTCTCAGCTGGAAAATGGAAATTTCTGCCTGAGGCTGTTACACCAAGTAAGAGTCACTGCAGCTTTTGCCGAACAGAGACTGCCATCCATTCTCTGTGCCAGTGTGGTTCACCCAGCCAGAGGTCAGAGGAGCCCACAAGAGCCTCTGCCCCCAATTTAAGTCTCTTCGGTGCTGGGCAGAGTGGCTGCAGAAACGGTTGCAGATGGGCAGGAACGGTGGTGGGGCACAGGAAGGGCTGGTGGGGGGCGTGCAGCAAGAGGGTGTGGGCAGAGGTTTCTCAGGCTGGGGGGGGCAGGGCTGGATGACCCCTCAGGGAATGGACCCCAAGAGGCCCTCTGAGTGAAGGGAGCGGAAGAGGGTGCTCCTCCAAGCTCAGCAGCAGAGAGAGGCTTGACCGTGACCTGGAGGCCAGGTGGAAGGCTGCTGCGGGGGCGGGGGGGGGGCTGCGGTGGGAGCTGGGCTCTTCCAGAGGAGTCCTGAGCATGTCCCATCTCCCCAGCTGGCTCTGCCAGGGTGTGGAAGACGTTGGGCTCTGCCTTCCTGTGGAAAGGAGACAAAGTGGGATCGGTGGGGTCTAGGGTCAGGGAGATGGCCTTTTTGTTTGGGTGAGCCGGAGGGAGGAGGTGGTAAGAGGAAGTGTCCTGAGTCATTGTCATGTTCTGGGTGGGCATAGTCTGGGACCTGTGTGCAGTCTCACACAAAGAGAGATGTCTCAATAGGCCTGTAGGGAGCAGGGAAATGCTTCGTAGTGCCCCGGATGAATTTCGGGGCAGTAGCCCTCCTAGCAGGCTGGGATGGTTAATGAAGATGACCCAGGCGACCCACTCAGCCGCAACAGCTTCATCTTTAGAATGATGCTAAGCTGCCTGTCTTATAGACACAGGACTGCAGAGAGTGTGAAATAAGATGGGTCACTCAAAGTGTAGGAACAAGGACCAATATCATGTGCAAGTAAGGGGATCGTCTTCAATAAAGAGAGCCTAGCCGGATTGGAAAGATTCCCTAAATATTGCTCAAAAATACCACTCTAATTCCTAAGGATCCCATACCCCAAAGGAACTAACCAGTTAATTTTCCTTTTATTTACAAATAATTTCAAACTTAGAGATGATTTCCATAAACAATACAGGGAATTCCTATATGCCGTTCAACCCGATACAACAACTGTTAATATTTTGGCACATTTGCCTTAAGATTCTTTCTTCCCTCTCCCCGTCCCTTCCTCTCTCTCTATACACATTTATATATTTTTATATATATATAAAATTATGTACATATTTTTCCCAAACCATTTGAGAGTAAGTTGCAAACACGATGCCTCCGTGCTTTTAAATGTCTCAGTGTGCCTTTCCTAAGGCCAAGTATGTTCTCCTACGTAACCACTGTCTTAGCTCAGGCCTCCATAACCGAATACCACAGGCTGGGTGGCTTAAGCAACAGAAATTTATTTTCTCACCGTTCTGGAGGCTAGAAGTGCAAGGTTAAGGTTCTAGCTGATTCAGTTCCTGATGAGGGCTCTCTTCCCTGATGTGTAGATAACCATCTTATTGTGTCCTCACGTGGCCTTCCCTCAGTGCATGGGGGCGGGGGAGCACGCATGCGTGAGCAAGGTCTCTAATGTCTTGTCTTATAAGGACACTAATCCTACCAGCCAGGGCCCTTCCCTCACGACCTCATTGAACCTTAATTACTTCTTCAGAGACCTCCTCTCCAAATACAGCCACACGGAGTGTGAGGGCTTCAATATACGAATTTGAGGAGGGACACAAACATTCAGTCCATAACAACCACCAGCACAAGGCAGTAGTTATAAAAATCAGGAAATTTAACATCGAGACAGCTGTGTTACATCACCCCTAGATCGCATTTGTTTTCACCAGTTCTGGTCCAGGATCCAATTTAGGACCACACATTAGATTGGTTGTCCTGTCTCTTTGGTTTCCTTTCATTTGGAACAGTTTCTCAAATCTGTCCTTGATGTTATGGGCTGAATTGTTTCCACCCATCCCCTCCCCGCCCTGCCAAGTTCATATGTTGGAGTCCTAACCCCCAGTACCTCAGAATGTGACTGTATTTGCAGATGATGTCTTTAAAGAGGTAATTAAGATTAAATATAAGTTCGCATGGGTGGGCCCTAATCCAATCTGACTGGTGTCCTCCTCAGAAGAGGAAGTTAGGACGCAGCTGCACACAGAGGGAAGACCATGTGAAGACACAGGGAGAAGGCGGCCATCTGCAAGCCAAGGAGCGAGGCCTCAGAATGAAGCCAAAGCTGGCGACCTCTTCATCTTGGACTTCTGGCCGCTGGAACTGTGAGGAAATAAATGGCTCTGAAGCCACTCAGCCTGTGGTACCTCATTATGGCGGCCCAGGCAAAGTAATATACCCGATTTGTGTGACCTCGACCCTCTTGAAGCTTTTACCTGCTTTTAGAGTGGCCCTCTGTGTGGATCTGTGTGATGTTTTCTCCTGATTAGATTCAGATCTTGTACCTCTGGCAGGAAAGTCACAGAAGTGAGGCTGTGTCCTCCTCCGTGCCTCCTATCTGGAGGTGTCATTTCCTCTCTGATTTCTGTTTCTCCCCAAGGTGTAACACAGACTTGTTCTAGGGTAGGAACCCTACGTAACTCCACCCCCGGCCCAGAGCACTGCGCCTAGGAAAGCAATGAGCAGTCCCCACCTGGGTCTTCCACATTGCCCAGTGTTGCTCACCAGAGTGGACAGGAATGTGTGGTTACAAGCTGTGCCGTCTGAGGATGGGGCTGTGGATGTCCCTCCGGCTGGAGGAAGCTGGCGCTTTCTCAGGAGCCTGACGCTGGACAGCTGGAGCCACCTGGTCTTCGTGGGTGAGGCTGGCTTCCCCGTGCACCTGGGTCGTTCAGGTTGCTTTTTTCCATTCGGAGCTTTTACTTCTTGGGTTCCGAAAGCTGGGACATGGCTCCAGTGACTAAAACATTAGACATGCAAGGTAGGGATATTTACCTCATGGGCCTTTGGGAGGATTCAACAGACCTCTTGGTAGGAAGCCCCTAGCACAGGGCCTATCATGAAACATAGCAGAGGCTGTGTGAGCGTTGGCTGCCATTAGTAGTAGTAGTTCTGTTACCACATGCCTATCCCCATCCCCCCAATCAGAATGCCCCATTCTCTCCCTAGAAACCCCCACAAGCTCCTCAGGGTGCTTACAGCCTAGTTCTGAATGCTCTGCCTATTACCATACTGCAGTAATAATAATCCTTAGTATTTATTTTTTAAGTAAAGTGCGAAGCCCCACATGGGGCTTGAACTCACAACCATGAGATCAAAACCCGAGCTGAGATCAAGGGTTAGACGTTCAACTGACTAATATTATTGGTGCCCCAGTGATATTATCGGTGACCTGATAATCCTTGGTATTTATAATCCTCACAGCCATCCCACATCGTGTGTGTGATCACCCTTGCCTGCTTAAAAATTAGTAAATGGGGTCACAAAAGGGCCTAGGAATAAGGTGTTCAAGTGTCCCCATATCACAAGCATCTGAGGTAGGATTCATAGATTCATATGGGTGACTGTAGCCCTAAAGCCGGACCTAATAGCTAGGCCATTGTGTGGCACGATCACTCTCTCAACGATGCAATCCCCCATTGAACTTTCAGCCCCAGTGTTTTGGGGGGAAGGCAATAACGGAAGTGGACAGATTCCTGAATACTTACCCCTAACTCCCGCTCTGCCCCAAGCAGTGTCCTCCAGGACAAAAACTGGGAGTGGGTCCGTCAAGATGGTGTGAGGTGCAGCTTCCGACCTTCCCAGCCCTGGGAATGGCCTTGCCACGGAGACCCTCCTGGCCTGGGCCTGGGGAATGACGGAGAAGCAGGAGAGCTAGCCAGCCAGGTAGCCAGGGGAGGGGAGGGCGGGCCCGAACTGACACAGCCTGACCAGTCGAGGCATATAAGGGTGATGCTGTGTGGAATTAGATGAGATCACAGAGGACTGCAGAGCATGGCAGCAAGGATGGGAGGTTAAGGAGGTTGATGAAGAATTGTGAGGGCCGAGTGCACGGCCTACGGGAAACATAACTTGCAGGGAGTCAAGCTATAGTGACGTGTAGGGTAGGGATAGAGAGGCTGGACATAGAGGTGGAGTCAAGGGTAGGAGTAAAGTAGTTTATTCAGGGCGAGGCCATGGTATCCAGCCTTAAACATGTCATCGTCTCTGCTCTCCGGACCAGGATCTTTAACGTTAGTACTACTGACATTTGGGTCTGGATCATTCTTCTCTTTGTTGTGGGGCTGACCTGTGCATTGTAGGATGTTTGTCAGCATTCCTGGCCTCCCAGTGGATGAAGTAGCATCCCTTCCAGTTGTGACAACCAAAAAAGGCTTTAGGCGTCGCCAAATGGCCCCTGGAGGACAAAACTGACCCCAGCCGAGAGCCACTGATCTAAAGAAACTATATGTTTCACGTAGTCTACCGTAGGAGTCTGCAAGCTTTTTCTACAAAAGGCTAGGTAGTAACTACTTTAGGCTTTCTGGGCCGTGTGTGGTCTCGGTCACAACTACTCAACTACCCCGTGGTAGCGGGAAAGCAGTCCTAGACAATTTGGAAACAAACAAACACAGCATAGCTGTGTTCCACTCAAACTTTAGTTACAGACACTAAAATTTGAAATTCACAACATTTTCACGTGTCCCAAAATCTTTTGACTTTTTTTTTTTTTTTTCCAATCGCTCTAAAATGGGAAAGCTTTCTTAGCTCACAGACCGTACAAAAACAGGTGGCAGGCTGGGCTTGGCTCAGAGACCACAGTTTGCCAACCCTGGTCTAGCAGGTAGGATTCCTGTTTTTCACCCAAGCTGCCCAGATTTGATAGCCCCATCTGGGAACGTGCAAGAGCTTTCATAGAATGTTTTTATCAAAGCAGCTTTCTAAAATCTACCCTTACCTGTTCTATCTCTTCGGGTCCCAGTAAATAACACAGGGTGAGGTGGACATTGAGCACAGACTGATGTCCTGAATTCCCTGATTTCATAGGTGGAGAAATTGTGTCATACAAAAAGCTCCCATGCAAAATTTTCAGTGATTTTCAATTTTTTTAACTTTCTAAGAGGAGTATTTCAAACCTACAGAAAAATTGCAAGAATAGCTCAGAAAAATCCATTATCACCTTCATCCACGTTCACCAATTTTTTACTTTTTGCCCCATTTCCTTTGTTTTTCTCTCTCAATCTCCAGATTATTGGTTTTTTAACCATTTGATAGTAAGTTGCAGACATTCTTTTTTTTTTTTTTTTAGATTTTTATTTATTTGTCAGAGAGCACAAACAGTGGGAGCGGCAGGCACAGGGAGAAGCAGACTCCCTACTGAGCAAGGAGCCCAATGTGGGGCTCTATTCCAGGACCCTGGGATCATGACCTGAGCTGAAGGCAGATGCTTAACCGACTGAGCCACCCAGGCATCCCAACGTTCTGACTCTTTACCCTTAAAAACTTAAGTGTGAATCTCTTTATAATGAGGACATTCACTTGCATGACCCCAGGGCAGTTTTGAAATTTTTTTAAAAAAAGTGTTTAAAGCTTTATTGAAGTTATAATTTACATCCCATACAATTCATATTGTAAGTGGACAGTTCCATAATGCTGAGCAAATTTGCATAGTCATCCCACAAACCAGTTAGAACACTTCCATTCACACCAAGAATTTCCCTCATGCCAGGTTGCAGTCCATCCCCATCCCTAAACCAAGGCCCCCACTGATCTATGTGCTTTCTGTCTCTACAGATTTACATTTCTAGGAATTTTTATGTGAACTGAATCCTACTACACACACACTTGCCCACTTTTTTGAGTCTGGCTTCTTTTACTTAGCAAAGTATTTTTGAGGTGCATTCCTGTTGTTAAATGTATAAGTAGTTCTTTCCTTTTTATTTATGAGTAATGTTTGATTATATGAATATACCATATTATACATTGACCAGGAGGTGGACATTTGGAATGCTTCCAATTTTGAATTCTGCCTATGAGTGAATAATGCCGCTATGAACTTCCACATAAAGGTATTTATGTGAACACATGTTTCATTTCTCTTGGGCAAATATCTAGTAGTCGGTTGGATGGATGGGAAGTGTATGTTTAATTTTTTGAGAAACTGACAAATTGTTTCCCAAAGTGGCTGCACCATTTTACATTTCCCAACGTCGATTATGAGAGTTCTAGTCACTCTATATCCTTGCCAAGGTTTGGTATGGTCGTTTTAACTGCAGGGTATAAAATGGTATCTCAGTTGTGACTTTAATTTGCATTTCCCTGGGGCGCCTGGGTGGCTCAGTCGTTAAGCGCCTGCTTTCGGCTCAGGTCATGATCCCAGGGTCCTGGGATCGAGCCCCTCATCGGGCTCCCTGCTCCGCGGGAAGCCTGCTTCTCCCTCTCCCACTCCCCCCTGCTTGTGTTCCCTCTCTTGCTGTGTCTCTCTCTGTCAAATAAATAAAATCTTTCAAAAAAATTTTGCATTTCCCTGATGATGAACATCTTCTCATTTGTGTATTAATCATTTATAAGTCTTTCTTGGTGAAATGTCTATTCAGGTCTTTTCCCCATTTTTTTTTTCCTCAAATTTTTATTGAAATTCTAGTTAGTTAACACATGGTGTAATATTGGCTTCGGGAGTAGAATTTACTGATTCATCACTTACATATAACACCCAGTGCTCATCCCAACAAGTGCCCTCCTTAATGCGCATCATCCATTTAACCCATCCCCCATCCACATCCCCCCATCAACCCTCTGTTCTCTATAGTTGAGAGTCTCTTATGGTTTGCTTCCCACTCTCTTCCCCCTTCCCATATGTTCATCTGTTTTGTTTCTTAAATTCCACATGAGTGAAATCATACGACATTTGTCTTTCTCTGATTTCGCTTAGCATAATACCCTCTAGCTCCATTCACGTTGTTGCAAATGGCAAGATTTCATTTTTTTTGATGGCTGAGTAATACTTCATTGTATGTATATATGTATACATATATGTATGTATGTATATATACATACCATATCTTTATCCACTTACCAGTCGATGGACATTTGGGCTGCTTCCATAGTTTGGCTATTGTTGATGATGCTGCTATAAACATCGATGTGCATGTATGCCTTTGAATCAGTATTTTTTTATCCTTTGGGTAAATACCTAGTAGTGCAATTGCTGGGTCATAGGGTAGCTCCATTTTTTAACTCTTAGAGGAACCTCCATACTGTTTTCCAGAGTAGCTGCACCAGTTTGCATTTCCACCAGAAGTGTAAGAGGGTCCCCCTTTCTCTGCATCCTCGCCAACACCTGTTGTTTCCTGTGTTGTTAATTTTAGCCATTCTGACAGGTGTGAGGTGGTATCTTATCATGGTTTTGATTTGCATTTCCCTGATGATGAGTGATGTTGAGCATCTTTTCATGTGTCTGTTAGCCATCTGGATGTCATCTTTGGAAAAATGTTGATTCATGTGTTCTACCCATTTCTTGACTGGATTGTTTTTGGGTGTTGAGTTTGATAAGTTCTTTATAGATTTTGAATACTAACCCTTTATCAGATTCGTCATTTGCAGATATCTTCTCCCATACTATAGGTTGCCTTTTAGTTTTGTGGACTGTTTCCTTAGCTGTGCGGAAGCTTTTTCTCTTGATAAAGTCCTAGTAGTTCATTTTTGCCCTTGCTTCCCTTGCCTCCAGAGACGTGTCTAGTAAGAAGTTGCTGCGGCCGAGGTCGAAGAGGTTGCTGCCTGTCTTCTCCTCTAGGATTTTGATGGTTTCCTGTCTCACATTTGGGTCTTTCATCCATTTTGAATTTATTTTTGTGTATGGTGCAAGAAAGTGGTCCAGTTTCATTCTTCTGCATGTAGCTGTCCAGTTTTCCCAGCACCATTTGTTGAAGAGACCATCTTTTCTACATTGGCTATTCTTCCCTGCTTTGTTTGAAGATTAGTTGGCATATAATTGTGGGTCCATTTCTGGGTTCTCTGTTCTGTTCCATGGATCCATGTGTCTGTATTTGTGCCAGTACCATACTGTCTTGATGATGACAGCTTTGTAATAGAGCTTGAAGCCTGGAATCATGATGCCTATGGCTTTGCTTTTTCAGGATTGCTTTGGCTATTTATGTCTTTGTGGTTCCATACAAATTTTAGGATTGTTTCTTCTAGTTCTGTGAAAAATGCTATTGGTATTTTGATAGAGATTGCATTAAATGTGTAGATTGCTCTGGGTAGTATAGACATTTTAATAGTGTTCTTCCAATCCATGAGCATGGAAATGTTTTTCCATTTCTTTGTGTTGTCTTCAGTTGCTTTCATAAGTATTCTACAGTTTTCAGAGTACAGATCCTTTACCTCTTTGGTTAGGTTTGTTCTTAGGTATCTTATTGTTTTTGATGCAACTGTAAATGGGATCGATTCCTTGATTTCTCTTTCTGCTTCTTCATTATTGATGTATGGAAATGCAACAGATTTCTGTACACTGATGTTTATATCCTGTAACTTTGCTGAATTCACATATTAGTTCTAGCATTTTTTTGGTGGAATCTTTCAGGTTTCCTACATAGAGTATCCTGTTGTCTGCAAATAGTGAAAGTTTGATTTCTTCCTTGCCGATTTGAAGCTTCCTTGCCTTTTATTTCTTTTTGTTGTCTGCTGAGGCTAGGACTTCCAGTACCATGCTAAATAACAGTGATGAGAGTGGACATCCCTGTCATGTTCCTGACTGTAGAGGAAAAGCTCTCAGTTTTTCCCCATTGAGGATGATATTAGCTGTGGGTTTTTTGTATATGGTCTTTATGATGTTGAGGTATGTTCCCTCTAAACCTACTTTGTTGAGAGTTTTTATCAAGAATGGATGCTGTATTTTGTCAAATACTTTTTCTGCATCTATTGAGAGGATCATGTGGTTCTTATCCTTTCTTTTATTAATGTGGTATATCATGTTGATTGGTTTATGAATATAAATTTATTCCTGCAGCCCAGGAATAAATCCCACTTGATCATGGTGCATGATTCTTTTAATGTACTGTTGGATTCAATTTGCTAGTATTTTGTTGAGAATTTTTGCATCCATGTTCATCAGGGATATTGGGCTGTAATGCTCCTTTTTCGTGGGGTCTTTCATTTGATTTTATTTGAGTCCTTTCTCTTTTCTTTTTGATAAGTCTGGCTCGGGTTTCTCGATTTTATTAATTCTTTCAAAGAATCAGCTCCTAGTTTCATTATCTTTTCTACTGGTTTTTTGGTTTGTTTCAATATCATTTATTTCTGCTCTAACTTTATTATTTCCCTTCTGCTGGTTTTAGGCTTTATTTGCTGTTCGTTTTCTAGCTTGTTTAGGTGTAAGGTTAGGTTGTGTATTTGAGATTTTTTTCTTTGTGAGGTAGGCCTGTATTGCAATATACTTCCCTGTTAGGATCACCTTTGCTGCATCCCAAAGGTTTGGACTTTCATGTTTTCATTTTCATTTGCTTCCATGTATTTTTTAATTTCTTCTTTAATTTCCTGGTAAACCCATTTATTCTTTAGTAGGATGTTCTTTAACCTCCATGTATTTGTAGTCTTTCCAAATTTGTTCTTGTGGTTCACTTCAAGTTTCATAGTGTTGTGGTCTGAAAATATGCATGGTGTGATTTCCATCTTTTTGTACTTGTTGAGGGCTGATTTGTGACCCAGTATGTGATCTGTTCTGGAGAATGTTCCATGTGCACTCAAAAAGAATGTGTATTCTGCTGCTTTAGCATGAAACATTCTGAATATATCTGTTAAGTCCATCTGGTCCAGTGTGTCATGCAAAGCCATTGTTTCCTTGTTGATCTTCTGCTTAGATGATCTGTCCATTGCTATATTATTATTATCAATGAGCTTCTTTATGTTTGTTATTCATTGATTTATATATTTGGGTGCTCCCAAGTTGGCATAAATTTTTTTTTTTAGATATTTATTTATTTATTTATTTATGACAGAGCGAGAGAGGGAACACAAGCAGGGAGAGTGGGAGAGGGAGAAGCAGACTCCCCACTGAGCAGGGAGCCTGATGCAGGGCTTGATCCCAGGATCCTGGGATCATGACCTGAGCCAAAGGCAGACGCTTAAGGACTGAGCCACTCAGGTGCCCTGGGGGAGGGGGGGGTAACTATTTTACAATTATTGGATCTTCTTGATGGATAGACCCCTTAATTATGATATAATGCCCTTCTTCATCTCTTGTTACGTCTTTGTTTTAAAATCTAGTTTGTCTGATGTAATGGCTACTCTGGTTTTCTTTTGACGTCCATTAGCATGATAGATGGTTCTCTATCCCTTCACTTTTTTTTTTGAAGATTTTATTTATTTATTTGACAGAGAGAGACACAGCGAGAGAGGGAACACAAGCAGGAGGAGTGGAAGCGGGAGAAGCAGGCTTCCCGCCGAGCAGGGAGCCCGATGCGGGGCTCGATCCCAGGACCCTGGGATCATGACCTGAGCCGAAGGCAGACGCTTAACGACTGAGCCACCCAGGCGCCCCTATCCCTTCACTTTTGATCTGCAGTTGTCTTGAGGTCTAAAACGTAGCCAGCATATAGATGGGTCTTGTTTTTTTTTTTTTATTCATTCTGATACTCTACATCTTTTGATTCAAGCATTTAGTCTATTTACATTCAGAGTAATTACTGATCTGCATTTAGTGCCATTGTGTTACCTGTAAAGTTGGTGTTTCTGGTGATGTTCTCTGTTCCTGTCTAGTCTTTGTTGCTTTTGGTCTTTTTTTTTTTTTCCCCCTACTCAAAGAGTCCCCTTTAATATTTCTTACAGGGCTGGTTTAGTGGTCACAAACTCCTTTAGTCTTTGTATGGGAAAGTCTTTATCTCTCCTTCTACTCTGAATGACTGCCTTGCTGGATAAAGTATTCCAGCCGCATATTTTTCCCATTCAGCACACTGACTATATCCTGCCACTGTGTTCTGGCCTGCCAAGTTTCTGTATGAGATCTGCTATGAACCTGATCTGTCTTCCCTTGTAGGTTAAGGACTTTATTTCCCTTGCTGCTTTCAGCATTTGTTCCTTGTCTGTGTATTTTGTGAATTTGACTATGCTATGTCTTGGTGATGGCTGGGTTTTGTTGTATTTAATGGGAGTTCTCTGAGCTTCTTGGATTTCAATGTCTGTTTCCTTCCCCAGATTAGGGAAGTTTTCAGCTATAATCTGCTCAAATAAAACTCCATTTTTTTTTCTCTTCTCCTAGGACTTCTATGATATGAATGTTATTACTCTTTAAGGAATTGCTTTGTTCCTTAGGTCTATATTCATGATCTAATACCTCTCTTTCCTTCTTTTTTCAGCTTCATTATTTTCCATAATTTTATCTTCTATATCACTGATTTGTTCCTCTACTTCATCCATCCTCATTGTGATTACATCCAGTCAGTTTTGCATCTCGGTTATAGTATTTTTTATTTCAGCCTAATTTTTAGTTCTTTTATCTCTGTAGTAAGGGGCTCTCTAGTTTCTTCTATACTTTTCTCAAGCCCAGCTAGTATCCTTATGATTATTGTTTTAAATCCTAGTTTAGACATCTTACTTGTATCTGTATTGATTAAATCCCTGGCTGTGATGACTTCCTGTTCTTTCTTTTGGGGTGAATTCTTCCATCTTATCATTTTGTCTGGGTCCCTTTTTTGTGTGTGATTGTTAGGAAAGCCTGTTATATTTCTGCTCCTGAGAGTAATGGTTATATTAGGAAGAAGTCCTGTACTGTCTTGGGCCTGGTACTTCAGGAGGTGTTTCAGAGTACGCACTCTGCTGTTGTGTTTTGGCTGCTCCTTCCCTCAGGTCAGTCCTCTGCAGAGTTACTCCTTGTCTGCAGTGGGGGGTGTTTGGACCTTGTTCACTGTGGCAAGTTTTAACTAGGTGTGTTTTGGTCTGCCTATTAAAAGAAACTAGATTCTATTTCCCCTAGAACTGAAGCTGCGCAACATTCTATGATCAGCAGACTTGGTGCGTGCAAGGGGTTTGTGCTGGTCTTCTGGGGGAGGCATCTGCTTTGCTGATTCTCAGGCAGACTTGCACCTGCAGGGTGCAGAGCTTGGTGTAAACAGCTCAAGCCTCCACTAGGGGGCACTGTGTTGCTCACTGAAGTTGGTCAGTGCTGATGGAGGGGGGTGGGGGGGGTAATGGCATCACCCTGCTGTCTTGCCCCGGAGTGGGGAGTTCGGGCCCACCTCTCTTCAGAAGCCCTCACAGAAGAGCAAACAATCTCCTCTCTTGTGTCCCTGGCTTCCATCAGATCCCTGCCTTCACCCTGTGTCCAAGCTGTCTGCCTGCCAGGTGGCACAGTATGCCTGTGTTTTATCTCAGGCACACCACTGGGTTTCAAAACTCCAATTTTTAGAGACCCGCATGGCGCAGACCCACACATTCTCTGGGGGAGGGTCTTGCCACACCGTGGCCAGTGCCGGTTTGTCCCAGAAAAGCAGTCCTGCGACCACACAGTGTTCAGAGTTAATGGTAACACCTAGCAGAAAGTCGGCACCCAGGTTTGCTGCCCTCAGCAGGTATCTCTGTTCCTATGCTAGTGAAAAGGGCACCACATTGGCGCCCACCACCTCTTTGGTCCCCAGAAAGGCTGTGCCACCTCTCCCAGATGCAGTCCAAGAAGGGGAAACATTTCTCTCCATGTGACCCAGGGGATCCTCAGACCATGCTGCACACTCCCAGGCCTCCACCGTCCTTCCCCACCGGAGCACTGCTAAGCTCGCCAGGCATGACCCCAGTGATGGCACGGACTTCTAAAACTTCAGACTTTGAGTTCCACTGCTTATAAAAATTTGGGGTAGTCAGCCCTTCTCCTTTTCCTCGTCAGTGGTTTGGGGGAAGAGTTTTTCTTGTGCAATCCCCTGTGCACTGCTTTCTTTCTCTCTCTCTCCCTCTCTCTCCCTCTCCCCTCTCCCCTCTCCCCTCTCCCCTCTCCCCTCTCCCCATGGTCAGGGCTCCCTCCCCTCTCCAGCATGCACAGTTCTTTTCTCCTCCAATTCTCTGCAGCTCCTACCTTCCATGATGTGGCCATTTTTCTACCTCTAGATGTACAGTTTGCTTTCTCAGTCCTCAGATTAATTTCTTGAGTGTTCACAATGATTTGATATTTAGTTGTGTTTGAGGGATGAGGCAAGCTTAGGGTCCCTTTACTCCTCCACCATCTTAAGTCCTCCCCATTTCCCCATTTTTCATTGGGTAGTTTGTCATCTTATTGCATTATAAGATTTTTTTTTTGTATATTCAGGATGTAATTCCTTATGCAATACATGATTTGCAAATATTTCCTCACAGTCTGTGGCTGGTCCTTTCATTTTCTTAATGACGTCCTTTGAGGAAACATTTTTTAAATTTCAGTGGAGTCCAGTTCATCATTTTGAGTGGATTGCACCCTTTTTTTTTTCCCAAGATTTTTTAAAATTTGTTTGACAGAGAGAGAGTGAGAGCACAAGCCGGGAGACAGAGGGAGAGGGAGAAGCAGGCTCTCTGCTGAGCAGGGATCCTGATGCGGGGCTTGATCCCAGGACCCCGGGATCATGACCTGAGCCAAAGGCAGCTACTTAACCGACTGAGCCATTCAGGTGCCCCTGGATTGCACTCTTAAAGTCATATCTAAAAAATCTTTGTGTAAGCCACAGTCACAAAGATTTTCTCCTATGTTTCCTTTGCAAGATTTTTTCATGTTAGTCTTTACATTTAGGTCTATAGTTCACTTTGAGTTATGTATGGTGAGATATGAGTCTAATTTTTTTGTGTTTTGTTTTACATATGGATATGCAGTTGTTTCAGGACTATTTGTTGAAAAGATTATCCTTTTACCATTGAATTGCCTTGGCACCTTTGTAAAAAATCAGATGACCAAAAATGTAAGGATTTATTTCTGGACTCTATTCTGTTCTATTAAGCTATATATCTGCCCTTATGCTAAAAATGTAAGTCTTGGTTATTGTAGTTTTATATTAAGTTTTGGAGCAGGTAGTATAAGCCCTCCAACATTGTTCTTTTTCATAATTATTTTGACTATTCTATGCTCTTTCCATTTCCATATAAATTTCAGATTCAGTTTGTCAGTTTTTTTTAAGATTTTTTTTTTTTAATTAGAATGAGACAGTGAGAGAGGGAACACAAGCAAGGGTAGTGGGAAAGGGAGAAGCAGGCCTCCTGCCAAGCAGGGAGCCTGATGTGGGGCTCGATTCCAGGACCCCAGGACCATGACCTGAGCCGAAGGCAGACGTTTAACGACTGAGCCGCCCAAGCGCCCCCAGTTTGTCAGTTTCTAAAAACAAAACAAAAACCCTATAGGGATTTTCATAGGGGTTACACTGAATCTATAAATCAATTTGGGGAGACTTGATATCTTAAAAATGAGTCTTCCTAGGGCATCTGGGTGGCTCAGTTGGTTAAGTGTCTGACTCTTGATTTCAGCTCGGGTCATGATCTCAGGGTTGTGAGATGGAGCCCTGCGTCGGGCTCTGTGCTGGGTGTGGAGCCTGCTTAGGATTCTCTCTCTCTCTCTTTTTTCTCCCTGCCTCTCCCCCTCCCACTTCCTCCCCCTCTGCCCTCATCCCCCCTCTTTAAAAAAAATTGAGTCTTCCAATCCATGAGCATAGTATATCTCTCCATTTTTTAAAAGATCTTATTTCATTTATATTAGTAATGTGTTGCATTTTTCAGTGTATGGGTCTTGCATTCTTTGTGTCAAACTTATTCCTAAGTATTTTCTTTTTCATTCTATTATAAATGGAATGACTTTCTTAATTTTCTTCTTACATTGTTGCTAATGTATAGAATGCAATTGATCTTGTATACCGATCTGTTATCCTGCGACCCCGCTAGACTCACTTATTAGTTCTAGTAGATTTTTTCTTATTGTAGATAAATAAGTATTTTCTACAAAAAGATCATGCCTGTGAATAAAAACAATTTTACTTCTTTTCCAATATGTATGCCTTTAATATCTTTTCCTTTCCTTATTATATTGGTTGAAATCTCCAATGCAATGTTGAGTAGAAGTGGGGAGAACAGATATTCTTGCCTTTTTT
Organism: Mirounga leonina; assembly: GCF_011800145.1. NCBI lineage: Eukaryota > Metazoa > Chordata > Mammalia > Carnivora > Phocidae > Mirounga > Mirounga leonina. The sequence goes on from NW_023270164.1 coordinate 12,082,469, forward strand.
CTAATCTTAGGTTAAAAACATTCTCTTTCACCAGCAAGTATAATATCAGCTGCAGGTTTTTTTGGAAGTCACAGTTTATAAGATTGAGGACATTTTCCTCTATTCCTAGTTTATTGAGGCTTTTACAAATGAAAGGGTGTTGAAATTTGATAAGTGCTTTTTCTGTGTCTGTGGGAATGATGGTCATGTGGTTTTTGCCTTTTATTCTATTAATATGATGCCTCTCATTAAGGGATTTATTGGATGTTTATAATGAGTTAAGGGATTTCAGGGCTGCTCAAGGAAAAAGATGTGGCCACAGACTGGCAGTAGCATACGACCAGCTTTAAAAAGATGCTTTGAAAGGATGCATACAAGGGGGTGTCCCTCACAGCAGGAGACCTTCCAAAGGGCCACACCATTCTGAAGGGGAGGAGGACAAGGCAACTCCCAGGCAAGGGTATCTGAGAGGGGACTTATGTGTCGTGATGGGAAGTCTCTTTGTTAAAGAGTTCTGAAGGGCAGCAGTGGTTTGGGGTCTTTTATAGACCTAGGATTTATCTTATCTATGGCTAGCAAATTTTGTCTGCGGTCTTGTGGGTATACAAAGCAGACAGGCTCTAAATGGCTAAAAATCTGCTTCTTGGGGCTATATTTAAAACACATGGATATGTAAAAAATTGGCACCAATGGCTTTTGAGGTAATGGTACTGACCTGTTGTAAAAAAGTAAACAACATAGGACCAATATATAGAGACTTTCACTCATTTATATAACAATCCATCCCCTGTCCCCGTGTTGTCTTGTAACAAAAGTTGTCATTTATTTCTTTTCTTTTCTTTTTTTTTTTTTTTTGACAGAATACAAGCAGGGGGAGCGGCAGGCAGAGGGAGAGGGAGAAGCAGGCTCTCCACTGAGCAGGGAGCCTGATGTGGGGCTCGGTCCCAGGACCCTGAGATCATAACCTGAGCAGAAGGCAGATGCTTAACCAACTGAGCCACCCAGGCGTCCCTGTAATTTCTTTCTTAACCCATGAGTTCAGGGGCAGTGTAAAGCATCCTCAAGACCCAGAATTTTATGAAGGCACAAACTAAAAACGCAAAACCCCTTGACAGCCAGTGGATTTGGTGGGGGAAATCAGGAGACTCAGAAAAGGTTTTTATTTGTTCAATCTGTTGAGTCAACAGGGTGATATTATGGCCTCTCTGATGCATCACCCTGACTATTAGTGAAACTTGGTGAGTGTTCTCTACCTGCGTGCAGAAAGACGAATTGACAAGTACGCCGAACCCCTCACCCCACCGCACCAAGTAACCAATAAGCAATTTAGGGCTAGGTGGTTATCTAACACCGTGGTCCCTAAACTATAGTTAAGATTCGGCCAAGAGTTCCAGTCCTTGGGCTGTTTGTTTAATTTGTGCGGACATAGTTACCTGTGTTACTTTACTTTTTTTTTTTTTTTTTTAAGATTTTATTTGACAGAGACACAGCGAGAGAGGGAACACAAGCGGGGGAGCGGAGAGGGAGAAGCAGGCTTCCTGCTGAGCAGGGAGCCCAATGGGGGCTCGATCCCAGGACTCTGGGACCATGACCTGAGCCGAAGGCAGACGCTTAACGACTGAGCCACCCAGGTGCCCCCCCTGTGTTACTTTTCATTCAGTGTCCCAAACCCCAAAAGTATACAGTTGCACTGCCCCCAAAATTAGTGATTGTGGAGTGGTTAGAACAAGAGGGACTATTTGAAAAGCTCATTTGCAGTGATGGAGAGCTGGTGGCTATCATGATTTGTGGGAGCAAGTCCTTGGGGGTTTCTGCTGCTGAGTAAAAAGCTACTGGAATTTTTAGCCAAGCCCAAGTACGTGAAATATTGTCCTGTGTTGGATGAGGGGAAGCTCATGATGGAGGAAACCATTCGATTCCCTTACAAACCCACCGGGTTCCTCCTGCTGCCTATATTCTCTATGTTCCTGTGAAGGTTAAGTTTGTATGGCTTTACTGAAGTTCCAGGAAGTGTTAATAGAAAGATACAATGTTGCAGTCAAACAGCTTTGTAGTTGGTCACGGGCACAGCCCACCTTTGGCCACATATTTCTGTGAGCTTAGCCTCTGGATATTGTTGCTGGGTGTTGATGGGTACAGGAATAGGCTTATCTTGATAAAAGAAGTTCATGGAGGAGCTTGGCCAGGTAGTTATTATGCTATGCCTATGAAGATCAGGTTGGTAGGGGCGCCTGGGTGGCTCAGTCGTTAAGCGTCTGCCTTCGGCTCAGGTCATGATCCCAGGGTCCTGGGATCGAGCCCCACATCGGGCTCCCTGCTCCACGGGAAGCCTGCTTCTCCCTCTCCCACTCCCCCTGCTTGTGTTCCCTCTCTCACTGTCTCTCTCTCTGTCAAATAAATAAATAAAATCTTTAAAAAAAAAAAAAAAATCAGGTTGGCAGAAGCAAGTCCAGCATGCGGTTAAATGTGCCATCTTGTGGATGGTGGTGGCTAAGGCAATATGCGGCTTTGGTTTGGTGGGTAAATTGTATCTTCCTCCTTTTTCTGATGAGTATGCGCTGGTGGCTTGGGTTTCCTGCTAGTTGCCAGTAAGTAGCATTGGTATGATTCCAGTGTGGGGGGTAAACTGTGTAGTGTGCTCAGCAGTTTGAAAAAAAGTTGTTAATTTAGCCATACACCAAATGATGTCATGAACTGTGGGGTACTCACATATGGGATCCTTACAGGGAGGGACCAAATTATTTCCAAAATAGACATTAATTGTATTATACATTTGGCCAGTTTCTCTCTCTCTCTTTTTTTTAAGATTTTATTTATTTCATAGAGAAAGAGAGCATGAGAGAGAGAGCACGAGCAGGGGGGAGAGGGAGAATCAGATCCCCCACTGAGCTGGGAGCCCGATGTGGGGCTCGATCCCAGGACCCTGAGATCATGACCTGAGCCAACAGCAGATGCCCAACCGACTGAGCCACGCATGTGCCCCTTTCAGCCCCTTTTTATCATGACTTTGCTGTGTTGCAGTAGAAGACCCACCTGCTCCATCACTTCTGTCCTAGGGGCCATTTTTCTAGGGTAGATCAGAAGGTGCCCCTTGGAAGAGGGTGATATGACTACGCCAATCAGTTCCCCCCGCCCCCCCAGGTTAGCCTCGCCTCTAACCTTTGGATTATTGTTTCTATCTCCCCTGTTGTGGGATTCTGTACATTTTTTCTTTTTCTTTTTTTTTTAAGATTTTATTTATTTATTTGACAGACACAGCGAGAGAGGGAACACAAGCAGGGGGGTGGGAGAGGGAGAAGCAGGCTTCCCGCCGAGCAGGGAGCCCGATGCGGGGTCCGATCCCAGGACCCTGGGATCATGACCTGAGCCAAAGGCAGATGCTTAACGACTGAGCCACCCAGGCGCCCCTCTGTACATTTTTTCAAGGATTCTGCCAGAAGGGTGACAGTGTCACTCAGATAGTTCTGAAACCTTATTAATGGTCTTGGTGGGCCCAGCAAACGTTACAGTAGCTGTAAAGCAAGTAGACGTGGATTTGGGTGAAAAGACTCCCACCAGAGAGCAGTTAGATTTCTGCATGGGATCATATATGGTTTTTGTGGGGTTTGTCCTCGCTGTGACACCTAGGAGCTCTGCTGGTTCGCCGTGGTGGCTAATGAATGTTGGAATCGTTGCAGAACCTGCTTCCGCCGTGTGCAGTGTCAACTTGCCCTTGGTGTTGTGAGGGAATGTTAGAGAGGAATTCCTGAGCTGATTGTAGACTCTGATATTTTGGACATGCTTTGACCCAGGTAAGATGCAGTATACATTGCTCTCCCCATGTATACTGATGAGCAGCCGGGAAGGAGGTTTCGTGGTAAGGTCCCATGGGTCACTTGGTGAGAACAGTTTCTTTGTACCTCAATAAATGGGACTTGTACTGAAGGACAAAAGAGATCATTATAATTAATAGGAAAAGAGGCCAGTAGATTTAAGGGCATACGTTGACCAGGTTTAATTTATCATCATCCAGGGGACTAGTAAGAGCTACCACTTTCTCTCCCATAGGGTTTATTGGTATTGGGTCTGGACTACAGCGTTTTTAATTTGATTGCACCAATCGTGAGCATCCCAGTGGTGATATCGGTGTACACCATCCCTGGGCCTCCCTTAAATTAGTTTCATAGCTAGTGGCCCGTTGCTCTATTCGTTTGATAGCACTCATTGGTAACAGTCCGTTTCGTCTGACTTGAAGTAAAAGTTGGCCGCTAGAATTGGAAGGCATCTATCTGGGAGTCATAAGCCACGTGTTAGAGTCCGGCTTAGCCAGAGTGGGTGCTGCTGGTTAGTAGTGGAGATAGGAGGACGAGGAGTGCCAGCCTCGGCGTTGGGGTCTGTGATCATGTTAGTAGGACTGGCCGATCCGAATAGGCAACGGCGTGGTTTTTGGGGTCTCCATCCTGACCCGTGTTGCGGGTCACCCTGTGCTGTGCACGTGGCATGTTGTTTTCAGACAGACCTCGGCAGCAGTAGGCTGTTAGGCGATCCATCAGTGGGTGTGTAGCTGACCCTGGCCCAGGTAGGAAGTTCTCGGGTAAGGAGAGGACACAGCAAAAGGGTAGAGGTGAAAGTCAGAGGTCATCTGTGGGCAGCAGTGGTGGGGGGCGTTACGCAGAGACACACATATACAGAGCGGGGGTGGGGGAGATCGGATTGTCCCTTGGGAATCAGTCAAATGGTCTTACCGGTCTGGAGTGATGAGTCCTACTTCCGGGGTATCGGGAGCAGGTCCAGGTTTGTTCCATGGCGTTTCCAGTGGAGCACGTGGGCAGCAGACGAGGACGCCTCTCCCTGCAGACAGTGCTGCGGGGTTTGCCCAGCTTTACACTGGATGAGGAGCGAAGCAGGCTGAGAGGATGGGCCCAGAATCGGTGGTCCATGGCTGGGCCCTGTCAGGTTGGAGGGGAAAGTGGCTGGGCTCTGGGTTTTCTGTAAGGGACAGAAGAAAGCGGACATGGCTTTGCAGTGGGTGGCAACGTCAGGGCGCCCATGTCCGTGAAAACTGGTAATTGGGTTGTGTCCAGTGTGGATGTGCGCTAGCAGAGGTCAGAGCATCTCCGTTGGTGGTCTCTTCATTTGTTGCGCATTTTCGTATGATGCAGTTATGCCACAGGCGTGTGAATTTAATGGGATCAGGACTGTGGGCAGTATTTCTGATCTTTTTTTAAAGATTTTATTTATTTGAGAGAGAGAGAGGGAGAAGGAGAGGGGAGAGGGGCAGAGGGAGAGAGAGAAGCAGATTCCCCGCTGAGCAGGGAGCCCGATGCGGGGCTCGATCCCAGGACCCTGGGACCATGACTTGAGCCCAAGGCAGATATTTAACTGACTGGGCCTGCTTCTCTCTCTCCCTCTGCTGCTCCCACTGCTTGTGTGTGCGCGCGCTCTCTCTCTCTCTCTCAAATAATTAAATCTTTAAAAAAAATAGTACTGCGGGGCGCCTGGGTGGCTCAGTCGTTAAGCGTCTGCCTTCGGCTCAGGTCATGGTCCCAGGGTCCTGGGATCGAGCCCCTCATCGGGCTCCCTGCTCCGCGGGAGGCCTGCTTCTCCCTCTCCCATTCCCTCTGTTTGTGTTCCCTCTCTCGCTGTGTTTCTCTCTGTCAAATAAATAAAATCTTTTAAAAAAAAAATAGTGCTGCAATGAACATGGGGATGCGTATATTTTTTTAAACTTTTTAATGGTTAGATTACCTTTATATTTTTGTTTTAATCTTTTTTTTCTTTAATGTTTTTGACTTCAGCGTAGGTGACACACACAGTTACATTAGTTCCAGGTGTACAGCATAGTGATTCAACAAGTGTATACATCATGCTGTGCTCCCCGCAAGGGTAGCCCCCATCTGTCAGCATACAGTGCTAGTACCGGATGGTCTGGACCCTTTGTTCTTGGGACTTACTCCGTAACTGGAAGCCTGTATCTCCCCCTCCTCTTCATCCATTTTGCCCACCCGCCCCCACCCCTCTGGTAACCATCACTTTGTTCTCTGTATTTATAGATCTGATTCTGCCTTTTGTTTGTGTGTTTATTCATTTGCATATACCTTTTTGCGTTTGGGTTTTTCTTTGGATAAATACTCAGAAGTGGAATTCCTGGATGATATGGTAGTTCTATTTTTGCTGCTTTGAGAAACCTCCATACTGTTTTCCACGGTAGCCGCACCAATTTACATTCCTACCAACAGTGCACAAGGGTTATCTTTTCTCCACATCCTCGCCCACACTTGTTATTTCTTATCTTTCTTACAATTGCCCTTCGGACAGATGTGAGGTGGTACCTCATTGTGGTTTTGATTCGAATTTCCCTGATGATGAAGGATGTTGAGCATCTTTTCATGTGTCTGCTGCCTATCTTGCATATCTTCTTTGGGAGAATGTCTATTCATGTCCTCTGTTCATTTTTAATAGCATTGGGTTTTTTTGGTGCCGACTTATATGGGTCCTTTATATGTTTTGGATACTAACCCTTTATCAGATATGTCATTTGCAAATATCTTCTCTCATTCAGCGGGTTGCCTTTTAGTTTTGTTCCTGCTTTGTTTTGTTTCTGTTTTTTGCTGTACTAAAACTTTAGTGTAGTGCTAATAGTTTAATTTTGCTCTTGTTTTCCTTGCCTTAGGAGACGTATCTAAAAAAAAATGTTGCTACAGCCAGTGTCAGAGAAATTACTGTCTGTGTTCTCTTCTAGGATTGTTATGGTTTCAAGTCCCACATTTAGATCTTTAATCCATTTTTAATTTATTTTTGCATATGGTGTAAGAAAGTGGTCCAGTTTCATTCTTTTGCATGTTGTTGTCCAGTTTTCCCAGCACAGCTAACATCCTGCTCAATGGTGAGAAGCTGAGATCTTTTCCTCGAAGATCAGAAACAAGACAAGGATGTCCACTCTCATCACTTTTATTCAAGTGGTACTGGAAGTCCTAGCCACAGAGTCAGTCAGACAAGAAAAAGAAATGAGGCATTCTTATTGATAAGGAAGAAATGAAATTGTCACTATTTCCAGATGACATACACATAGAAAAACCTAAAGACTACACCAAAACACCACTAGAAGTAGTAAATTTAGTAAAGTTTCAGGATACCAAATTGATACCCAGAAATTAATATTGTTCCTGTACACTAGCAATAAAGTAGCAGAAAGAGAAATTAAGAAAACAGTTGCATTAAAAAAAAAAGAAAACAATTGCATTTGCTACTGCACCAAAAAGAATAAAATACCTAGGAATAAACTTACAGAGGCAAAAGACCTGTACTTTGAAAATTATAAAACATTGAGGAAAGAAATTGAAAATGATACAAATGGAAAATTATACCATGCTCATGGATTGGAAGAATCAATATTGTTAAAATGTCCATACTTCCCAAAGCAATCTATAGATTTGATGCAATCCCTATCAAAATAGCAACAGCATTTTTCACAGAACTAGAACAAATAATCCTAAAATTTATATGGAACCACAAAGACCCTGAAAGCCAAAGCAATCTTGAAACAAAGAACAAGGCTGGAGGCATCACAATTCCAGATTTCAAGGTATACTACAAACCTGTATTAATCAAAACAGTATGGTAGTGGCAAAAAAAAAAAAAATTGGACACATAGATCAATAGAACAGAATAGAGAGCCCAGAAATAAACCCACGCTTATATGACAGGAGGCAAGAATATACAATGTGGAAAAGAGTTGCCTTTTCATTTTGTTGATGATTTCCTCTTTTTTTTTTTTTTCAGAAGCTTTTTTCTTTTTAAGATTTTTATTTATTTGAGAGAGAGATTGAGAGACAGCATGAGAGGGAAGAGGGTCAGAGGGAGAAGCAGACCCCCTGCTGAGCAGGGAGCCTGATGCAGGACTCGATCCCGGGACTCCAGGATCATGACCCGAGCCGAAGGCAGTCGCCCAACCAACTGAGCCACCCAGGCGCCCTTTCAGAAGCTTTTAGCTTTATGTAGTCCCACTTACTTATTTTTGTTGCCTTTGCTTTGGGAGTCCAATCCAAGAACTCATCACCAAGACAGATGTCACAGAGCTTCCTGCCTGTGTTTTCTTCTGGAAGGGTTATGGTTTCAGGTCTTACATTCAGGTCTTCAATCCATTTTGAGTTACTTTTTATGCATGGTGTAAGATAGTCTAATCTCCTTATTTTGCATGTCACTCTACAGTTTCCTCAAGACCATTTATTGAAGAGACTACTGGCATTTGGTCCAATCCCTAATGGCTTTGTTCTCTGCCATGACAACTCCTCTATTAACAATCCATTTTCATAAACTTCTGATGCCCAAATGCCCCAACCACTCCTGGGCCCACTGATAGAAGGGCTAGGTTGGCTCCTCCCAAAAGTATGGGGATTCTCCCTCCTGCCAGAGGCTTACCTCCTTTGGTAGTTTGGTTAATTCCTCAGGGCTGGCCCTGTAGCATGCCTCCTCTGTGTCTCGTTTGGTCTGAGTGGAGCTCTGGTGCACCCGAATGAGCAGAGTGGGAGCCCATGCCGCAATGTTCTCCACATCTCTGTGTTCCAGATGTTTCGGCTTATGTTTTCCAGCCCTGAGTTTACCCAAGTCCTGACCAAGTAGTTAGCCCAGTAGTCACAGACCAGAGGCAGTACACTGTGAACCTTGTGAAACTGCTTGTCAGGGGTATCCCCTGTTGCTGGGAGTATTACAGCTCAGCCCACTGGGCCCTTTGGTCTCCACCCCATACGGACTTTGGACTATTTGAATAGGGGTGACAGTCTACAGCTGTCCATTATCTGGCCCCTTATGCTCCCTGCTCACTCCATTGGTAAAGGAAGACCATTGCTTTTCTTGTTTTGAGAGTGCTGACCATCCTCCCTGTTGTCCCCATTGAGCGGGGGCAGAGGCATTTCTGGGTTTGGGGCAAGTCAGTCTCATTGGCACGATGTGAGGCTATTTCCTCATGGAGTTTGTAAATCTCCAGGAGGGCCGACTATAACTTGACCCTGTAGGTATCATTTCCATTTTAATAATGCTGCTGACCATTGCTGATCTGACTTCACGGGGAGCCTTTTCCGTTGTGCAGGACATACTAGAAGTCCTGGTCTGTGGGGTAACTGGCTCTGCCCCAAGAGGGCCTCAGTTTCCAGAAACGCCTTGTGTACTACTGGGAGCTACCTCTCCATTGGCAAACACGTTTGGGCTGAGACTGGGAGCCGCTTACAGTAAGAGTCCATCGGTAGGAGTTTGCCTGTCCATTTGGTCCAGGGGCCCCAGGGAGCAAATTTTGGTGGTGGAAACTTGCAATCATATGTCCTGCCCTCAGGGCACTAGTGGGAAACCTGAACTGAATAACCTTCTTTAGTTTATCTAGTGCCTCTTGTCACTCAGGTCCCCACTGAATACGGAAGACAGACTTATGGACTATAGCAAATAGTCTGGGTGAAGAATGTGTTGGCATCAAAATCCAAACTTCTAGCAACTGTCGAGCCTCCTTACAGTTGTGGGAGGTTGGAACACCAGGAGATTTTCTTTTACCAGATTGGGAATAGTTTACCCCTTTTTTTTTTTTAAAGATTTTATTTATTTATTTATTATTTATTTTTTATTATTTATTTATTTATTTATTTGCCAGAGAGAGAGAGCACGCATGCGCACAAGCAAGGGGCGTAGCAGAGGGAGAGGGAGAAGTAGGCTCCCCGCTGATGCAGGGCTCAATCCTAGGACCCTGAGATCATGACTTGAGCCGAAGGCAGCCGCTTAACTGACTGAGCTGCCCAGGCACCCCTGTTTTTATTTTTCAAGATTGTTTTGGCTATTCATGGTCTTTTTTGGTTCCATATAAATTTTAGGATTGTTTGTTCTAGCTCTGTGAAAATATGTTGGTAATTTGATAGGGATCGCATTAAATGTGTATATTGCTTTGGGTAGTGTACACATTTTAACAGTATTTTTTCTTCCAACCCATGAGCATGGAATGTCTTTCCTTTTCTTTCTGTCTTCTTCACATTCTTTCATCAGTGTTTTATAGTTTTCAGAGGACAGGTCTTTCACCTTTTTGGCTAGATTAACTCCTAGGTATCTTATGGCTTTTGGTGCAGTTTTAAATGGGATTGATTTCTTAATTTCCATTTCTGCTGCTTCATTCCCTGTGTATAGAAATGTAACAGATTTCTGTATAATGATTTTATAACCTATGACTTTACTGAATTCGTGTATCAGGTCTAGCAATGTTTCGGTGGTGTCTTTTGGGTTTTCTTTATAGAGTATCATGTCATTGGCAAAGAGCAAATGTTATACTTCTTCCTTGCCAGTTCGGATGCCTTTTATTTCTTTCTGTTGTCTGACTGCTGTGGCAAGGACTTCTAGTACTATGTTAAATAACACCAGCGAGAGTGGACATCCTTGTGTTGTTCCTGACTCTAAGAGGAGAAGCTCTCAGTTCTTCCCCACCGAGGATATTAGCTGTGAGTTTGTCATAGATGGCCTTTATGATGTTGAGGTATGTACCCTCTAAACCTACTTTGTTGAGGGCTTTTATCATGAATGGATGTTATACTTTGTCAAATGCTTTTTCTGCATCTATTGAAAAGATCATATGGTTCTTACCCTTTCTTTTATTAATGTAATGAATGACATTGATTGATTTGTGAATCTTGAACCACCCTTACAAAGCAAGAAGAAATCCCACTTGATCGTGGTGAATCATTCTTTTAACGTACTGTTGGATTTGGTGTGCTAGTACTTTACTGAAAATTTTTGCATCTGTGTTCATCAGAGATGTTGGCCTGTAGTTGTCTATTTTTTGTGGAGTCTTTATCTGGTTTTGGTATCAGGGTGATTCTGGCCTCGTAGAACGAATTTGGAAGTTTTCCTTCCTTTTCTCTTTTTCTGGAAAAGTATGAGAAGAATAAGTATTAACTCTTCTTTAAATGTTTGGTACAATTTTGGGGCACCTGGGTAGCTCAGTCAATGAAGCGTCTGCCTTCAGCTCAGGTCATGATCCCAGGGGTTGTGGGATAGAGCCCCATGTCCAGCTCCCTGCTCTGTGGGGAGCCTGTTTCTCCCTCTCTCCTCTGCTTGTTCTCTCTCTCTCTCTCTCTCTCAAATAAAATTTAAAACAAATGTTTGGTAGAATTTGTGAAACCATCTGGGCCTGGACTTTTGTTTGTTGAAAGATCTTTTTATTGATTCAATTTCTTTGCTGGTTATTGGTCTGTTCAAGTTTTTTATTCCTTCTTGTTTAAGTTTGGTAGTTTATACATTTGGCAGAATTTATCCATTTCTTCCAGGTTGTCCAATTTGTTGGCATAGAGTTTTCCATACTATTCTCTTAAAACTGTTCATATTTCTGTGGTGTTGGTTGTTATTTTTCCTCTCTCATTTGTGATTTTATTTGTGTCCTTTCTCTCTTTGTTAAGTCTGGCTAGAGGTTTATCAATTTTATTAATTTTTTCAAAGAACCAGCTCCTGGTTTCACTGATCTTACCTATTTTTTATTTATTTTTTTTTTAGTTTCTATACCATTGATTTCTGCTCTAATCTTTGTTATTTCCTTCCTTCTGCTGGTTTTAGGCTTTGTCTGTTCTCTTTCTAGCTCCTTCAGGTGTAAGGTTAGGTTGTTAGGATTTTTCTTGCTTCATGAGGTAGCCCTGCATTCCTTCCCTGTTAGAATCACTTTTGCTGCATCCCAGTGGTTTTGGATGGTTGCGTTTTAATCTTCATGTGTTTCCATGTATTTTTAAATTTCTTTGATTCCTTGGCTGACCCATTCATTCTTCTCTAGCACATTGTTTCCCCTCCATGTATTTTTGACCTTTCTGGATTTTTTTCTTGTGATTTACTTCAAGTTTTGTAACATTATGGTCAGAAAAGGTGCATGGTATGACTTCAATCTTTTTTAATTTGTTGAGGCCTGTTTTGTGTCCTAATATGTGATCTGTTCTGGAGAATATCACATGCATGCTTGAAAACAAAATGTGTATTCTACTGTTTTGGGATGGAATGTTCTGAATATATCTGTTAAGTCCATCCAGTCCAGTGTGTCATTTAAAGCCATTGTTTCCTTGTTTATTTTGTTTGGATGATCTATCCCTTGATGTAAGTGGGGTGTTAATATCCCCTACTATTACTGTATTATTTATCAATTAGTTCCTTTATGTTTACTAATTGTTTTATATATTTGGGTACACCTATGTTGGGTGCATAAATATCTACAGTTGTTAGATCTTCTTGTTGGATTGTCCCCTTTAGGATGCTATAGTGTCCGTCTTCATCTCTTGTTACAGTCTTTGTTTTAAAGTCTAGTTTGTCCGACATAAGTATGGCTACTCCGGCTTGCTTTTGACATCCATTTACATGGTAAATATTTTTCCATCCCCCTCACTTTCAATCTGCAGGTGTCTTGAGGTCTAAAATGAGTCTCTTGTAGGCAGCATATAGGTGGGTCTTGTTTTTCTTAATCCATTCTGTCACTCTATATCTTTTGATTGGAGCGTTTGGTCCATTTACATTCAGAGTGATTATTGATATGTGTTTAGTGCCATTTTTTACTTGTTTTGTCATTGTTTCTGGAGATTTTCTCTGAGTCTTTATTGTCTTTTGTCATTTTTGGTCTTTCCTTCCCACTCAAAGAGTCCCCTTTAATATTTCTTGCAGGGCTGGTTTAGTGGTCACGAACTCCTTTAGTCTTGTTTGTCTGGGAAACTCTTTCTCTCTCCTATTCTGAATGACAGCCTTACTGGTCAGAGTATTCTTGGCTGCAGATTTTTTCCAGTCAGCACTTTGAACATACCATGCCACTCCCTTCTTGATTGCCAAGTTTCAGTTGATAAATTTGTAGCAAGCCGTATGGGTCTTCCCTCGTTAAGTCAAGGACTTCTCTTGTTTTGCTCCTTTTTTATCAGCACATTTTGCAAATTTAATTATAGTAGGTCTTGGTGTTGGCCTGCTTTGGTTGATTTTGATGAGAATTCTCTGTGCCTTGTGGATCTAGATGTCTGTTTCCATCCCCAGATTAGTTTTCACCATTATTTTCTCAAATGAATTTTCTGCCCCATTTTCCCTCTCTTCTCCTTCTGGAACTCCAATAATACACTATTACATTTGATGGAGTCACTGAGTTCCCTAAGTCTATTGTCTTATTCCATCATTCTTCTTTCTCTCGTTTGTTCAGCGTCTTTGTTTTCCATTATTCTCTCTTCTGTATCACTAATTCACTCCCCTGCTTCTTCCAGTCTGCTCTTCATTGCATCAGGGCTGTTTCCAATCTCAGTTATTGCACTCTTCATTTCTGACTGTTTTTTTTTAACTCTTTTCTCTCTGTGGTGAGGGCCCCCATGAGGTCTTACAGTGAGTCTTGTCTTAAGCCCAGCGAGTATCCTTATCATTGTTGCTTTCAATTCCCCATCAGGCATGTTACTTAGATGTGTTTCATTTAGATCTCTGGCCATGGCCTTATCTTGGTCTTTTCATCTGGGATGAAAAAGGCAGAGGCTTAACCGACTGAGCCACCCAGGCACCCTCTACATTTTGTTATAATAAAGACACCTCACTGTTCTTGAATGCTGAAGACAGAGGTGGCTCTATAGTCAGAACACTAACAGATGAGCTGATACACAGGCCCACACATGTAGCTCAAGCCCAAGGGTTGGTGGTGGACCTTTAGAGCTCAGAGCCCAGAATACATCCCATGTTCACTGTGAGCATCATCCAAAATAAGTATGTCAGTACCATTCTGGTGGCCTAATCTCATGAGAGTCCACGAGAGAAACGTGGTACCATGCAGTAAGTGCTGTCTGTTTGCAATACTAGAACCAGACCTGGGGACCTGCCCAGATGGCACTGGCCCCAGCTAGTCTCAGGCACCGGACAGAGACAGTTTAGAGGCAGCCAGCCACACGGGGCCTGGCGTCCCCACTCGTGGTGTCTAAGGGCCAGACCAAAGGAAGTGGTCCCTCCCGGGTAGCACAGGCTGTAGTTGGGCTTGGTACTCATCTGGTCTGACAGCTTTGGTCCTGGAATTCTCTGTGCTCCTGGCCTCTCAGATCTCCGTCTCCCCAGCAGCTTTATGATGCCTCCAAATAAATAATGTCTTTTATCCAGTTGTTTAGTTGATCTTAGCAGGAAAATTGGTCTGCTAAAAGCTTCTCTGTCATCACCGAAAGCAGAACTTTCTCCAGTTAGATTTTTGTTTCTCATCCAACATGTAACACAAACCAGGTTGAGCACAGGCATCCTTTTTTGTTTGTTTTGGTTTTTTTAAGATTTTATTTATTTAAGAGAGAGTGAGAAAGAACACGCCTGAGCAGGGAGGAAGGGCAAAGGGAAAGGGAGAAGCAGGCTCCCCGCCGAGCAGGGAGCCCGATGCGGGGCTCGATCCCAGGACCCTGGGACCATGACCTGAGCTGAAGGCAGACGCTTAATGACTGAGCCACCCAGGTGCCCTGCAGGCATTTCTTGAACAGGGAAAATGTTCCCACATATCTTCCTCATCACCCAGGGATGGCCATTTAGATGTAGTCATCACGTGTCATTACAAACTCAGGACGTTTGAGGATGAGGAAAAAAGATAGCTTTCAAGACCTAAGTATAAAAGGTTCTATGTAGGACACGATAATGATGAATACCAGATTACCTGGGCGAGCCTTCCTTGCCCAGGGACCAGGTGGCTGCCATTCTGTGATATTACATCTCCACACAGAGGTCTCTGAGCAGGGCCACTGTGCTGCCACTCTTGCCAGCTGAAGTTCTCAGCCTTCTCAGATGTCACTGATCTTGTGGTGGCTCCATCTGAAGCGGTCATCTATTAGAGAAGGTCATCAAGAAGGTGTGACCACCAGGTGACCTGTGAGCTGGAGCCCAGCAATGAGAGGCCCCTCACCCCCTCTCCTGTCCTTGGAATGCCTGCCATTCCCACGGTGGGAGCCGTTTTCCAGGATGCAGCCTCAAGAGAGGGATGTGTTGTTGACACTACTTGGATGGTATACGTGACTAAACCCTGTTAAGGCCTCTATAGAAAGTTTTAAGAGTCTGGCAGGCAGACACAGAGATCTACTCATCTCACGGCCACCCACGACAAGCCTCGGAAGTTCCCTTGCTTATTAGAGCTGCCATTTGCCAATCTGGAATGGGTTGCCTCTTTCTTTGGTCTCCCCTTGCTCTCCATGTATGGGGGCCAGTTTGTGAAGCAACAACTGGTGAGCCGTCCCAAAGTCCGAACAAATGCACCAGCTTGCAACCCTCTCGGGAGCTCTCAGGGTATAATCTGAAACTGGCCTCTCGTACTCCGAGGGCAGGGAGAGAACAGAGAGTCAGGCCACACCAGCTTAGTATGTAGCCGGTTTAATAAGCAAAGGAAACTTACGTACAGGATTTGTCTTGGGGAGAAGCAAGATGAGTAGATCCCGGCACCTGTCCAGCAAATCTTAAACATTTACGTAGAGGGTTTGACTGGGTTCAGTCAAGAATACTGTGCAGGTGTTCTCAACCCCACATCACTATCTCAAGGCTCTGTCCTTAGAGCAGCCTCTGGGAGCGGGAAAGGCAAGCGGAACCCACGCTTCAAGGACAGGGCTGGGGAGTAAGGAGCCTCTGATCGACCGGCTCACATGTTAACTGTCAGACACTTCCTCTTGATGACTTTCTCCAGCAAAATGGGCCTTGGGGAGGAAGCATCCACAGGAGAAATCCTGAGTTGGCCATCAACCTCTCGGGGGGGGTGGGGGGGGGGGTCCAGATGTTAGATGCTTGTGCACTGCCATGTGAGTGTGGAGATGCCCCATAACACTGGCCGGTTTGATGTGCTTGCCTGAGGAACCACGCAGAGTGTACTGCAGCGGAGAAGGAAAACAAATGGCGGGCGCCTGGGTGGCTCAGTTGGTTAAGCGACTGCCTTCGGCTCAGGTCATGATCCTGGAGTCCCGGGATCGAGTCCCGCATCGGGCTCCCTGCTCGGCAGGGAGTCTGCTTCTCCCTCTGACCCTCCCCCCTCTCATGCTCTCTCTCATTCTCTGTCTCAAATAAATAAATAAAATGTTTAAAAAAAAAAAAAAAAAACAAATGGCAGCCGCAGTGGGCTGGGCACTGCTTGAAACGGTTCATCTGCCCAACTAGAGGCTGAAGCGCGAGTTAGAAAGTTGGGAGAAGCGCGGAAATTAGAGAAGAACATGCAGTTGTCTACTACTTTGCTAGCTTCGGGGCTGGCACACCAGGTGGGGGAACAGGATAATAAGTTGGAGACCTTAGCGTGCCGTTTTGCGAAGCTATGAGGGTGCAAGCTGCTGCAGATTAAGGTCTGAGTGTTTTTTTAAAAAAACATTTCATTCACTTACTTGAGAGAGAGAGAGAGAGCACAGAGGGAGAGGGAGAAGCAGACCCCTGCTGAGCAGGGAGCCCAACATGGAGCTCAATCCCAGGACCCTGGGATCATGACCTGAGCCGAAGGCAGACGCTTCACCGACTGAGCCACCCAGGCGCCCCAAGGGTCTGAGCATTAGTGGCAAAATCTGATAAGGATGCTGAGAGGTGGAATCCCTGGGAAAGTGAGGAAAGTGAAGAGGAGGGTGTTGTGGTAATTGATAGTGGAATAGATGAAGTGCCCCCATGCCATATGACCCCTGATACAAAGGAAAATTTTAAGTAGTAATTGTCCTAGACTTCTGATAATAGAGAAATATGCCCCAAAACTCCTAGGAGAAAACTTGAATTCTTTCTGTCCCTTGAAATTGTAAATCTTACTGTGTCTTTGAAAAGGAAACACCCCAGGAAATAACGAAAACACTGTCCATGATTGCCTGAGACTGAGGAGAGAAAAAGGGAAAGAGGCTTTTTAAAATACTACTATAGAACTATAGCTCCCTTGCCCAAAATCTAGCTCACAGCTTCCGTAAGATTACTTGTCAAAGGCAAATACAAGTCTTCAAATCTTCTCCACAAATGTTAGTGAAAGGCTTTAGCCATGTAAGCTGGTAACCTTAACTTGTTCCATCTTCCAGAGATAAAATTTGGATTCAACTGTTGGCTATAAACTAGTGAGTTTTGCATTGTACCTGATTCGTGACTAAAGTTTTGGAATGAAAGCTATGGAGGCTCTGTGCCTCTATGTTTATGTTTGTCTGTGGATATTAGGCTATGAATAGAGGATTTCCTACGTCTGGAGGATATTGCTAAAATCCGTTTGTAAAAGAGCTTGATTTAATTGGCTTAAATAAGTTTTAATAGTAATAGTGGACTTATGTAAAACTATAACTTAATTTTGTTTCATCTGCTAGAAGGACAAAGTTTTCTTGTACTATTGGTCTGTTCTTCAGGAAGTTGTGAGAAGTTTTTCTTTACCTTTTAAGTAACTTGCCTAGAAAACAAAGATTCTGTGTTTTATCAAAGTAATTTCTGTGTGCAGCGTTGTCTTTAGCATATCTGTGATTACTTAAGAAAACAGTCCTCTCTATTGAAAGAGCTAAGTTTTTTTATAACTATGTAACTTTCTATATTTGCCTTTGAAGTCTTTGTCACTGATTAAATGGATAACTAAGTATTGTTTCACAGTGATCTATGATTCTGTTTAATGAAGTGTTTTAAATTCCTTTGATATTTTAGACAAATGTCATAAAAACAAATTCTGAAGTCTTGTTTTTTTAGAGATTTTATTTATTTTAGAGAGTTGGGAGTGGGGAGAGGGAGATTCTTTTTTTTTTTTTTTTCCATCAATGGATAGATCGGAGAGGGAGATTATCTTGAGCAGACTCTGCCTGCTGAGCACAGAGCCTGATGTGGGGCTCAATCCCACGACCCCAAGATCACGACCTGAGCTGAAACCAAGAGTTGGATGCTTAACCGACTGAGCCACCCAGGCGCCCCAAATTCCAAAGTCTTTTTGACCTCAAACTAACTTCGGGATTTTCTAGATGTTCCCTGGAACATCTCAAAAGATGTGTTCTCTCTCCTTATAAAAGAAAGATATTAAACTAATTAGGCTTATTTGATATGTTAAATTACATGGGAAGCATTGTCAGATAAGAAGTGATGCTAAACTTTCATTAGGTTATATTCATATAAATATATTTATTTAAGATTTTTATTTATTTGTCAGCACATGCAGGGGGAGCGGCAGGCAGAGGGAGAGGCAGACTCCCCGCTGAGCAGGGA
This sequence comes from Mirounga leonina, assembly GCF_011800145.1. Lineage (NCBI taxonomy): Eukaryota > Metazoa > Chordata > Mammalia > Carnivora > Phocidae > Mirounga > Mirounga leonina. Next base: position 12,100,574 of record NW_023270164.1, read on the forward strand.
GCCCGATGCGGGGCTCGATCCCGGGACCCCGGGATCATGACCTGAGCCGAAGGCAGATGCCCAACCGACTGAGCCACCCAGGTGTCCCAAATATATGTTATATTTATATAAATGTAAGTGTCCCAGAAATTGTATGAAATTTCTAAAACTCTGATATTTCCTGGTATAATGTTATCAATCATAAGTCTAGTTATTTTTTTTTAAGATTTTATTTATTTATTTGCCAGAGAGAGCGAGCAAGCACAAGTAGGGGGAGCAGCAGGGGCAGAGGGAGAAGCAGGCTCCCCGCTGAGCAGGGAGCCCGATGCGGGGCTCGATCCTAGGACCCTGGGATTATGACCTGAGCCTAAGGCAGATGCTTAACCAACTGAGCCACCCAGGCACCCCTCTAGTTGTTATTTTTTTAAGGATGTCACAGAAATAACCAGATTTCCTCCAGATCTTCTCACCACTTTCCACAGACGACTCCTCTCCCAGCAGGGCCTTAAGAGGCCTATCACTCCCTTCCTTGTCTCCTGAGCCATAGCAGCACTTTCCTTGGTATGTCTTTTGCTTAATATGCCCCTTTTTATATAAATAAAAGATACATTAGAGTTGTTCTCTCCGAAAAAAAGAAAAAAAATTTCCTTGTTCATTGCATTATCATGAACTCTCATCAGATCTTTATGACTATTTTTAAGTCTTTGGTCATTTATAGATGGTTATCCTTTTACTGTAATGCTTTGGCAAAAGTGTTCCTACAAAAGTGCATCATCTTCAAGGGGATTCGTGGAAGAGGCTCTGACAGGTTCGGGTTTCTGAGAACAATGATGAATGTGCCTTCATGTGGGAGGGGCAACAGTGGATCTTCCAAATGCTTCCCCAGGGCTACCTGCACAGCCCCACAGTACATCATGGGATGGGAGCCCGAGAACTGTCCCCGTTCTCTTTCCCCACATTGGTAAGATGGGCCCATTGCACTGATGTAATGTTAACGTGAAGATTTGCTTCTGCTGCGGGACACCCTGAAGGCTTTGCTGGAGCATCTGTGAGGGAGAGGATGGGCAGTGAACCCACAGAAAATTCAAAGCCCAGGCATCACTGTAGTTTGGGGAAGTTGTTTGGGTAAGATGTGCATTGTCTCAGAAGCTGTGACTGATCAAGTACCTACCCAACCGCTAAGAACGTGAAAGAAATGTAGGCCTTTGTAGGAATTTGGCGGTTTAGGAGGACTTTTATTCTCCACGTGGCACGGTGCCTTCATCCTTTATACTGCCTCGTAAAGAAAGGGCACGCGTGGGCTTGGGGATCAGAACAGCAGGCCCCCTTTGAGAAGGCAAAAAATATTAATGAAGCAGATGAAAACTCTGGGCATCTCCCAAGCCTGTAAGGCTGCCATTTGAGCTAGACGTGACTCCAGAAGGTATGGGTTGGGCACTATGGCAGAGACAACAGGAGGAGAGACTACCCCTAGGAATTGGGGTCCCAGCCCTGGAAGGGGGCAGATGCCCAGGATACCCCATAGAGAGACAGCTTCTAACGGTACACAGCGCTCCTTCAGGTCGAGCCCCTCATGAAGGAAGAATACATCATGGCAAGAACTTCCCTCCTTACCAAAGGGCGGGTTGAGAGTACGTTCCATCTACCCACCTCTGCCATGGTTCAAACCCCCCACTTTGAAGAAGTCCCAGGCCTATTGGCAACAGAAGCGCACCCTGTCTGCCAGCCCATTGTCTCTAGAAGTACGGGGGCTACAGATCCTTTGGAGTATGTAGATCCTCCAAATGCCCCTGCCCCTATTCCTGTGGCCACTTGCAGCCCGTGGAGTGGGAGCGGGGGCAATTCCTGTTGATGCCTAGAAACAGGAACAAGCCACGGGAGCCATAAAGCTGAACTCAGAGCGGTTTGGCTGGTGATCACTCCTGAGCCCCAGCTGCTAACCCTTTGCACTGACAGTTGGCCGGTTCTAAAGGGATTGACCCCGTGGCTTGGACAGTGGGAAGCTGAGTGGTGGGTGATCATGAGTAAGCCCTCTTGGGGTCAGGATAGGTGGAAAAGCATTTGGGTGCACGTTCGAGAACCTGAGGCAGTCTTCCCTGTCTTCTACATCCTAGGTCGTGAGGCATGGACACCCCCTGGCAGGCAGCTGCTGCCCCAGCGTGGGTACAGGCCCTAGCAACAGATCCTTCAGTAGATAAAACAGATTAGGGGCAAAGGAAGACTGGCCCCCATAGCACCTGTGTGGGTGGTATATTGCCCTTGAGATGCAGTGACAGCACGTCCTGTGTGTTCTAAACCGTGCCCACGACAGCTGCTGATGGAGTCGGAACATCCACGGGAGTTCCCAGCTGGTGAGAGATCGGCAAACTGATGATACTGGCCCCCGCCTCCCTCTTGAGTCAGGGTTCTATATATGCCTCGGTTTGTATGGCCACTGCATCTGGCCTGACCCAAGCTTGCCCCAGTCACTGTGCAAACCAGGCTGCCACCATTAGGGGATTAGAGAAACTGCGTACCATGTACGATACCCTCACTGACCAGACAGTGATTGGGGGTCACGGTTCAAAGGTCATGATGCGCAAGACTGGGCAAAAGAACATGGCGTTGAACAAAGCAGCAGGGTTGGTAGAAAGGAAGGATGGAATATTAAAGCAGCAGATTAAATTACTAACAGGTAAACCCACCTCGGCCCGGTGTTGTAGCCTTTTTTTTTTTTTTTTTAAAGATTTATTTGTCAGAGAGTGAGAGAGAAAGAGAGAGCACAAGCAGGGAGAGTGGCAGGCAGAGGAGCCCGGTGTGGAACCTGATCCCAGGACCCCAGGATCATGACCTGAGCCAGAGGCAGATGCCCAACTGACCGAGCCACCCAGGCGTCCCTGTTGCAGCCTTTAATACATTTGAATGATCAACCAGGGGCCACTGCTGAGACACCCAACACTATGAAGGTATGGAAGTCACAGGAGATGGCCCTTGCCCTGACAGTCACCATGGATCAACATGCTGTGCTGCTGAGAACACACCTGGGGAAGACATCATCTGCTGGAATTTGCAATGGGGCATTTCACCAGGATGGGCGAGGGACCTCACACCCCCTGGTGAGGGGGAGCTACTCTCTCCTCCACTGGGATGCCATCGTCCTGCTGCAAGCTGGACTTGTTGACATGCACTCTGCCTGGAATGGAACATGCCCCATTGAAAGAGGGGAGGGGGAGGTCCTGTCCCTAGTCCATCTAGGGTTCTGACAGTACTGCCCCCACCAGCCAAATACATGGCATGCACAACCTGCTCAGGTTCCTAAGGCTTCCAGTCTCCCTTTCCTTGAGGCCAGCTGGGCACATTTTCTTTTCCACTGGTATGATCATCTGGCCGCCATCTTTGTCCCCTCCGTTGGCCTGGAGGGTGTTATCGCACACACTGAAACCTCACTAATTCACCCAACAAAGTGATAGCCAGCAGACCCTTCCTTGTATTGAACACTGAAATGTCTCTGATGAGCAAAATTGTCCTCCAAAATAGGATGGCCTTGGACATTATAACTGCCTTGCAAGGAGGCACCTGTCCATTATCCAAACAGAATGTTGTGTGTTCGCACCTGATGAGTCTGCTAATGTATCGTCTTTATTAAATCGCACGAGGCCCCAAGTGAACGTCTTGAGTGATCCAATCCCCAGCCCATAGGAATTAATAAATCGGTGGTTTGGGTCCTGGGGTTCTTGGTGGAAAAAACTGTTGCTCACGTGGGGAATTATCTTCTGAATCTGTGTTCTCTCTCGCACGTGCTATCGATACCTCTTGCTGGCTGATCAGGGCCCACTGCAGAAGAGGCGCACGTGTGAGCTTGTAAGAAGCAATCACAAGGGCTGGGGAGTTGGAGGAGGTCAGCGAGAGGGCGGGACTTCCAGTTCATCCGTGAGCTGGACCCAGGCAATGAGAGGCTCCGCACGCCCTCTCCTGTCCTTGCAATGTGTACTCTGTCCACCCTTCTCACAGTGGGAGCCATTTTCCGGGATGCAGACTTCAGAGAGTAAGGTGTTGTTGAGACCGTCTGGCTGGGGTATGTGACTGAACCTACTTAAGGCCTCTCTATACTTTTAAGATGCTGGCCAGCAGGTGTGAAGATCTACTCATCTTGTAGCCACCCAAGACAAGCCTCATAAGTAAGTTCCCTTATTAAGCTTGCCACGTACCAATCTGGAACAGTCTGCCTCTTTCTTTGATCTCTCCTTGTCTTCCATGTACAGGGGCCGGCTGGCAAACCAGAATCATTCCTGGGTGATGAAAAGACATATAGGAGCTCCTTGCCTGTAGAGTGCTGAAAATGTTCAGGAAAGATTCCTTATCCCTTTTGGACCCTGGAGATAGTCTCTCACCTCCCAAGGGAAGTGGCCAGACTTTGCAAGATATAATTTGGGCAGCTTTGTTATGTAGTCCATAAAGCTACCCTTTTCTCAGTCTTCAGAGACCCCCCCCCCCAAGCCCAAGCAGGTGCCTTAAATCCTGAATCATGTCCTCTTACAGTTGATCAAGTTACCAAACCAGACCTGATCTTCACGTTTGAGAGAGTCTTGGATGGCAGAAAAATCTAACGTTGCATAGGTGAGTGAGAACTAGGAAGATTGGGGATGGTGGATGGAAGGTTTTATCTGGTGAGAGACTTGACATGTGATCGACATATCTTTGGTCTTCCTTAAAGGAGAAGCGATAGGCCTCTGGTGATTATAGGACATGGGCGTGAGCTCCTCAGTTTAAATGACCTTTCCACATTCCCGTGCGTGCCCCCCCCCCCAATATTCTTTGCTTAGGTTTGAGAAAGAACCATGCCTGCCTTCCTTTTCCTCAAGATCTCATCCCTGCCTCTTTCAGCTGGAACAAGCCCTTCTGAGTCATTCTCCCTTTCCCTGGCCTTTTCATTTTCCAACCCTCCAGTTGTCATCAATCCCTTTTCTTATGCATTCAGACATTTATAGATCCGTCCTTAACTTTGTGACCTTTGTTTCTTCTGCTTTCTTCTCTCCTCCTTGTGAGAAGCTTTAAGCTGTTTTCTGTGTCTCCCAGTCAGATTCCACCCCACCCACATGTAAACTCCTCCTTTCAGGGATCTCCATTCCCTGGCCCTATCCATTATTCTTCTCTGCAACCCCCCCCCCCCAAATTGAAGCTATGGTGTTTGTCTTCTAGTTGTTGTCAGAAAGAAAAACAATTTGTGTTCTAGCTTATATTTAGCAGCCTTGCAAAATTCACTTAAGTCTAACAATTCATTTACAGATGCTTTTGGATTTTTCTGTGTAATGTCATCTGTAAAAATTGGGCGCTTTATTCCTTTCCAGTCATTCTTTTCTCTCTCACTGTGTATCACTAAGTCCTCCAGTACAGCAGGCATCCTAGTTCTCCTTCCTAGTCTCAGGAGGAAAGTTTTTACTGTCACCATTTTTTCTTTTTTAATACACCCTTTATCAGACTAAGGAAGTTCTCTCCTCTTCCTAGTTTGCTAAGAATTTATATTATGAATGGGTGTTGAATTGTATGAGATCCCCTTCTCGTTAATTACATTGGCTAAATTGTCGATTTTATTGACAAGGTTTTTTTCATAATTCCCCAATTTGTTTAATATATAAAATCTTTAGTGAAGTCCACTATATCACTCCTAATTTGAAAATTTGTGTTTTCCCTTTTTCTTGATCAGTCTGGGGTTTCTCACATTTATTAACCGTTTCAAAGAACTCCCTTTGATTTTTCTCTTATTGCCTGTCCTCTAGAGGACAGGAAAACAAATGTGATGGAGGAAACTCCTAAGTGTTAAGCACAGATAATAAGCTAGGAGCTTAAGATGTATCAAAATTCGTAAGGCGTGAAGTATAAATAATGAGTAAGCAAAGTGCTTTGTAGGCACCAGCAGAATTCGTAAGATGTGTTAAATATAGTTAGCAGGTAAGTTAGTAGGTGATGGGATACGCTCAAGATAAATAGAATAAATGGAATATATGATGGAACAAACAAGAGTGGTACTTGGAGGTAGAAAGGAATGCAAAGACTAGGTCATAAGGTATCCTACCACCCAAACCAACAGCTACATTTTACTTAAATTCACCACCAGTTGGTAACACTCGGGATGGTTCCATTGATAAAACCCAGGACCACGCAGGAAGCTAACTGGTGAGCTACAGTGGAGGCAAGCAAGGGGATGTCCTTGGCCCTGGGCATCCTCAGTCTGATTGGCCCCTTGTTTAAACTTCAACTCTGGTCCTCATCATCAGGGAGGCTGATGCAAGAGACACAGAGTGAGAACAGAGATAAGGGCGTATGAACATTACATAACAAAGGAGTCAGGAAATGTGGTCCTTCACCCTCTTTCCCCCTATTCTAAATGTTAACTTACCCATCTCTTTCCGTTTGCTTCTTGGTGGGTTTTTAAATATATGGATCTTGTGTTTTTTAAGTGACAATAAGCCACATGACTGGAGCATTTTTATTTTGGTCTGTGAGCCTTCCTATTCTGAGACCTCCGGGATGGCTTGCCTGGTAGCATACTGGAGTCCATCATTCAATCAAGGGAATTTCTCATAGTAACCATTCCCAAAGGAGGTGAGAAGGGATCCTAATTCACAGTTTGGAGATTTTTCCTAAGGAAGACAATAGGAAGTAACTGGTTACAATACTGGGGGTCCAGTGCTGATCTGGGTGGTCATAGGGCCAATCAAGGGTCACAGGGCTGATCTTAGGGATCTGAAGGTAGTCTCGAGGGTCCTGGGAAACAGGTTGAAGAGCCATCATTATGTATATCATTTTAGAGGTTTTAGCTAAAGCAAGACAACTGGCATAAATAATGGGGGACAGGACTCGGCTGGCCTATGGGCACAGCAGAGCTGATTTGGGGGTGGTATCAGGGTTATACTTGTGGTGGGGCCTCTCCCTCTCCCAGTGTATACAAATAAGGACACGGGACAGGGAAGGGACGGGACATTTGTTGAGCACGGTGTCCCAAGCACGGGCTCTTCCCATCGCATATACCTCTCGTCACCATGGGGTCCTCGGGGCAGCTCCTCTTTATGCAGAAACCCGTGACCACCTCCTGCCTCCTCCACTCAGTCCTCACCAAACCCTCACTGCCAATACCATGAGATCCTTCATCCCTGAAACCCAAGACCCTCCAGCCCAACTCCACAGAGCACCCTTCACTCCCCAGATCCAGCGGTCTGTCCCACGTCAACCCATACTCTTCCTCTTCACACTTGCTAGTGCTCTGCCACATTTTGCCACTTGTCTGTTCTTCACTGTCTGCCCCATTCACCATCGTTCCCACTATGCTTCACATCCCAACTTACTCTGCTCCGTCCACATTTCCAACATCCACTCTCTGCCCATTCACTCCTACTACTCGCTCCCACTTTCCCCAGCATTACTCATATTGGCTTCTACTTTCTTCTCAAGCAACTCACCCCACTGGCTATTTACCCTTTTTCCCTACTCTTCCCTGTTCGCCCTCATTCTGCCCGCCCCCATCTCCCCCCGCCTCGGCCCTTCATTACCCTCATCTATTTTCCCGATTCCGGTCCATTCATCCACATCCTGCTGTTCAACCCCCACCCTTTCCCCACCATGGTCCATGCCTCACTCACTCCCACTCACACACATGGCCCATCAGACTGCCATCTGTGTCCCAGGAAGCCGGTGTCCACAATCAACGTGAAAAGGCAAGATCTGACCGCTGTCCACACCGCCCTTCAGGCTGACCTCTGACGGTCCCGAAACCCCCAGGGATATTATCGGCAGGAAGAGGAAATGCTTCATTTCTGGTGCCTTTGGGCATCCTCTCAGGCTGCACCAGAAGCAAGTCCTTTAGCCCGACATTTCTTCCCCAAGCTTCCTTCTCCCTGGAAAGGCACTCAGTGTGACCTGACTTACAGAGCTCATAAAAAGTTAGCCCACTCCTCATTTTCTTGTAGGGTAATTTAGGGGAAAAACAAGGCCCGGCAGGAGACAGGAAGGGTCTCAGAGGTCTGACTCACTTACCTGTTTTGTTAAATCCAAACACTGACCCTGCCCTGGTTTTACACAGCTTGGGTTCCCCAGTTCCACCAGAGATCTAGTCCCAGGGAAAAGCCACAGAATCACGAGGGCCACAAATATGGTCACATAGTGGGACCTCTTACTCTGGGGCAGACGTGCTGCTACCTGGTCTTTGGCTGTGTCCATTCGGACCATGGCTCTTGATAGGTCACCAGCAGTAGTGTGACCTAGGGGGTGAGCTGCCCAATTTGCCTGCGTATTCACGCTTTTATCCCTTACAATAAAAATACGCATACCGGGGGGCGCCTGGGTGGCTCAGTCGTTAAGCGGCTGCCTTCGGCTCGGGTCATGATCCCCGAGTCCTGGGATCGAGTCCCACATCGGGCTCCCTGCTCAGCAGGAAGCCTGCTTCTCCCTCTCCCACTCCCCCTGCTTGTGTTCCTGCTCTCGCTGTCTCTGTCTCTGTCAAATAAATAAAATCTTTAAAAAAAAAAAAATATGCATACCCCAAACACAAAACGAAGTAATATAAATTATTTTGTTAAAATATAGAAAGACAACAGTGGGCTTTATTACAAGATATTTTCAGAGGTCACAGTGCACACTAAATTAAGAAACGTATTCCAGTCTCAATTATTTCAGGTTTATGTGATGTGGTCCCAGGTGACCTAAGAATCACTTTATTTGGCACCCTCAGGAAAGCAAGGCCTGTGTGCCTTTGGAACCGGCTGGATATCCGTTGTTCTGACAGATTATTCTATTTATTATTCACTCAAAACATTAAACTCCACATTGAACATCTGTGTCTTAAATGTTAGGAAATCCTGCATCTAGAATCTAACTTCATTATCACAGCAATGGAACAGAACATTTGTTTTAAAACGTTTTATTTGCTGAAAAGGTAGTACAGCCACAGAGCACGGTTTTCAAAAAGTTATGGAAGGACATACAGTTGTCTCCCAATGCCATGCCCCCAGCCACCCACTCCCCCTGCCCTTTCCCAGAGGTGATCAGGGTTCTCGGCTGCTCATGTATCTTCCCAGAGATAGTTTATGCATATATGCTCAATTATGTACTTGCAATTTGTTCTTTTTATATGCGAACGGTAGCATATTCACTATCCTGCACCTTGCTTTTTGCACCTAATAATGTATGGTGGAGATTGTCCCACATCACTACACACACGATGTCCAAGTTCTCTTTATATATATATATATATATTCGTTTTGTTCTCTTTATATATATATAAAGTTCTCTTTATATATATATATTCGAATATTATATATATATTCGTTTTGTCTACCTAGCAGGTTTGCTGTATGAACATACCAGGATTTCAGGATCCAGACCCGTCATCTGGACAGCTTCCAACCTTTTGTTTTTATAAAAGTGCACCAGTGAATATCTCTGTGTGTTCGTCATTTTGTACACTCATGAGTATATACATTCCTAGAAGTGGAACTGCGGGTCCAAAAGCCATTGCCTTTGTGGTTTTCATTACTTTGGAATCATTTTTATTTGAATAAGAGTTTTTCCTGGACTTGCTGTTTCCTGGAGGTTCACGTGGGGTAAGAAAAGGGGGCCACATTCTAGGCAGGTAAGTTTTTTTTTCTTACAACTGGTTTTTTTCCCCGTTTGGTATTTCTTTTAGATTTGACTTCTCCAGAGTCCGTAAACCGGGGCAGCTGTTGGGTTCTTCACAAGGAACACTCCTTTCTCTTGCCCCAGCCCATTGAGTGCTCCTCTCATGAGTGCAGACTACTTTCTACAAATACGGCTTGTCTGAGCGATTCCTTGTGGAGGCCTCTGCCAGTCTCTCCTCAGACCCCAAATGGGTCTGGGAGACATCCTACCTCCTACCTGCCAATGCCCTCTGTTACTGTGGTGGATGTAGTTGGCCTTGCACTCGGGGGATATCCTGAACCTCAACTAAGAGTCCTCACCAGTGCGGCCCCACGTGTGCAGCCTTGAGCATTCGCTTCGAAATCTCCTGCCCTGGCGCTCGATCCCCCCTGCCTCCAGCAGTGCGCTCATCAGGGCTTCCGCTATCTCCTCGTGTCAGATACAGAGATTACACTTCCGCTTTTGCTCCTTGTAGTGTTTGGATGAGGACTGAGATGAAAAGAAAAGAGACTGACTTTTACTCCCCATATTTAAACCAGAAATCAGAACATACTTTTAAAATGTTAATTAAATGGACAAAACTTTCCCTCCGTGAACGTTGACAGGCACCCTTGATCTACTCTCTAATGTGCAATGAGCTTTGACTTCCGGCTGTGGCCCTTCCCGTGGGCCTTCTTTCCCGTGTGTGTTCTCTGATGTACAATCAGGTTTGATTTTTGGGTAAAGGCCTTCCCACACTCTGCACACTTATAGGGTTTCTCTCCGGTATGAGTTCTCTGGTGTACAGTGAATGTGGATTTTTCTCTGAAGGCTTTGCCACACACAGAGCACGCGTAGGGTTTCTCTCCTGTGTGTGTTCGCTGATGTATTATGAGCTGGGACTTTTGGCTAAAAGCTTTCCAACATACGGGACATTCATAGGGTTTCTCTCCTGTGTGAATTCTCTGATGTATAATGAGCTTGGACTTTTCTCTGAAGGCTTTGCCACATTCGTTACATTTATAGGGTTTTTCTTCCGTATGAGTTCTTTGATGTATAATGAGGTATGATTTCTGGGAAAATGCTTTTTCACATTCACTGCATTCATAGGGCTTCTCTCCTGTATGACCCCTCTGGTGGAGCATGAGATAGGATTTCTGAGAGAATGCTTTCTCACATTCATTACATTCAAAAGGTTTCTCTCCTGAATGCGTTCGCTGATGTACGCCAAGGTTTGATTTTTGGGTGAAGGTTTTCCCACACACATCACATTCATAGGGTTTCTCTCCTGTATGAGTTCGCTGATGCACGATGAGGGTTGACTTCTCATTGAAAGACTTCCCGCATTCAGTGCATTTATGAGGTTTCTCCCCTGTATGAGTTCTTTGATGTATAATGAGAGTTGACTTATCACTGAAAGTTTTCTTACACTCATTACATTCATGGGGTTTCTTTCCTGTATGAGTACTATGATGTATAATTAGATCAAGCTTCTGTATGAAAGATTCCCCACATTTAGTGCATTCGTAAGTTTTCTCACCCGTGTGGGTTTTCTGATGGACAATGAGGTTTGACTTCTGAGTGAAGGCTTTTCCACATTCATTACATTCATAAGGTTTCTCTCCTGTATGAGTCCTGTAATGTATGATGACGGTTGACTTTTCTCTGAAGGCTTTTCCACATTCTGGACACTCAAAGGGTCGCTCTCCTGTATGACTTCTCAAGTGTATAATGAGCTGAGATTTTTGGCTAAAGGCTTTTCCACATTCAGTACATCCAAAGGGTTTCTCTCCCGTATGAGTTCTCCAATGTACAATGAGGTGTGACTTCTTGCTGAAGGTTTTCCTACACGCGGTGCATTCGAAGGGTTTCTCTCCATTTTTAATTCTCTCTTGTAGACTAAGCCCTTTCTTCCGCCTGAGGGCCTTCCCACACTCTTTATATCCGTGGGGCTTCACTCCAGGAGTTGTTTTCTCATACTCCGTATGGAAGAATAATTTTGCACATCCATTATCATGTTTCTTTCCTACAGAGCTTCTGGTAAATAAGTCTAAACTATCTACCATATTTCCAAATGGCTCATGTTTATGGGACCTTTGTATTGAAGCAACAAGGTTTGAATTCAGAGGAAGTGCATTTCCAAATTCATTATAGTCATGGCCAGTCTTGGTGAGAATTGTTTTCTTGTCAGGGAATCCAGCTTGCATCAACAGATATCTGTCTTGGTCATTCTGGTGCTGTCTCTCAATCTGTTCATCAATTTGACAGGCTGCTTCTAAAAGGAAGTACAATAAACCATTTTTGTAACTTAACATTATATAATGAACCTTCTTTAAAAATTCCCTACCATATGAAAGCTGATACTATTATCTCATTTTATCTGAGCTCCTAGAGAGGATCTTGACCATCAAATCCTGTTCTTTTACTAAACTCCCACCTGCTAAGCTTTTTGTTACCAAGAACAATCTTACCCTGACATCTCAGTCTGTCTTACCTCTACTTTTACATCATCTCTGATTTCCATCAACTCTGGGGACCTTATCAACCTTTATCTTCATTTATCATATGAACTCCTCTAAGTGTACATGACTTATACTATTTCTAACTAAGTAGAAATGCAACAGTGTGGTTAGTGGACTCAAATTTTACAACAATCCTGAATCCACATTCTTAGTGAATCAGAGAAAGATCTAGAATAACCTTACAAAAACAAAGAAAAACTCAAAGATCTTTCCCCAATCTGGATTCATCCAAGCTTGCATTCACAGTTCTTCAACACCACCTTCTGCTCCTGTCTACACTATTTTCGCTAAAAACTATGACTGTATTAATGCCAAACCCTTCCTCATGTTCTATCACCCACATAGCCTAGTCTCCCATATTTTGCCATATTCAAAATCTAGGTAACTTTCAAGAAGCAATTCAGTCTTGTCTTTTTTTTTTTTTAAAGATTTTATTTATTTATTCATGAGAGAGAGAGAGAGGCAGAGGGAGAAGCTGGCTCCCCGCAGAGCGGGGAGCCCGATGCAGGACTCGATCCCAGGACCCTGGGATCATGACCTGAGCTGAAGGCAGACGCTTAACCAACTGAGTCACCCAGGTGTCCCTGCAATTCAGTCTTTTCAAAGAAGCTTATTCTGATCTTCCTGTATAACTTTAATTTTTGTTAATTTGTAGTTATCTATACCACTCGTTTAGACAGTTAAAGTTGCAAAGCTTTGCCTTAAATATACCATATTCCATCAACTGCAAGATGCATATTATTTCACATTTTAACACATTTCTGAATCCAGATGTAACTTATAATCAGTGGCATGTCATCAATTAATTGGTGGCAATTTTTCTTAGTGGTATGTATTAAAATCAATTGGATCTTGAAGTCAATAAAATATGGTAAATACTTTTTGCATATATACCGAATTTTAATCATCTTTGTAGTTTACTTTTCACCTTTTCCTAAAATTTTGTGTGAAAAAATGTACAGAAAAGATGAAAGAGTACAAAAACTACTCATACTATTCATACTACCACTCAGATTTAATAGTGATAACATTTACAATTGTAATACTGAATTTTAAAATGGACCATGTTCCTACGACATCCTTAATATCATTAGCAAAAAACTAGTTCTTAGGCATGAATATCAGAATCACAGAAAAAGTTTTTACAAAATACATCTGCTGGGACCACCCAAGCTCCACCAACCATCTACTAAATCTGGACGTCGTTAGATGGTAAGCAGCAGCATGGTTAGGGCCATAAGCTCTCTAGCCCAGGCTCAAATCCTGGCTCAACCATTCACTTGCTCTGTGACCTCAGCAACTTACCTAATCTATTTGTATTTTATTTCCCACCTGGAAACAGGAATTATAATAGTGCCCACCTAAATATGTTAACAGGGATTAAACAACTTCTAACGGGGCACGCATGGCACACAGGAAGTACTTTTTTTTTTAAGATTTTATTTATTTGACAGAGACATAGTAAGAGAGGGAACACAAGCAGGGGGAGTGGAAGAGGGAGAAGCAGCCTTCCCACGAACTGGGGAGCCCGATGCGGGGCTCGATCCCAGGACCCCGGGATCATGACCTGAGCCGAAGGCAGACGCTTAACGGCTGAGCCACCCAGGTGCCCCCAGGAAGTACTTTCAACTGTTTACTAGAACAACTGATGCTACTACTACAATAACTAACCTGGTTAAGAGCCACTATGCTACTACAAAAAGAAAGAACTCAATATATTTAACATGCTCTTGACCATTAAGTGAAAAAAGGTGAATAAAACTGTACATAGTAGGCTACCATTTTTTAAGGAAAGAAATACATGAATACCTATTTATATAGACTCATCATGTAAACAAGGGAAGAATATACCTTTAAATTTTAATAAATGGTTACCTACAGAAGGAAGGAAGAGAATGAAATGAAGGGAAAGAAACTGAACTTCTTTAAATATACCTTGTTTTCTAGATTCGACTTTGGAACCAAGTAAGTGTTTTATATATTCATAAAGCAAAACTGAATTTAAAAGGATTCCATAATAATAATATACCCTCACCTGTATTTCCAGACAACCACTGCTAAAAAGTCTTGATTCTCAATGGCATCAACATGATTACCTCAATTGATTCAAACCACTATCGACAGCAGTCTCAGAATAATACTAACAATATTACCATCAGATGTAAGATTAACAAAAACCTTTAAGCCCAGAATTTGATTTGGAAATACCAATTTTTTAAATGACGGGGAAGTATCAATTTGAATACATGATATATTTTCTCTTAAAAATCTTTTTTTTTTTAAAGATTTTATTTATTTATTTGAGAGAGAGAATGAGAGAGAGCACATGAGAGGGGGGAGGGTCAGAGGGAGAAGCAGGCTCCCTGCCGAGCAGGGAGCCCGACGCGGGACCCGATCCCGGGACTCCAGGATCAGGACCTGAGCCGAAGGCAGTCGCTTAACCAACTGAGCCACCCAGATGCCCTTA